>NC_056512.1:2487052-2507277 GCF_014905685.2 Nematolebias whitei
TCCCAAGGCCTCTTCGCGGCCAGACGCGGCTCCCAAGGCCTCTTCGCTGCCAGACGCGGCTCCCAAGGCCTCTTCGCCGCCAGACGCGGCTCCCAAGGCCTCCTCGCCGTCTACGCCGCCTGACGCGGCCTCCAAGTCGTCTACGCCGCCGGACGCGGCCTCCAAGTCGTCTACGCCGCCGGACGCGGCCTCCAAGTCGTCTACGCCGCCGGACGCGGCCTCCAAGTCGTCTACGCCGCCGGACGCGGCCTCCAAGTCGCCTACGCCGGCTGACGTGGCCTCCTCGTCGCCTACGCCGCCTGACGCGGCCTCCTCGTCGCCTACGCCGCCTGACGCGGCCTCCAAGGTTTCTACGCCGCCAGAGTCGGCCTCCAAGGTTTCTACGCCGCCAGAGTCGGCCTCCAAGGTTTCTACACCGCCAGAGTCGGCCTCCAAGGTTTCTACGCCGCCAGAGTCGGCCTCCAATGTTTCTACGCCGCCAGAGTTGGCCTCCAAGGTTTCTACACCGCCAGCTGCGGCCTCAAAGTCGTCTACGCCGCCAGCTGCGGCCTCAAAGTCGTCTACGCCGCCAGCTGCGGCCTCCAAGGTCCTACGTGTTGGACGGCCTCCCGGCCCCCCCCCGAACGATGGTCCCGTGTTGGACGGCCTCCCGGCCACCCCCCTGAACGATGGTCCCGTGTTGGACGGCCTCCCGGCCGCCCCCCTGAACGATGGTCCCGTGTTGGACGGCCTCCCGGCCGCCCCCCTGAACAATGGTCCCGTGATGGACGGCCTCCCGGCCGCCCTCCCGGCCGCCCTCCTGAACGTGGGTTCCGTGATGGATGGCCTCCCGGCCATCCTCCTGAACAATGACTCCAGGGACGGTCTCTCGACCGTTCAGATCTTTTGTGTTTTTTCCTGCTTGTGTCTTGCCTTAGTTCTTTCAGGTCCTTGTGTTCTTTCTTGTGTTTCCTCTGGCCCTCCACCCTTGCAGTGCCGCCCTCCACCCACCCAAGTCCTTCGGGAGGGGGGTTTTTTGGGGACGCCTGGAGGCGTCCTTGAGGGGGGGGGTACTGTAAGGATGGTACTATTTGCTGTTTCTGTTTGTGTCTGTTTTCTCGTCAGTTTAATTGGTGTCACCTTTGTCTCGTCACAGCTGTTGTAATCACGTCTTGTCTTGTCCTTGTATATAAGCCTCCTGTCCTGTGTTGTTCCTTTGTCGGTTCTTCGTTGGGTATAGCCTGTCCTGTCCTGCCTGTGTGATCGTGTTTCTTGAGTCCATGTAAGTTTTGCTGCCATGTCGGCCTTTTGATTTATTATTATTATTATTATTAAAAGTATTTTATTTTATACATCTGCCTCCTGAGTCCTGCCTGCGCTACTGGGTTCTTCTGTCCTGATCTGCCTCGAAAACCCTGACATATACTGAATAAATTTCTTTCCAAAGCCCTTAGCTTCCAATGTTTGAAAGAGAAAGCTTAGTTCAATCCTATCAAATGCTTTGTTAGCATCCATGGAATTTATTTTAACATAGGATTTGTTTTTGTTTTTTGGGCTGTGTTCAATATATGGAGCAACCGTCGTACATTGTCTGTCCCATGCCTATTTTTGACAAAGCCTGTTTGATCAGCATGTATCAATTACGGTATTACATCTTCAAGTCTAAGAGCAATTAGCTTAGATAGTATCTTAATCAGCATTTAAGAGACTGAGGTGTCACATTTCTTTTTATCTTTTTCTGGTTTTGGAAGTAAAATAAATGTTGCGGTTTCCATTGAATCTGGCAATTTTTTGTTTACAAGGGTTTCTTTGATCATATTTGTGAGTGGGGTCAGCAATTGTTTTGAGAAGGTTTTATAGTATTCAACAGGAAATCCGTCTGGCCTGGAAGTCTTATTATTTTGTAGGGAATTCAAAGCTTGAGATATTTCCATTTCTGATATATCTGCCTCAATGGATTCTCTGTCCTACTCTTGTAGTTTGGGAAGCATTATTCTTCCAATAAACCTTTCTGCCTCAGTCTTCTCTGCATCTTGCTCAGATTTGTAGTTTTTCGTGAAATTGTTTGAATACTTTGTTTATTAAAGTTGAATTGTCAAGTACTCTGCCCTCATCTGGTTCTATCGAATTTATACATTTTTCAGCAGTCTCCTTCCTAATATTGCCAGGCCAAGAGTTTACTTGTTTTGTTCCCAAATTCAAATTAGTGATACCTAGTTCTGACCATATTTGCTTCCTCTTTATTGGTACATATGTTATTATAGTGCATCCTTGTTTTAATTAGTGTGTTAAGGTGTTCCTCCTTTTTATTAGCAATGTACTTCTGTTCCAGCTTTTTGATGTCACTTTCCAATTTCAATTCAATTCAATTCAATTCAAAAATACTTTATTAATCCCAAAGGGAAATTATTTGTTGTAGTAACTTGTTATCCTCATTTCATTAAGAGATGTTTTAGATACTGATGTCTGTAGACAGGAAGGATCTCTTGTAAAGGTCCATCCCACAGTGGATCCTAAGAAACTGGCTGCAGATGCCGTCCGATCCGTCCACCCAGACTCGGCTGGCCTCTTGGTTCCCCTGGGCTGTAAGATTGCCCGAATGTTGGGCAGAACTCCTCCCAGAGCGATGGCCACTCCTCCCAGTAGTCTGCTGAGCTCCTCGTCGCTGCGGACAGCCAACTGTAGGTGTCGGGGGATGATCCTGTCCTTCTGCTGTCATGAGCCGTGTTTCCTGCTAGTTCCAGGATCTCAGTGATCAGACACTCGAGCACAGCTGGCAGGTAGATGAGAATGCGTCCACAGAACATCCTTTTCAACTCATTTGAGATTTGGGGCTGTAGCTGAGATATTATTTGAGCTTTTGAGAAGTTAATCAGCTGCTCCTGGTTGTAGAAAACTGCCTTGTTGCCATGGTTACGCATCATGACAAATGTCCAAAACTAAAAAAAGTTTCAGTAAAAATCCTTCCAGCTGCACAGCATCTGATACCAGAGGAAACAATCATCCAAAAAATGTGATTTACATCCAGAAAAAGAGGAATTAAAGTTTCCAAAAGCAAAATCTCAGAATGAAAGTAACAGAGCTGCTCCAACATGCAGCCACCTGGAGCGGCGCAATTCTAGAACATACAATTTAATTAATTATTTAATTATTGTCTCTATTTTTTTCCTTGTAGGCACTACATAATAAAATATGCCCTCTCATATTAGCTTTAAGGGCTTCCCCAATACTGGCATGTGTTGAGGAGTTAGAACTGGCTTCTAGAAATATTTCAATAGTAGTTATATGTGACAAATTCAGGGTCCACAACATGTACTTTTTAAATCTCCACCTATAAGCTGTTGTCTGTGGGCTGTCAATCATCCAGGTAAGTTTGATTGGGTTATGGTCCAAAAAGGTAGCTGCTAGGTAAGAAATAGCATGTTGTCACAGTGGATATCATGTTTTGTGATATTAAAAACATATCAGTTCTAGAATGTTTGAATGTCCAGAGGACCATATTTAACTTTTTTAGATTTTTCTACCTGGATTATTGAGCATGCATCAGGATATTCTAGAATGTGTGTTATGTACTGCTGAAAAGAATGAGAAGTCTCTCTGATTTGAATGTTGGCTTCGCCACACATGTTATGGCTATATCTTTCATACCCTGCTTTAGTACTGCTGCAGCCTTTGACAGTGAGGTTGTTTTAGGAGACGATCGGTCCAAAATGGGGTCCAGGACCAAATTAAAGTCTCCACCTATAACACAGTGGCCTTCAATTGTGGTCAATTTCATAATTAAGTTGCTAAAGAACACTGCGTCATCATAATTAGGGCCATATATATTTATCAAAGTTATCTTTTTCTTATTTATTTCACAATCTACCATCAAACATATACCATTTTTGTCCTTTTCAACCAAATTTAATTTAAAGTTCAGATGTTTTCTTATGAGTAATGCAACACCTCTTGCTTTCGATAAATACGAGGAGTAAAAGACATGAAGCCTAAACGAAATAGAATCTTGAAATTATTAAACACTTTGTACAAAATCAGTTTACTATAGTTTTTAGAAATATTAAAACATATGTAACCAGAAGTTATACACAAAACAAAGCACAACTAGCTTTAAGCATTGATCTTTAATTTAACCATTAACCATTGCAATTCAATTATGTCAGAGAATGGAGGATTTACCTGAAGTTACCTTCTATAGGTGAACATGTGGTGCCCTACTTCCTGTTTACAGTATAACTTTTGTAATCCGCTGCTCATGGGGTTGGCCGCCAGCTTTTTACACTTTTTTCAAACTCTGTTTAGTTGTATTAACATATAAACTCTGTTTAGTTGTGTAACACGTGTCTGGATTGCATGTTCCCCACTGACAAGGTTTAACGGGGGGTTTATTCTGATGATTTTTTTTTACAAAATCCCACTGACGGCAGTGTCCGCAAAGAAATCCCTGATGGGCTGCAGGGCAGCTCTGCAGGCAAGGGGCGTTTACCTTCGGGATAAATTGAGATTGCCATTTGGTCATTTGCTGACACGCCTACTGGATTGATTGACAGGATGCAGCGAGGATCCGACTCGTGCAAAAAAATTTAAACGAGAGCAGCAGCTATCCGGCTGGCCCTAGGTGGAGTCAGGTTGGCCCTGGTCCAGCGTTAGTGGTGTTCTGTGTTTTTCTTTTGTTAATAAAAAGTTCTTAAAAAAAAACAACAACTGGGAGCGCCGACCCTGCAGCCCACACATCAGACTGGCCCACTGGGAAATATCCAGGTCCTCCCGATTAGCCACTCCGGGCCTGTCTCATCCTCAGTAGGCAGCGGTATGATTATATTGTCCTGTTTGAGTTCTGACAGGTGGGGTTTCTACATGTTTAAATTAAATTTCTCTGAGAAACTACATTAGCTTGTACAGTTCACACATAAACAAATGTCATTTCTGGTCTACACCGGAAGTCATAATTCATGCAAGGCAGCATGGGTCAGGAATAAGGTGGATAAAAGATGGTCTAAAGCTGGCATGGAGGGCAGTAGGCGACACGCACTCCTTCAGGAAATGCTAAGCACTAAGTTTATATGAAGATAAAGGTCAGTTTGTACAGCTTGTTAGATTAAAAATCCTGATTGTGCTATGAAAGTCTAAAATGAGTGCCACAACCCAACCCAAGAAGCTGTCATTGAACATCTCAGTCATTGGTTCTGGTGTTAGACAGAGCTGCCTTGGAGTAAATCTGTTATTCAGTTTTCTCTTTAATTTGAATAATTTTTTAAATAGGATAAAATCACATACTTTGAATTGTGATTCTCATCACAAAACAACAAATAAATGCAAACAGGAACTTATTAACAGCCTGAGAAGAGGATGTCTTTGTTTTTAAGCAGATAAACATGAAGACTTTAAAGTGGTTGTGAGTACACTAAACGGTTTCAATAATGACAGTGAAGACTGAAAGGATTTGAATTAGAACATGAACAAAGTGAAATTGGAGCTTCGGAGGCCAGAGGCTTCCAGTTATACTGGAACTTACTGGAATATTACATATCACACACACATATATATATATATATATATATTACAGATCATTTAATCAAGACTTTTGTTGGTGAAGAAAAGTCTTTAATTGGTGGTTTTATCACAGAGAATAAGGAAGAGGCCTTCAGAGGCACCACGTGGACGTGCAGTTAGTCCAGATTCTTCTCAGCATGAAGGATCTGACAGTACATCTGCATGGAGAAGACCAGGGCCAGGATCTGCAGACAGAGAAGTGTTGGTCAGGGTTGGTGTCAGTGGAAATATTTCAAGAGAAATATCACATTTCATCCATCCATCCATTATATTTTACCCACTTCTTCCAATTTTGGGTCACAGGGGTTGCTGGTTCCCATGTCCAGCAATCACTATGCAAAGGACGGGGTACACCCTGGACATGTCTCCAGTCCATCACAGGGACACAAAGAGAAAAATGAGACAAACAACCATTCACTCTCTCACACACACCAAGAGACGATTTAAAGTTACCAATCAGTCTAACATGCATGTTTTTGGTCTGTGGGAGGAAACTGGAGTACCCAGAGAAAACCCACGCATGCCCTGAGAGAACATGCAAACTCTACCCAGAAAGGCCCCCGGACCAGGATTTGAACCGGCAACCTTTTCGCTGAGAGGCAGCAGCTCTACCAGTTGTGCCACCATGCTGCCCTATCACATTTCATCAAGTCTAAAAATGATTAAAGTCAGATATTTGACGTTTATTATCTGGGTCTGTTTTTTTTCTGAAGAATAACTAGAACAACTCCGATTTCAGCTGGAGCAACCCCCCGCACACCCACCAAACATAGGAGGATCTGCAGTGGAAGTGGTCTCCAGCTACAAGTACTTGGGTGTACACCTGAACAACAACCTCAGCTGGAGCAACAACACCACCAGCCTGATCAAGAAAGCTCATCAGAGACTCTACTTCCTCAGACGGCTGAGGCGAGCTGGTCTGGGAAGCTCAGTCCTCACCTCCTTCTACAGGTGTGCAGTGGAGAGCATCCTGTGCTCCAGCATCAACGTGTGGCATGGAGGCTGCACAGCTGCAGAAAGAAAAGCTTTGCAGAGAGTGGTGAAGGCTGCACAGAAGATGTTGGAGTCAGTCTCCCCACCATCACAGACATCTACACCTCCAGATGCAGGAAGAGGGCCACCTGCATCATGAAGGACCCCACTCACCCAGCACACACACTTTTTGTCCCACTCCCCTCAGGAAGGAGGTTGAGGAGCATTAAGTGTAGAACCACTAGACTGAGGAACAGCTTCTACCCTGAGGCTGTTAGACTCATGAATCTCTAACTAGAATAATCACTGTGAAAAATCACATCATGTTGCTGCTGATCTGTTTCATGTTGCTGCTGATCTGTTTCATGTTGCTGCTGATCTGTTTCATGTTGCTGCTGATCTGTTTCAATGTTGATATGTTCATGCGTGCTCATCTGCTTACACAGACTTATGCTCATGTTCATGCTGCTATTGGACGTAATCTAAAAACGTTAAGTCTGGTCCTCTGGATATTCAAAAAACAAAACAAAGCAAAACAACAACAAAATGTAGAAACGTTTCGTCTCTCATCCGAAAGACTTCCTCAGTCTGAGGTGTTTTGTTTTTTTGTCTTTCAGATACACCTGGACCTATACCTGGACCTGGACCTATATCTGGACCTACCATTCTATGTTCGTCTGTCTCTCCTTCCTGTCCTCTCAACCAGCCGGTCAAAGCAGATGGTCTCTTGTCCTGAGCTGGTTCTGCTGGAGGTTTCTTCCTGTTAAAAGGGAGTTTTTTCTTTCCACTGTTGCCACTGTGCTTGCTCAGGATGGGAGACTGCAACGAAGCCAAGATTCAACTTGTCTGCTGGATTCCTTAGATAGAGAACTTTACTAATTGGCTTTTATGTGAATGTTCCTGTAAAGTGCCCTGAGACAACTTTGTTGTGATTTGGCGCTTTATAAATAAACTGAATTGAATTGAATGTGGCAGCACGGTGGTGCAACTGGTAGAGCTGCTGCCTCTCAGCGAGCAGGTCCCTGGTTCAAACCCCGGTCCAGGGGCCTTTCTGGGTGGAGTTTGCATGTTCTCTCCGTGCATGCGTGGGTTTTCTCCGGGTACTCCGGTTTCCTCCCACAGACCAAAAACATGCATGTTAGACTGATTGGTAACTCTAAATTGTCCCTAGGTGTGAGTGAGAGAGTGAATGGTTGTTTGTCTCGTTTGTCTCTATGTGTCTCTGTGATGGACTTGCGACCCGTCCAGGGTGTACCCCGCCCCTCGCACAGTGATTGCTGGACATGGGCACCAGCGACCCCCGTGACCCAAAAAATGGAATAAACGGGTAAAGAAAATGGATGGATGGATGGATGAATTGAATGTGAGCAGCTGGTTTTGGTTGTCAGCAGCAAACTGGTTGATCCACTCTGAGAGGGTGCTATTTAAGAGACTGAGCTGAATACAGCACCTCAGACTGAGGAAGTCTTTCGGATGAGAGACAAAACGTATCTAGATTTTTTTTTTTTTTTTTTTTGAATGTCCAGAGGACCAGATTGAACTTTTTTAGACAAGGGACCGAATGGAGCTGGAAAATACATCCTACAGACTCCCCCCATAGGAATGGAGCAGCAGAAGCAGCTGTAAAGATTGCCAAGCAAGCTCTGCAAAATCTAGGATCAGATGGCGTTTTCACATGGGGAGAGCTTCAAACATTCCTGTATATGGCAGCTAATCTGGCTAATGAACGACCAATAGATGCAAGAATTCAAAGCTGAGAAGACTGCATAAACTATATAACTCCAAAACTCTCTGCTACTTGGAAGAATTGGTCCAAGAGGTGATAATTGTGGTTTTGACTTTGAAGGATATTCACTCAAGAGACTAACGTTCATCCAAACAGAAGTGGACAGATTCTGGAAAAAGTGGAGTCAACTGGCTGGGCCAAATTTGTTTGTCCGAAGTAAATGGCATTCAAAGAAACGGAATGTGGCCACTGGAGACATCATTTGGCTTTCAGACCAACATGCCCTGAGAGGTCAGTACAAACTTGGCAAAGTAGTTGGTGTAAACATTGATAAGAAGGGGATTGTGAGAGATGTGTATATAAGAACCTATCCAAGTTTCCCCATACTAACTGTGAAGGCTAGAGGACTAACAAACAAAAAGGGGAGAATACTCTCAATGAACATACCTTCAACAATACTTCACAGAGATGTCAGGCGCATTGTTGTGTTATTGCCAATAGAAGAACAAGAAAACACTGCAATGACGGGATCTGGTAATGGAGGTGGAAAGGTGTGACCTCCTTAGGTTCAAAACCAGGAGCTCATGTGGGAGGTGTCAAGTTAAACCAGTAAATCTGACACTTTGATTGTTTTACTATCTCCACCCAACTGGAACTGGGGTGAGCCTTACAAGGAATCAACTGCACCCAGCCCTTTCACTGCTCAAGCTCAGCAGCCAAACTATAAGGTAATGCAGTTCACCTGTGCTCAGATAGTGATCTCGCTTCAGACAAAGAACTTCAGCTGAAAGCTTCCACAAAGACACCACTGGTAGGAAATGGACATTATTCAAAGTTTGCATGATTAATGTTGAACTCAGAAAACTAAAACTGATTAATTGATTGTATGATGAAATGTTTCTCATGTGTTTGAATACAAATTAGTATGCACTGCTTGCAACATAGTTTACCTGTTTCATTTCACTGTTAAGCTAAAAGTAAATTATCAAAGTATGCCCAAAGAGATTAGTTAAGTATTTAAAGGTAAAATGAGCTTATTGTTGTGATGTTTAATGTTTTTCTCAACTGTTTGTAGGTTATCAACCTACTCATGTTGACTACTCATGTTGACTACTCATCTTGACTACTCTTGTGGCAAGCTAATGAGATTCATCTAAAAGGAAAAGAAAAGATGTGTAGGGTTTTGATATTTTCCTTCCTCCAGGTTCCTGAAGGCAGGGGCGGCGCTGATGAGCAGCTGCAGCTGAGGCCAGTTTCATTAATTGATGCCAGGAGTACTTAAGGCTCCAGTGGAGCTCCAGTCAGTGCTGGAGCATTGTTTGACCTGCCGGTACATATGCCTCCAGCCCTGTACAGTGCTTAAAGATTTAGAAGGACTTACCTTGTTTTGTGTCCACGTTTTCAGAGTCTGGATGTACCGGATCCTGTCCTGTAATTCGAAGTATTGGAGAAGATCCTGAGGAGATACTTACCTGTGCTTCCTGGTGTTCAGCTGCCTGAATTCGCCTTCCACCACTTGCCCTTGCAGTCTGCCTCCTCATCATCCTGGAAGGAGCAAAACCCTCAGCCATCCAACAGCCATACAAACTACCTGAACTGTAAGCCTTTTAAAGTACCCAAACATTCAGTTGTTGGACCAAATCCTCGTCCAAGAATAATCCTCCTCCTCTGTCTTCACAGACCCTGAACCTGCTTGTAAATAGTTTATTTTTCACTATAAATAAACATTTTCAATTACAGTTGAGTCTGGTTCTGTTTTCCTCTCAGTCTGTTCACATGGGTAACTCCAGTTTATAACAGAATGCTCCAGCCAGAAATCACCCAGAACATGACTGAAAGAGAACAGTCCCAACTCTCCCTGTCGACAACCATGATGCGACCCTGCAACAGATCCTGGAACTACAGAAGAGTAATCAATCCAACCTCCAGGAGATGGGAGGTATGGTTTTTGCTTTAACTCAAAAAGTTTCTACACTGTTACCTACGTCCCGAAGTGTTCCACCAGAGAACCCCAATCCTCAAGTCGCAACCAGAGTCATCGACACCCAGCCCAGTGAGATAATTTTCAGACCGTCTGATTATTTTTCTGGTGATCCCGATCACTGTGGTGGTTTTCTTCTGCAGTGTCGCTTGGCTTTTAATCGAGCTCCTAAGACTTATGCTTCAGACGCTTCCAAGATAACATAAATTATAAATCAATTAAAGGGGGATGCGCTTCGATGGGCCAATGCCCACCTGTCAACTCGATCTGTCGAGACTCTAACTTTTGCCTGTTTTCTAAAAGATTTTGAACTTGTGTTTGATCATCCACTCCAGCAGGAGGAAGCAGTGAAGCGCCTCCTGACATTACAGCAAGGCAGAAGGTCTGTCGCCGAACACGCTCTCGAGTTCCGGATTACTGCAGCCCAAACAAAATGGGATGAGTTGGCTTTAAGAGGTACCTTTCTTCATTCATTATCCGATTACATTAAAGATCAGATTGCTGCCCGAGACGAACCCAATAGTTTGGACGATTTAATAAAATTGGCCACTCGTCTGGATAATTGCCGTTTAGAACGGAATAGTGAAAAGAACTACAATTCCCAGAGAACCCCTGTTTCCGGGTTACGTCTCACACCGCAAAACTACGACTGCTACACTGCTGGCTCAACTCCTGTTTCTGAGGCTCGTTCTACTCAGAGGAGGTCCGTTCATTCTTCAAACGAAGTTGAGGTGGAACCTATGGAGTTCGGACGAGCTCACCTAACACTGGAAGAGAAACAGGAACGTAGAAAAGCGCGAGCCTGCATGTACTGTGGTAAGATTGGACATTTTGTCGCTCGTTGCCCGCTCCGGGGAAACAAATTCTCTCACCATTAAGGCAGGAGATCTTGGTGGGAAATTCTTTTTCTCCTGCACATCGTTTAACACTCCCAGTGACCATTTTGTCTAAACAATGTCAACTTTCGATTGCAGCACTCATCGATTCCGGAGCGGAACAAAACCTCATCAGCAGGGACCTGGTAATCCAGCTAGGCTTACCTACCCAGAACTTAACGACCCCGATGAAAGTTAATGGAATTACGGGACAAAGTCTCACCCAGGTCCACAACCTCACTCAGGATATTCATTTTATCACCTCAGGAAATCACCACGAGTGAGGTAGGTTCTTCATTTTTGACTCTCCTTATTCACAACTTATATTGGGTTTCCCTTGGTTAAAGACTCACAACCCCGTGATTAACTGGGAGACAAAAAGAATTGAAAGATGGAGCTCTTTCTGTTTAAATAATTGCTTACGGTCAGCCATTTCCTCCTCATGTAAAAAGACAGAGGAGATACCAGAAGAATCTGATTTGTCCAATGTTCCTTCCGCATACCTTGATCTAAAGGCGGTATTTAGTAAATCTCAGGCACTATCTTTGCCTCCTCACAGACCGTATGATTGCGCTGTTGATCTGCTGCCGGGAGCTCCCCTCCCCTCTAGCAGATTGTTTAAACTTTCAGGCCCAGAGAAGGAGACTATGAAAAATTACATAGAAGAGTCATTAAATTCTGGTATTATTCGCCCCTCTACTTCCCCTGTGGGAGCGGGATTTTTCTTTGTTTCTAAGAAGGATAAGACGTTAAGGCCCTGCATTGATTATAGAGGGCTTAATCAGATTACTGTTAAGAACAAGTACCCCCTGCCTCTGATCGACTGTATCTATGAACAACTTCATTCAGCCACCATTTTCACAAAACTGGACCTTCGTAACGCCTATCATCTCGTGA
Organism: Nematolebias whitei; assembly: GCF_014905685.2. Taxonomy (NCBI): domain Eukaryota; kingdom Metazoa; phylum Chordata; class Actinopteri; order Cyprinodontiformes; family Rivulidae; genus Nematolebias; species Nematolebias whitei. Next base: position 2,499,036 of record NC_056512.1, read on the forward strand.
GAATAAACGAAGGGGACGAGTGGAAGACAGCCTTCAAGACCCCGTTAGGACATTTTGAATACCTGGTCATGCCATTTGGCCTCACCAACGCCCCAGCAGTTTTTCAGGCTTTAGTTAATGATGTTCTCAGTGATTTTCTGAACCAGTTTGTCTTTGTGTATTTGGACGACATTCTCATTTACTCCACTGACCTGGTACAACACACCCATCATGTCAGGTCAGTTTTACAAAGACTTTTCGAAAATCAACTCTATGTGAAGGCTGAAAAGTGTGAGTTCCACGTCTCCATGGTCTCATTTCTTGGTTTTATTTTTGAAGGAGGACAATATCGCACAGACCCCAACAAGGTTAAGGTAGTGGTGGATTGGCCCGTCCCGGAAAACCGTATGCAGCTGCAACGATTCCTGGGATTTGCCAATTTCTACAGGAGGTTCATTAAGGGGTACAGTCAGGTGGCAGCCCCCCTCACTCAGCTCACCTCTACACTACGGACCTTCAGGTGGACTCCCGAAGCAGAGTCAGCCTTCAACAAACTCAAGGATCTGTTCTCCTCAGCTCCTATCTTCTGCCACCCTGACCCCAAGAGACAGTTTATTTTGGAGGTGGATGCTTCCGATACAGGGGTGGGAGCTGTCCTGTCTCAGAGATGTAGAGAGGATAATAAAATACATCCCTGTGCTTTTTTTCTAAACGTTTGTCTACAGCTGAACAGAACTATGATGTGGGAAATGGAGAACTCCTGGCCGTCAAGATGGCTCTAGAAGAATGGCAACATTGGTTAGAGGGCACTGATATTCCATTTCTCATATGGACGGATCACAAAAACTTGATTTACATTCAAAAGGCTAAACGTCTGAATCCTAGACAAGCAAGATGGTCCCTATTTTTCAATCGATTTAACTTCTCTCTCACCTACAGACCTGGATCGAAAAATGTCAAACCAGATGCTTTGTCCCACCAATTCTCAGCATCAGATGACGGTGAGAGGGAGGTCAGCATCATCCTTCGTCCTGTGTGGTCGGTGCACTCTCATGGCCCATCACTGAGGAGGTCTTGGAGGCTCAAAAGGCGGAACCGGATCCCAAGACCGGCCCCAAGGACATGATGTTCATACCCTTAGCGGTGAAGGCCTGCGTTCTCGATTGGGTTCACACCAACAAATTGTCTTGCCATCCTGGAACCAACCGCATGATGGCTCTAATAAAGAGACACTTTTGGTGGCCCACTATGAGTCAAGATGTTAAAGAATTTGTCTCCGCCTGTCAGACCTGCAGCAGAAACAAAAGTGGACATAAACCACCCGCAGGCTTGCTTCAGCCCCTCCCTACTCCTAGTCGGCCGTGGTCTCACATTTCTTTGGACTTTGTCACCGGGTTACCTCCATCAGCAGGCCACACAGTCATCCTCACTATTATCGACAGGTTCTCTAAGGCTGTTCATCTCGTTCCCCTGACCAAGCTACCCTCCGCCTTAGAGACAGCCCAGTTGTTGGTACAACATGTTTTTCGTATTCATGACATTCCTGCGGACGTGGTATCCGACAGGGGTCCACAGTTCATTTCTCAGGTTTGGAAAGCATTTTGTAATTCTTTGGGTGCCTCGTCTGGTTATCATCCCCAGTCTAACGGCCAATCAGAGAGATGCAACCAGGAGATCGAGTCTACCCTCCGGTGCATCATCCAGGAGAACCCATCTGCATGGTCTCAACACCTGGTCTGGGTAGAGTATGCCCACAACACGCATACCTCTTCTGCTACCGAGTTGTCTCCATTTGAGGCCTCCCTGGGTTATGCACCCCCTCTCTTCCCCAGCCAGGAAGTTGAGGTTGCTGTACCATCGGTACAGCACCATTTCAGACGCTGTAGACACATCTGGCGTCAAACCAAGGCAGCGTTACTTCGCACCGTGGCTGCAACCAAGAGGATGGCAGATCGCCACCGTTCTAAGGCTCCATCCTACTCAGTCGGCCAAAAGGTGTGGTTGTCCACCAGGGACATTAATTTAAAGGACTATCCCAAAAAGTTGGCCCCTCGATTCATTGGTCCTTTTCCTGTTGTTAGAATCATTAATCCATCTGCTGTCAGATTGAGTCTTCCTGCTTCAATGCGTATCCATCCAACCTTCCATGTTTCACAAATTAAACCTGTCCTAGAGAGCCCTCTGTGCCCTCCTGCCAACCTCCCTCCTCCCCCCCGTCTCATCGACAATCATCCTGCATTCTCGGTACACCGTATTCTAGATGTACGACGCAGGGGTAGGGGATTCCTGTACTTAGTGGACTGGGAAGGATATGGGCCGGAAGAACGGTCCTGGATTCCCAGATCCTTCATCCTGGACCCCAGCCTTATCACCAATTTTTTTAGAGATCACCCTGAAAATCGCCAGCGATCGCCAGGAGGCGATTCTTGAGAGGGGGGTTCTGTAGGGTTTTGATATTTTCCTTCCTCCAGGTTCATGAAGGCAGGGGCGGCGCTGATGAGCAGCCGCAGCTAAGACCATTTTCCCTAATTGGTGCCAGGAATACTTAAGGCTCCAGTCATTGCTGGAGCATTGTTCTACCTGCCGGTACATATGCCTCCAGCCCTGTATAGTGTTCAAAGATTGAAAAGACTTACCTTGTTTTGTGTCCACATTTTCAGAGTCTTGATGTCATGGATCCCGTCTTGTATTGAAGAAGACCCTGAGGATAAACTTACCTGTGTTTCCTGGTGCTCAGCTGCCTGCACACTCCTTCCACCACTTGCCTTTGCAGTCTGCCTGGTCATCATCCTGGAAGGAGAAAAACCCTCAGCCTGTCCATCAGCCATCCTAACTACTTTCACTGTAAGCCTGTCAAAGACCTTGAATATTCAGTTGTTGGATCATCTCCTCATCATAAAGTAATCCTCCTCCTCTGTCTTCACAGACCCAGATCCTGTTTGTAAATAGTTTTTTTTTTTCACTCACTGTAAAATAAACATTGTTCAATTACGTCTGAGTTTGGTTCTGTTTTCCTCTCAGTCTGTTCACCTGGGTAACTCCACTTTGTAACAAGATGACTAAAGAAATGTCACTGAGTTGAGTTGTTCCAGCGTCTCTTTGGAGAAAGCAAGCCTTTTCAAGTTTGGGCAGAAGCTGAAGTGGCTTAAGAGAGAGTAAACAAGAAGAAGAACTTGACAGAGTATTTTGAATTGGATTCGATGGTGAACCTGTAACCAGTGCAGGGAGGCCAAAACTGGTGTAATGTGCTCTCTTTTGCTTGTACTGGTTAAAAATCGGGCTGCTGCATTCTGGACCAGTTGTAGTCTAGCAATGGAGGTCTGACTGATACCAAACAGGAGCAAAAAGCAGTAATCAAGCCTATATGTTATGAATGCTTGTATTACTGTCTCTAGGTTATTTTTGGACAATATGGGCTTCAGCTGACAGCCGCCTCAACTGGAAAAAACAGGATTTAACAATCATGTTTACCTGACAAGTTTAACTTGAATGAATAATAATAATTATAATATATATTATATTTATCTATGATTTATATATTATGATAATATAATAATAATAATAATAATGAAAGGATCCATTATCACTCCCAGATTTGTGACTCTTTGTTTCTCTGACGGGGCTAGAGTGGAAAGGTCGATGCAGTGGTTCATGATCGTGTCATTGGGAGGGAACAACATGACTTCAGACTTCTTCTCATTGAAACTTAAGAAGATTTAAAGCCATCCAGTCCCTGATGTCAGCCAGGCAGTCAAGCAGAGGTTGAATAGATCATGTACCACTATGTCTTAGGGGAAAGTAAATTTGACTGTCATCAGCATAGAAATGAAAGGGTATGTTGTGTTTCCGGAAAATAACACCAAGCGGCAGCAAGTATAAAGAGAATAGGAGGGGACCCAGGATGGAACCCTGCGGAACCTCCCCCATTTAAGCTCTGCTGCTGCAGAACTAAAATCTTTGATGTAAACACAAAAGGATCTGTCAGCAAGGTAGCATCTGAACCAATTGAGGGCTGACCCTGTTATGCCCACCCACTGCTCCAACCTAGCAATGAGGATCTCATGGTCGATAGCGTCAAAAGCGGATGTAAGGTCCAGTAAGACAAGTAGCACAGAATCACCAGTATCTGTGGATAAGAAGATGCCAATAAAAATCTTCAGTAGGGCAGTTTCACTGCTGTGGAGAGGTTTAATGCCAGATTGGAATAGCTCTAAGATAGCATGATCCTCCAGGAAGCACTTCAACTGGGACTCAACTATTTTCTCCAGTAGTTTAGAAACAAATGGGAGTTTGGAAACCGGCTGGAAGTTTGGATACGACTGAGGGGTCAAGGTTTGGCTTTTTCGGGAAAGGTTGAACAGCAGCATGTTTAAAGGTTTTTGGCACCACGCCAATAGATAAACTGCTATTCACAATAGCAATAATGGAAGGACCTAGAGTAGGAAAAACCTCCTTTAGTAGCCGAGGGGTGACCACATAAAAGGGGGAACCAGAAGGGTTCAAGCTGCATATTACCTGCTTCAGAGAAGACAGGGAGATAGGCTCAAAATGGCCAAAAGGAGCTACAGATTGAGGTGGGATGTATGGATCATGAGCTGGAGGGGAAATGAGAGCCCGGGTGGTCGCATTTTTTTCTAAAAAGAAATGTAAGAAGTTCTCGAACAGCTCAGTTGAGGCTTCTAGAGGTGATGGTTCAGTGAGTTGGAGAACAGAGTTTAGGGTAGAGAAGAGAACTTGTGGGTTTGAGAGTTTGAGGTAATTATATCAGAAAGTATTTAGATTTAGCAGCTTTTACTGCTTTCTGATAACAACGCCAACTCTCTTTAAGTATTTGAAAAGAGACCAGCAGCCTGTTTCAGCACAAAAAAAAAAACCTGTCCAGATGACCTGACTGAAAATTGTTGGATTGTATACCTGGATTATTGAGCATTGGCCTTTGTTGTTTTCAACCAGTTTGACTTGACTGTCAACAAGGAGCACGGCCGGCAATGGAGGAGGGGGCGTACCAAAGAGACCATCTTATCACAAGCAGAACTGGTTTGTTCCACTTTGGAGTAAGCTGTTGGGGGAAGAATCAATTTTGTTGTGTGTTTCCTTGACTGATGAAGCCTTCTGGATTGAAGGTGAAATATTTCAGCATTAATATAGTACATCCCCAAAATGCCCCCCGGGCGCTTTCAATAGCTGCCCACTGCACCACCTGGTGGTGGATGGGTTAAATGCAGAGACTAATTTTGCCATTGTATGGAAACATACAGTGCTGACATTGTGATGACATTATTATTGTTGTTGTTATAGAGTAAAAATAAATAAATTCACACTGCAAGAAGTGAGTATGAGTTCATATCAACCAAAGGTTTCAGGTCAGACATTGTCTGTTAAGTGTAAAGTACCTGTACAACACCAATGCACACTCCAAACACCAGGACTGAGGGGATGTTGTCCAGCAGCCACTGTTGGACCTTCTGATAGCATGGCTGCAGAGGACAGAGATGCAGAGATGAGGGGGACACCCACAGAAGAACAAGTTAGACATGGTTTATGTCCTGACATGGCAACTCTTCTTTCAAACTTTATTCCAACACTAAAAGTAACAAATGCCCAGCAACTCTTTGTTTTCACCACAGTTGCTTGAAAGTGTGCAAGCCATTCAGAATTTTCCATAATTCTGCATAAACATGACTTAAAATCTCATCAGATTTTCACACAAGTCTTAAAAGTAGATAACCCAGTTAAACAAATGAGACAAAACATACTTGGTCATCTATTTATTGAGGAAACTGATCCAATATTACATATTTGTGAGTGGTAAAAGCATGTGAACCTTCCCAGATGACCTGACTGAAAAATGTTGGATTGTATTGTACCTGGATTATTGAGCATGGACTTCGTTGTGTGAACCTTTACTTTCAGTATCTGGTGTGACCCCCACTTGTGCAGCCATAACTGCAACTAAACATTTCTGGTAACTGTTGATTAGTCCTAAACACTGACTTGGAGGATTTTTAGCTCATTCCTCCGTACAGACCAGCTTCAATTCTGGATGTTGGTGGGTTTCTTCATATTGACTGCTCACTTCAGGTCCTTTCCACAACATTTGGATAGGATTAAAGTCAGGACTTTGACTTGGCTATTCCAAAACATGAATTTTATTCTTCTTGAAGCATTCTTTGGTAGAACGACTTGTGAGCTTAGGGCCATTGTCTTGCTGCATGACCCACCTTCTCTTGAGATTCAGTTCATGGACAGATGTCCTGACATTTTCCTTTAAAATTCTCTGATATCAGGACAAATATATATGTACAAAAATAGGGGAAATGTAGCTGACTGTTTCTAAATGAATATGATACATTCATTCAACCTTTATTTAGACAGGTAAATCCCTTTGAGTCTCGAGGACTCATTTACAAGAGAGACCTGATTTCAACAAAGAATGATGACAACAATGGACAACAGCGACAACAATAAACAGTTATAAAAAGTCATACTACAGTTTCTTTTTAGTTTTTTTTATAACAAATAGAATGGCTAAAGGAAAAAGGTAACAAAAAACAGCTAGATTCTAAGGCAAATGTAGAAAACTAAAAACGGGAACATGTCTGCATTGGTCCCTGCCAGGAGTCCGATTCTTAAAGCCACTTAGAGAGGTCAAGGTCGAGAGCTTCAATTGTTTTTGTAAGATATTCTAGGAAACAGGAGCGGAGTAGGAGAAGGCCCTTTTGCCTAGTTCAGTCCTCATTAAGGGAACACTGCAGGTAATAATATCCTGAGAGCGCACGCTGTAGCTGCACTCACACAGAGACATGTAGGAGGAGATATATAAAGGCAGCAGACCAAGAAGTGATTTAAAGATGAAAATGTACCAGTGAGAGAGTCTGTGTGAAGTTAATGATGTCCAGTTAACCAGAGAATACAGGGTGCAGTGGTGGGTATGATAATCACAGCCAGTTATGAATCTTAGTGCACCATGATAGACAGCATCCAACATCTGCAGCATCCAACATCTGCAGGGTTCTTGTAGGAGCGTTCATGTAAATAATGTCACCGTAATCAATGGAGGGAAGGAAAGTCACAGATACAAGACGTTTTCTAGCATTCAGGGTTAGACAGGATCTGTTTCTGAAAAAGAAACCCAGTTTAACTTTCAGTTTCTTTACCAAGTTTTCCACATGGAGCTTAAAAGGGAGATGTGAGTCGACCAAGATACAAAAATATTTATAGGAATCAACAAATTCAATCGGGACACCATTTGAGGATAAAATCAGAGGAAGAACTGCTGGGACCAACTTCCTATTTGAAAAAAAGCATCCCTTTGGTTTTGTTGGCATTTAAGACAAGTTTGAGGTGGAACAAATCAGTCTGGATGTTGTTGAATGCAGATTTCAAAAGCTGGAAAGCCTTAGCAACAGTTTTAGCTCAACAATAAACAACTGTGTCATCAGCATAGAAATGTATGGATGCATTAGGGATGCTTTTACCTACATTATGTATGTAGATTGTAAAGAGGGTGGGTCCTAAGACTGAGCCTTGTGGTACACCACTGTTGACTGTTAAATAACTGGAGGAAGTACCATTATGTTGAACACATTGCTTCCGGTCTGAGAGATAGTTAGAGAACCAACCAATGGTGTGTTCTGAGAAACCAATTTCTGAGAGTTTATGACACAAGATGTTCTGATCCACAGAGTCAGAATCTTTAGACAGGTCTAAGAAAAGTGCAGCACAATAATCCTTAGCATCCAGTGCTTCAACAACATCATTAAGAACCTTCAGTGAAGCAGTGGTTGTACTGTGTTGTTTCCTGAAACCAGATTGATGTGGAGGTAAGATGTTAAATGAGTCCAGGTCATTTTTGATTTGAGAGTTCATCAGTTTTTCTAGAACCTTGGCTAAAATGCAGAGTTTAGACATTGGTCCATAGTTGTTCAGTGAGGTGGGGTCACCTCCCTTCAGCAAAGAAGAACAAAGGCTGTTTTCAAGTGTCTGGGATGGAGTTTTGTCTTAAGGAGAGATTGAAGATGTGGGTCACAGGGACTGTGATGATATGAGCAGCCAGCCTTAAGAAATAAGGTGGAAGTTCATCTGGACCTGCAGATTTTTTAGGATCAAGATCTTTTAACAGTTTATTGACCTCACTGACTGAGAATGGAGAAAAAGAGAAGCTGTGATTAACTGAGGATTGACTTGTAGGAGGGATTTGATTTGTAGAAGTTTGGTTATTAAGTGAAGTGGCTGATTTTCTGTTAGTAACTGTGTCAAATAA
>NC_056512.1:2510277-2520256 GCF_014905685.2 Nematolebias whitei
AAAAAATGTGACCCACATCCAGAAAAAGAGGAATTAAAGTTTCCAAAAGCAAAATCTCAAAATGAAAGTAACAGAGCTGCTCCAACATGCAGCCACCTTGAGCGGCACAATTCTAGAATTTTTTCATACTGAAAGAGGCATACTGATTCAATTTGGACTAAGGTTCTTAGCTCTTAACATTAAAATTTAGGTAAGTTTATCTCAGATTTGTGAATTAAATTATCTAAACAGAGTCGGCACTTAGGGTTCTCTCATCAAAAGGAAGATGTTTTGTCCTACCACAGAGATGCATCCATTTTTCTCATCACCACAGCAGATATGACGGCTTTGGCTGGAGTTCCATGTGGAAACCAGGGTTGTTTTCCCCAGGGCTATGTGGGGACCAGCTGGCCGACGTTCTCAGGGTGTTTGAGAAGTTCAGGACGTCTGGGTTGACTCAGAGCCAACTCTCCACCAGGACAGCTACTTCATCATGGCCGTTGTTCAGTCTTTTTTCAGTTGCACTCTGCTGCATGGAAAACGACCACTCATTCCCTCTGTTTGTGTTGGCTCAAAACCAACTTTCCTCATTGGCTGTTGTCCCAACTCTCTGCCTGTGTTCTGTATACCTGACATCTCACAAGACGGGCCCCTTAACTTTAAACCGATCAGAGGGCTTCTTACAGTACGAGTATCCCATTGTATAATTAATGTAATTAAAATCTCCCTTCTTAAAGTTCTTCAGAAAAGATAATACAATGACCCTTTTGTTAGAAAGGGTGACACCATGCTTATGCAAGCAAAATGGGTTTCTTTGAATCAGAACTTCAACTGCGTGTTAACTTCCTTTATTGTCATGGTAACCAGTCTCTGTTGATAAGGCAAAGTGAAGCTCTTTGGGAGGACTTCTTTTTAAGGGACACTCAAAGGCCCTATTTACACGGACACAATGGGGGAAACGTAGTTTTTTTTGTACGTTAATTAGAGGAAAAGATCCGCGTTGACACGGACGCATTTTGTGTTTACATGCATCTGGAGGAATCCCCCCGCCCCACTGAATCCGCTGTAGTTGCCAAGCCGGGTCATTAGATGGCGCTGTGAATTTTGTACCTTCACCTAATGCGCATGCGTGCTGCCTCGGCACGCTGTTTTCCTCTGGGCTAAAACTTCAGCTAACAACAATTTAACAAGTTAAAGCTGGATTTTGGATAAGAGTCGACAGATTTGACGCCAAGCGGGACTGCTTCAGCTCCACACCGGTCACTGAGTGGACCAGAACCGAGTCGACAATGTTGGACTTTACTCCGTGATAATCAGTAGCTGATTTACAGCAGGTAAATCAAATGTTCTTAATAATGTTAGTTTGTGTTTACTTTGGTTACAAAACAACCAACTGAGTTTTTAATTTTCCTGAAAGAAGAAGGAGCTGTCCTTCCACCAGGCGGACCGGTTCTGAAAAAGGCTCGGCCCAGATGAACTGCAGGAGGACATTGAAGAGAGAGATGTTGGATGAACTATTTATAATTCCCCTCAGTTCTTTTATTCAATCCATTAAATGTTTTAAGCTGCATTAATCAGAGTGGCAGCCTGAACGAGCCAGATGAACAACGTGGGACCAGATTCCCAGATGAAAACAGAGGAGAGTCCAGTTAATTGATGTAGTTTACAGTTCAGTTAACTTATTTTTAATAGTGTGTTCAGTTTAATTATCAGTGTTTGTGTGACATACACTTTGTGGTGTTGAATAAATACATAAAAATTAAACCTGATGGCTTCATTTTCAACTTTAGTAACACGCAATATGTTTAGCAATATTTTAAATTTGAATTACATAATGTCCAGATAGCTTCATTTAGCTCAGAGCTTCATTATATCTCACACTAACATAAATACTGTTTATTATTATTAAACTTATTATTTAGCACATTTATGTTATAGTGCAGCGTGACGTGTGCACGTGCCTCGTTCTATAAACAGCGACATTAGAACTGGATCAGACTGTGTCTCTTCCAACTCAGATGTTGGTCAAAGCACCTGGAATCTGACGTAGATTAACTACGAGATTAAAATATATTCCATCAATTGTAGTTAAGAAAGCAGTGTATCCGCCGACCGCGCGTGCGCGCATGTGGTTTAACACAAAGCCTCAGCGGGAGATGTTTACATTATCAGCGAGGGGTCAGCAAAAAACCTCCTCTCTGGAAGGTGGGTTCAGAAACCTCCGGATTCAAAGAGGGGGGTAACTGGTGTCGTGTAACTGATCAGCAGAATCGCAGAGAGAAAGCTGCGGAACTGTTATATCTCAATAATATATTATCCGATCTGCACCAGATTTTTTTGTGTGTGATCAGTGAGCACTTACATGTACATTTGTGTTGTTATTTAACATTTGACTCAAGTGCGCCCCCTAGATTATTCCAAAAGTTTTATATCTCAGTGATATATCATCTGATCTGAACCAGATCTGGGGAGCGTGATTAAAGACCACTTCTAGACAGATTGGTATTGTTTTTTTTACTTTTGACTCCAGTGCACCCCTAGATTATTCCAGCAGTTATATCTCATTGAAATATCATCCAATATATACCAGATTTATTGTACATGATCAGTGAGCCCTTATACAGTAGACACTTTGGTATTGTTCTTTAACATTTGACTCAAGTGCGCCCACTAGATTATTCCAAGAGTTATATCTCAGTGAAATATCATCCGATCTAGGCCAGATTTTTAGAACGTCATTAGAGAGCACTTCTACACACAGTGATATTGTTGTTTAACTTTGGACTCCAGTGCGCCCCTAGATTATTCAAACAGTTATATCTCTGTGAAATATCATCCAATGTGTACCAGATTTTATGTGCGTGATCAATGAGCACTTATAAACACATTGATATTTTTCTTTAACAATGGACTCAAGTGCGCCCCCTACATTATTCCAACAGCTAGATCTCAATGATACATCATCTGAGCTGAACCTGAGTTTTTGTGCTTAGTCAGTGAAGACTTGTAGACACATTGGTATTGTTGATTCATGACATCACTTAATCCCCACCTACTCAGGAAAAAAAACTGTTGATTATTGGATGACGCTTCCAATTTCGCACTGTGTAAGATATTTGACTGAAATTTTGTTTGCTAACTGTTGATTACTACATATGACATGTTGAAAAGCATAAAGGAAGTGCTTGTAAAACATTCGCAATAAAACAGGAAGTCACCATAACTCCTGTCTGGAAGGTCAGATTGCACATATACTTGTAAGACCAGCAGTTGGACAAGTAACAAGATGGATAGAAGGCGATATTGAAGATTCGGGAAATGTGCCCTGTGATGAACGCATGCAGGATTGGCACAAGAGCATTCACAATGGCAACTGGGTGGACTAGCTGGAGCTCCGGCAGTCGCCGAAAGGCTTAAGCGGCACTTTGCAGGGAGGGCCTCCAATGCTGCTTGCAGCTTTAGCTGTAAATTGGAGTTTTTAATAATCTTAAAAGTTATTAGACATATCTGAGACCAGAAGTTTTGGTCAAAGTTGACTGCCAAGTCTGTCTCCCATTTTACAACGGGAAGGGGTATTAATTTATCTATATTAATGAGAGTCCTGTAAACCATAGATAGTAATTTGGGAGGGTTAAGATTAAGGATTTTTTTATGGACATGGGGATGAAAAACAAAGAAAACAAAGCAGAAAAGTTGGAGAAGGGTTAAAAGGTAAAGAAGGAGAAAGAAATACAGGAGAGAGATGTATAAAGAGAACACAAATCAACATCATTAAAGTCTGCCTCTAGACCTGCGGAAAGAAAGAAAAACAAGACAAAACTGAGAAACCACAACAACAAGCAACAAATATAATGATACTTATAATATCATTAGAAAGTATTTTATACAGTACATGGTAATGCAAGATATATTTAGTAGCCACTACAACCCAACTGAGTGTGTATCTTATAAACACCTGGATCAAAGCACCTGTGTGAGCATGCTTGTCACTATAAGGTTTATCCATAAAAATGTTCAATAGTGGATGTGGGGATCCACAGACCCATCCCCACAGGACACGATGGTATAACACAGGAAATGCCGGAGCCACAGACACACAGCAGTCCCCAAGCCCGGAGCTCTGGGAGTCCCCCAACATGGGCATCCGCACCCCCCAGAGAGAGAAGCAAAGGGAAGCCCCGGGCGATCCTCAGCAACCACAATTTAGAAACCCCAGGAGGCTGCAGCGACGAGTCCACAGGCCCCGCCGGCAACCCGCCCCTCCAGAGTAGATCAGGCCATGGACACCGAGCCTCGAGTCCCGAGGTCATACCACCCCTCAATAGAGGCCCGACAGAGCCAGGGCACCCAGGCCCCAGCAGGCAGTCACCAGGGCGGGCCTGCACACACCCCACCACCCAGCCGCATATGCTGAGAGACGCCAATGCACCAGCAGTAGGGGAGCCCACCACCGGAGAGGAGCGCGAGAGGGGGGAAGTAGACCCCACATTAAATGGGGGGCCCAAATTGATCCAAGAGATGGGACCACCTAAAACCTAACCCGAGACATAAACAGACACATAGAGACAGCCTGACAGAGCATCTGTCGGGTCGTCCATGTGCCCCACCCACCTGACAGTGACTACAAGTCGGCCCCAGGCCAGGGGCCAGAGTAGCAGGGAGCAGCAGCTGAGGAAGGCTGGCCCAGCGCACCAAGGACCAGGCACACCAACAGTCCCACAACACAGGCCCGTAGAAGCCCTGGCATGCCACCTAAGCACCTCCCCATACACACAGCACCCCCCCCCCCCCCTGCAAATGTCACATCATGCTGACCAGCCAGCACCCTGTCAAAGTGAAGCCACGCCCCCGAACACTGCCGTACACCACCAACGACCACACACACACAACCACAGCTGACCCCCCACCGGAACCTGGCAGCCACTCCAGACAAAGGGCTGGCCATCACAACCAGGAACACTGATCAAAAGATCCAATCAACCCAGGGAGAACCGGAGCACCGACCCCACCCCCAATCACCCCTAAGGCCCAATGCCCACCCACAGTCCAGACTTCAACCAGGCAGCCTACCCCCCCTCCCTGCCCCCACTCCAAATGTCCAATGGAGAATGGGGGTGTAAGGAAAACAAAATTTATATTTATATAAATAATTAATAGGAAGGGGTTTGAGTGTCCCAATGATCCTAGGAGCTATGCTGTCAGGGGCTTTATGCCCCTAGTAGGGTCACCCATGACAGACAGGTCCTAGGTGAGGGACCAGACAAAATGCAGCCCAAAGACCCCAATGATGAGAAACACAAATGGACCTAGTGTTCCCTTGCCCGGACGTGGGTCACCGGGGCCCCACTCTGGAGCCAGGCCTGGAGGTGGGGCACGCGGGCGAGCGCCTGGTGGCCGGGCTTTTACCCATGGAGCTCGGCCGGGCACAGCCCGAAGAGGAGACGTGGGTCCCCCTTCCCGTGGGCTCACCACCAGTGGGAGGGGCCAAAGGGGTCGGGTGCAATGTGGGATGGGTGGTGGCCGAGGGCGGGGACCCTGGCGGTCTGATCCTCGGCTACAGAAACTGGCTATTGGGACGTGGAATGTCACCTCACTGGTGGGGAAGGAGCCTGAGCTGGTGTGTGAGGCTGAGAGGTTCCGGCTAGAAATAGTCGGACTCACCTCTACGCATGGCTCGGGCTCTGGAACCAGTTTCCTTGAGAGGGGCTGGACACTCTTGGTCCAGCTCGGCGCCTCCTGGTGAGAGGCGCCGAGCAGGCGTGGGCGTACTTATTGCCCCCCAACTTGGTGCCTGTGTATTGGGGTTCACCCCAGTGAATGAGAGGGTGGCCTCCCTCCGCCTACGTGTGGGAGGACGGGTTCTGACTGTCATTTGTGCTTATGCACCAAACGGCAGTTCAGATTATCCAACCTTTCTGGAGTCCTTGGAGGGGGTACTGGAAAGTGCACCTTCTGGGGACTCCCTTGTTCTGCTGGGGGACTTCAATTCTCATGTGGGCAATGACAGTGAGACCTGGAGGGGTGTGGTTGGGAGGAACGGCCCCCCTGATCTGAACCAGAGTGGTGTTCTGTTGTTGGACTTAAGTGCTCGTCATGGATTGTCAATAACAAACACCTTGTTCAAGCATAAGGGTGTCCATATGTGCTCTTGGCACCAGGACGCCCTAAGCCGCAGTTCAATGATCGACTTTGTCATCGTCTCATCTGATCTGCGGCCACATGTCTTGGACACTCGGGTGAAGAGAGGGGCGGAGCTGTCAACTGGGCACTTAAAAGCGGAAGTGAGTGAATGCTGGCGCGACTTGCTGCCGCTGCTCGCCGCAAATCAACGATTATTGGCAAAACTGTGTGTGTACATGGTCTAGCTTCCACTTTCCTGCTCTCATCGACCACCTGAGTCTTACCTGTCGCTGTTCATCTGTCCAAGCTGCCGACTCTTCTCCTACAATGCCAATTAGCAGGATATACACCTGGGCTGTGCTTCTCTGGACTCTCCTGGCACTCCTTCAACAACCTGTTACGGGTCTGATCCAGTACTCTGCTGCTGAGCTCCCCCGGCTGCGGTTTCATCCATCTGCACTTCCCCCTGCTTCGCTATTCATCTCGGATGCAACTCTCCTACCACGCCGGAAATACATCCACCGCGGACTTCGCCGGAACATCCAAGAGGACACGTCGAAATCCATAAAATCCATCTGGTCTACTTCTCGTCGTCACCGGCGTGCCTCCAACCGGGTTGTTGACCGCAGCGTGCTAGCTTACCCGGCCCGGTCAGCTAACGCTCCTGCAATGTCTGATAACTCCTCCGTAAACTTCGGTCTGCTTAACGTCCGCTCACTTACGGGCAAGGGACATCTCATTCAGGATCTCCTCACTGACCGTAAGTTTGATTTTTTATGCCTGACTGAGACTTGGCAACAACCGAATGATTTCTCTCAGCTCAATGATTCCACTCCACCGGGGTTTGTTTACATCTGTCAACCCCGTGGCACCGGCCGGGGAGGAGGTCTCGCGATAATTCACCGCGAGAAATGGAAAGTCTCGCCGTTGTCTGCTCCCACCTTCTCCTCTTTTGAATCAGCTGTGTGTCAGCTCTATGGACCTACCCCCACAATCATTGCAACCATGTACCGCACGCCGAAAACTAACAGTGACTTTCTGGATGACTTCGCTGCTCTTCTTACTCACCTGTCAATTCTCTCACCAAACATTATAGTATTGGGTGATTTTAATATTCACATGGACAATGGAAATAACCCACTGACTAAAGACTTTTCATCCTGCCTCCAGAGTTTTGGTCTTCAGCAGTTTATCAATGTTCCCACTCATTCTAAGGGTCATGTCCTGGATCTAGTCTGCTGTTCTGGTGTATCTCCCTCGGATTATACAGCAGATGAACTCGCCATAACTGACCATTTTCTCCTCTCATTCAATATCTGTCTCCCTTTCTCTATCACCAAGCTTCCTCGTCTCATCTTTTTCCGTAACATTAAGGATATTGATTTAAATTCTCTCTCCTCCGCCGTCAATTCTCTCATGGACAATCTATACTCAACTCTAGACTCAACCATCCTTGATGACTTGGTCTCATACTACAATACTGGTCTTCACTCAATACTCAACTCTCTTGCTCCGCTAAAAACCAGATCTGTTTCTTTTGTTCGCTCTGCGCCCTGGTTTACTACAGAACTTCGGCTCATGAAGGCTAAAGGACGGCAACTTGAAAGGCTCCACCGGAAAACTGGACTGGTTGTACATAAAGACATTTACAAAACTCACATATTGCATTACAAGGACTGTATCAATCAAGCCAAATCCTCCTACTATACTTGTTTAATTGGTTCAAATGAAGGCTCCACCAAGTCAATATTCTCCCTCTACAAGAACATCACCCAAGCCCCGGACTCCCTACCTTCACATCTGTGTTCAACTGAATTTTGTAACTCCCTCATGTCATTTTTCGACAGTAAAATTGTTAAGATCCATCAGTATCTCAGCTCACAACCGACCCCTTGTCCTACTCGTGAACTTTCTCCTCCAGCCCACTCCTCTTCCTTCGAACTCCCGACAACTTCAGAAATCATAAGCCTCATCAACAAGTCCAAGTTGTCCACCTGTTTGCTTGACCCTCTTCCAACAGTTCTGGTTAAAGCCTGTGCCCCATCTATACTCCCTCTCATTTCTGCCATTATTCACTCCTCTCTCTCCACCGGAACAGTTCCTGCATCATTTAAAATTGCTGCCATAACCCCTATCCTGAAAAAACCTGGCGCTGACTACCGTAATCACAATCATTTCCGTCCTATCTCCAACTTGCCTTTCATCTCCAAGATTCTTAAAAAGACAGTTGCATCTCAACTCCATACTTACTTATCCAACAATACCTGTATGAACTGTTTCAGTCTGGTTTTCGTCCCCTCCATAGTACAGAAACAGCTCTTATAAAAATCACCAATGACCTCCTCTTGGCAGCTGACTCCGGCTTGCTGTCCATCCTCATCCTCCTCGACCTGAGTGCAGCGTTTGACACCATTTGCCATGCCACCCTACTCAATAGACTTTCCTCTATCGGTATCACTCAGACTCCTCTAAACTGGTTTAAATCATATCTCTCCGGCCGCACTCAGTTCATCCGGATCAAAACCTTCACTTCCGAGCCTTCATCTGTCACATCAGGAGTTCCCCAGGGCTCTGTCCTGGGACCCCTCCTCTTCATTATTTATCTTCTTCCCCTCGGCACTATTTTCCACAAGCACAATATCGATTTCCACTGTTATGCGGATGACACCCAGCTTTATGTTTCCAGTAAGCCCGCCTCCAACCTCCCGCCATCCTCGCTTACCGACTGCTTGACTGAAATAAAATCCTGGTTCACCTCAAATTTTCTTAAACTTTACAGTGACAAAACAGAGGTTCTTCTCATTGGTACAAAATCCACCCTGGCTAAAACCAAAAATTTCAGTATTGACATTGATAACCGTTCCATTTCTCCCTCCCCTCAGGTAAAGAGTCTAGGTGTCATCCTCGACAGCACTCTTTCTTTCCAGTCTCATATCAACAACACCATCCGTTCGGCTTATTTTCACCTACGCAAAATCAACCGCCTCCGCCCCTCCCTTACTCCCCATTCCACTGCCATCCTTGTTCACTGTCTGGTTACATCGCGCCTGGACTATTGCAACTCCCTTCTGTTCGGTCTCACCCACAAATCTCTTCATAAGCTCCAACTGGTCCAGAACTCAGCTGCCCGCATCATCACCAAAACCCCATCCATTCATCACATCACTCCAGTCCTGCAAAAACTCCACTGGCTGCCAACCAAGTTCCGCATAGATTACAAAATTCTCCTGTTCACTTTCAAGGCCCTCTACAATCTCTCCCCACCATATCTTTCAAATCTTATTCATATTGCCAATCCCTCTCGCTCCCTCAGATCATCCTCCTCCATCCTTTTGACTGTCCCCTCCGCCCGTCTCACCACCATGGGGAGCAGAGCCTTCAGTCGCTCTGCTCCCCGACTTTGGAACTCGTTACCACCTCACATTAGAAACATAAAGTCAATCTCACAATACAAATCAGAACTCAAAACACACCTTTTTAGATCTGCTTTTTCCACCTGACACAATTGGTTTTGCCTGATTTTATATTGATTTTATATTGATTTTATACATTGTCTTTTTTCTTCCTTTCTTTTTCTTTTCTTTCCTTTTCATCTCTTAGTTTCTGTTACTGCAGATTTTATTCTTTGTACGGTGTCCTTGAGTGCCAGAAAGGCGCCTTTGAAATAAAATGTATTATTCTAAAAAAGTTAAATCTGGTCCTCTGGACATTCAAAAAAACAAAACAAAGCAAATCAACAAAAAAATGTAGAAACATTTCGTCTCTCATCCGAGAGACTTCCTCAGTCTGAGGAGCTGTATTCAGCTCAGTCTCTTAAATAGCACCGTCTCAGGGTGGATCAACCAGTTTTGCTGCTGACAACCAAAACCAGCTGATCACA
>NC_056512.1:2523256-2531641 GCF_014905685.2 Nematolebias whitei
CCCCGCGACCCGACCCCGGATAAGCGGAAGAAAATGGATGGATGGATGAATTAATAGGAAGACCCCACTCCTCCCTCCTCCCACTCAAATAAGGTGTTGATGCATGTTGTTATATAGTGAGTTTAAAATGGGGGGGATGAGGCGGTGAACAGCACAGACCCACCCCCTCCCCAGAGAGCAGGCAGTGCCCGTTCACCTCCCCAACCCTTGCCCAGAACCCTAAATGTCTACATGCTACATATGAGAGTGGGCACAGGTCCCAGAGGTGAGAATGATTACACATCCCACCACCTATATGCCACCATGTGCCCACTCCAGACCCTATAGATGTATGTGTCATGAGAATGTTGTATGTGAGTGTCTAGGTTGTTTAATAAGATTGGGGCCCAGGTCTCCACAAACCATGGAGATGGAGGATCCTCCCTGCAGCTCAGTAGTGTACCTGAACCCCAAGGCCCTGTTTGAGTGGTGGTGTGATGGAGTGGGCAGAGGAAGATGTCAGGATGGGGAGGAAGAACTGAGGTGGCAAACCTTAGATAATAATTTGGGAGGGTTAAGATTAAGGAATTCTTATACCATCCATCCATCCATCCATCCATCCATCAATTATCTTTTACCCGCTTCTTCCATTTTGGGTCACGGGGGTCGCCGGTGCCCATGTCCAGCAATCATTGTGTGAGGGGCGGGGTACACTCTGGACAGGTCGCACGTCTATCACAGGGCCACATAGAGACAAACAACCATTCACTCTCTCACTCACACCTAGGGACCATTTAGGGTGCATTCATACCAGCCCTGTTTATTCCGCTTGAATTGAACTCTAGCTTGTTTTCCTAGGAAGTCCGGTTCGTTTGGGGAGGTATGAAGACGTCATTGAACTCTGTCACGGAACAAAAAGGCAAACTCTGGCCCGGGCTAAAACCTAGGTCTCAGTCTGGTAGAAGAGAACTCCAGCACGATTCGAGTACAGTGTGAATGCAACCAGCCTGGGCCACACTCCACAAGCAAGAAGTGGAGTACAGCGCAAGGCAAACAAACACACATTTCTCTTACCTTATATGGAGCTGTCAGCTGCTTTGTGTGAAAAACAATATTCTCCATGGTCTCCTGCCTCATCTTCCGCTTAAGCTGAGTCCATTTGTGAAAAATGACAAAATATAACTCCTAAAACTGCTAAAACTTGATGCCACTCCATTTTTGTTTTTATTTCCAGAAGAAGAAGAAGTGTCTTCAGAGGTTTTTGTGTTGTTTCTTTCAGTAGTTCTTGGTGCAGCGCCACCACAGGCGAGTGAAGGAACAGGTTGGTTCAACAGGTTGGCTTGACTGCACAGTGTAGTGTAAATGCACACGCACCAGCTCAAATGTAAACAAAATGTCATGAATATTGGTCCCCAACTGAACCGAGTCTACCAGACTGTCAGGTGTGAAAACAACCTTAGAGTTACCAATCAGCCTAACGTGAATGTTTTTGTTCTGTGGGAGGAAACCGGAGTACCCGGAGAAAACCCACGCATGCACGGAAAGACATGCAAACTCCACCCAGAAAGGCCCCTGGACCGTGATTTGAACCGGGGACCTGCTCGCTGAGAGGTAGCAGCTCTCGATTGAGGATCTCTTTTGGAAATTGATGTTCACACTGAAGTCCATCCCACGCAGCTCTCTGCCCTAACTTCTGACCTGCTCTTTTTGCTTATAGTGCTCAAATTTAGCTATAATTGGCCAAGGTCACTTGTTATCGGGTTTTTTTACCTCCGAGCCAGTGAACACGATGGAAAGGGATGTTTTTACCGTCTCACATGGGAGTTTCAGCTGATGTTGGATAAACTCCCAGATCGTAACTTCAGCATCCTCCTCTGCTCGATCTGGGATCCCAGAGAAGACAAGATTGTCTCGCATGCTCCGAGCTGGAATGCCCAAAATGGATTCCTTCATTTTCCTGTTTTCTCCGGTCAGCTGCAACATCTTCTCTGTGAGTTCTTTGACGTTACCCCTCAGAGTTTGGTTCTCAGCAGCAAGCGATGCTACCTGAGCTTGGCTGAACTCCAGAGACTCCCTCAGTGCTTGAAACTCCTTGTGGAGAACCTCCACCAGGGCCAGCCAGGCATGTAAGCTGGTTAGATTCTTGTATATAAAGTCTAGGACATAAGTGAAGCTTTTCTCTGGAGAGGTGGACGTGCTGGTTGAGCTCTCTGAACGCGTGTGTTTAGGAGTTGGTATGGCCGTGGATGCAGTGTTTTTTTGTGGTTTGCCCATCAAGATGCCAAAACACACATCTACGTAACTCTCTAGACTGTCCAAGGTTTCCTCGTCCAGTTTGGTTTATTGAAACAATATGCAGAGGTTAGTATCAACAATATTTTATGTTTGATAATATATTGGGAGCATCACAGTGGCGCAACTGGTAGAGCTGCTGCCTCTCAGCGAGCAGGTCCCTGGTTCAAATCCCGGTCCAGGAGCCTTTCTGGGTGGAGTTTGCATGTTCTCTCCATGCATGCATGGGTTTTCTCCAGGTACTCCGGTTTCCTCCCACAGACCAAAAACATGCATGCATGCAGAACAACTCCTGAATTTCAGGAGCTCAAGATGGCTGCCGGGGTGCAGACACACAGTTTGGCAGGTCCTGAATGTTTGCTACAAAAAAACTTCAAAAGACCTCAGATTTTGCCATCATCTTATTTGCTTACTGTTTTTATATCTTTTTATCTACTTGTGAGTTTAACGTACCCAAGGAAAAGTGACAATCTAATCTTCTTGCCAGCTAAACAGAGTCAACATCTTCTCTTCACAAGGCTGCTGGATTATGGCCATGCTAGGCCACCCCCAGGTAAAAAGGAACAATCTAACAGTTTTCTACCATCTCCCGGAACTGCTAATCTTGTTCTGATACTGCTTTTGGCCGGTGACATTGAAGTAAATCCTGGGCCTGGGCCACCACCACTACAGCTACCAGGGCTACCATCTCTGCTACCTGGGCCACCACCACTACAGCTACCTGGGATATCATCTCTGCAGCTACCTGGGCTACAACCACAGCAACTACCTGAGCTAACACCTCTGCAGCCACCTGGGCTAGACCTACTACAGCTACCTGGGATATCACCTCTGCAGCTACTTGGCCTACAACCACTACAACTACCTGTGCCAACACCTATGCAGCCGCCTGGGATATAACAGCTGCCACTATGTGGACTACCATCTCTGCATCGACCTGGGTTACAATTACAATCAACCTGGGTACAACAACACTTTGCCCACTTGCTCAACGTGTGCTACAACCACAGGCATCGGAGAGTCAACTACATACTGTTGGCTTGCAACCACAGGTAGCTGAGTGGAAGGTAAATAATCCTAAAACTGCAACAAAAAGATTACCATCAGCCATAAAACTAAATTCCCTGAATCCTGCTATTTAAAAACAAAACATGATTGCATTTCTTCCAAACCCTCAATAATGCAAAAATAATTTGGGACCCAAGATCAAAACCAAAAGGAATTTTAATGGGTCACATCAACATTTGCAGTATTGTTAATAAAACAGAACAAATACGACATTTATTAAGTGACTCAAACATTGATATACTTGGAATATCAGAAAGTTGGCTGACCTCTACATCACCAACAGCAGCTGTGGATATGCCAGGATACAATGTATACAGAAGGGACAGAGGGACAGGGAAAGGTGGGGGTGTATTGGTCTATGTTAGAAACCATATTAAATGTGAATTAATCAGTTGGCCAGGGGAAGTTAATCTTGAATGTATCTGTTTAAACGTTTCACTGTCACACACAATGTAATTCACTGTGATTTGTGTTTATCGATCTCCATCTACCAAGGATATATTCTATGATCAACTTGGAACACTTTTAAACCATTGCAACTCTCAAAGGGAAATTATCCTTATGGGTGATTTCGATGTCAACTGGAACAATAAATTGGATAGGAGAAAATTGAAACTTGCTGGCAAGTATAATTTAACAAATATCATAAATGTGCCAACAAGAATAACAAATACATCTAAAACAACTATTGATTTAATTTTCACTAACAAACCTGATAGAATTTTGAAGACTTTTAACCTCTTATCGGGTCTTTCTGACCACAATTTTATTTTCTGCTCAAGAAAACTTCATAGGCAGCTTCCAGTTACAATCGCTAAAAATAGACCCTACCTTTTTATACCTAAACATCTGCAACAGCATCTCAAGACTGAACTTGAACAAATAAATTGGTCTAATATATTGGAATATGAAGATACTGAGATCTGTACTAACAACTTTATCAAACATGTCAATGAAATTTTAAGCCAGTTTACAAAAATAGGCAAGTTTGGAAAAGGGAAATATCATTTACCTTGACTTAACAGTGACATTTTAAAATTGATTAAAGAAAGAGATGGAGCCTTTAAGAAGTCCCTGAGTACAGGAATTACAACTGATCGTCAGATTTTTACATCACTTAGGAATAAAGTGATAAAACATATACGTAAAGCAAAAGCTATTTTCTACATTGACATTATAAAAGGAGCAAATGGAAATGGGAAAGTGATGTGGGAAAATTTGAATAAGCTATTGGGACGCAACAATACAGATAATTTCAAAAATGTACAGCTTCAAGTAAATGGCACACTGACAGATGACTTAAGCATCTGTGCCTTCTTCTCTCGACGTCTCTCCCAAGCGGAACGCAATTACGACGTGGGCAACCGCGAGCTGTTGGCAGTCAAGCTTGCATTAGAGGAATGGCGGCACTGGTTGGAAGGCACTGAGACCCCTTTTTTGATTTGGACGGACCGTAAAAACTTAACTTACCTCAGGAACACCAAGCGTCTGACCCCCCGTCAGGCCCGTTGGTCGCTTTTCTTTAACCAATTCAATTTCGTCCTGACTTTTCGCCCCGGCTCCAAGAACATTAAGCCTGATGCCCTGTCCAGGCAGTTTGCTCCTCCTGACTCACCCGAGGTGTCTAATTGTATTATTCCCCCCACGTGTATTGTTGGCTCCTTCTCTTGGCCCATCACCGCCACCATTCAACAGGCTCTCCTTTCTGAACCTGATCCAGGTGGTGGTCCCCCCGGTACCCTCTTTGTTCCCTCCAGCGTGCGGTCCCAGGTGCTCCAGTGGCTCCATTCTAATAAGCTTTCCTGCAACCCTGGAGTCAACCGCATGCTCGCTCTCACGAAGACCTATTCTGGTGGCCCTCCATGTCCAGAGACATCAAGGACTTCGTTTCGGCTTGCCCCGCCTGTGCCAGAAACAAGTCTGGTACTCAACCTCCGGCTGGCCCCCTGCTTCCCCTCCCGACCCCTAGTCGCCCTTGGTCCCACATCGCCCTCGACTTTGTGACCGGTCTTCCCCCATCTGACGGCAACACCACCATCCTCACGGTTGTTGACCGTTTTTCTAAGGCCGCTCACTTTGTCCCCCTCTCTAAGCTCCCCTCTGCCCTTGAAACTGCTCACCTTCTTACACTCCATGTGTTTAGGCTCCATGGGATTCCCTCTGACATCGTCTCTGACCGAGGCCCGCAGTTCGTCTCTCAGGTCTGGCACTCTTTTTGCAAATCGCTCAGGGCGTCCGTTAGCCTCACCTCTGGTTACTATCCTCAGGCTAACGGACAAGCTGAGTGCTGCAAACAAGCTGAGTGCTGCAATCAGGAGCTGGAGTCCACCCTGCGTTGCCTGGTCGAGTCCAACCCATCATCCTAAAGCCAGCACTTGGTTTGGGTAGAGTACGCCCACAACTCCCTCCGCTCCTCTGCCACTGGCATGTCCCCCTTTGAAGCTTCCCTCGGCTACCTTCCTCCCCTGTTTCCTAGTTCTGAGTCCGACTGTTCGGTCCCGTCAGTTCAGCATCACTTCCGGCGGTGTCGTCGTATCTGGCGCCAGGCCAAGGCGGCCCTCCTTAGGACCGCAGCCCAGGCTAAACGGTTCGCTGACCGCCACCGTTCAGAGACGCCCGCCTACCAGGTCGCCAGCAGGTTTGGTTGTCCACCAGGGACATCAAGCTGCGGGACAACCCCCGTAAACTGGCCCCCAGCTTCATTGGTCCCTTCCCCATTACCCGCATCATCAATCCCTCTGTGGTCCACCTCCAACTCCCCATGGCCATGAGGATTCACCCCACCTTCCATGTTTCCCAGGTAAAGCCTGTTTCCCTCAGTCCCTTGTGTCCCCCGTCTGACCTCCCTTTGCCTCCCTGCCTGATCGACAACCACCCTGCGTTCACCGTCTGATCCATCTTGGACGTGCGACGCAGGGGTAGGGGTTTCCAGTACCTGGTCGATTGGGAGGGGTACGGTCCTGAGGAGAGGTCATGAATCCCCAGGTCCTTCATCCTCGACCCCAGCCTCATCTCCAGGTTTTTCAGAGACCACCCCGAGAAGCGCCTCAGGTCACCTGGAGGCGATTCTTGAGGGGGGGTACTGTAAGGGTCCCACTGCCTGCAGCCTGCCTTGCTGATGGCCGCTGAATACCAACACCTGGCGGCCATCAGCCTGATGAACCTCTCCATCTACAAAAGGCTGCAGTCCGGTGTGACTCATCGCTGGAGCATATCACCTCTCATGGTATAGTAATGTCGAGCTGGAAATGTCTTGGTGAAAATAATTTGTTCACCTGTGTTCTCTTTTCCAGTTTCCTGGTTCCTCGTGTTTTTGGATTCTCCTCGTGACCTGATTTGGATCCCTCGGCCTGTCAGGTATCCCTCGTGCCTTTTTGCCTCCAGTTGCCAGCCTTCCTCATTTCCCTTGGACCCTCGTTGGATTCCCCTCTGCTGCTCTCTCCCTGGACTGAAGGACCAGCTCTCCTCCTTCGGGTTTGGACTGTAAGGACAAAAACGCTCTTCAAACAAACCACTCAGGTCTTCCCCTCTGGACAAACATTAACCTGTCGTCCCTCTTTCCAGGAGCCGCTGAGAAGCAGCGTGTGGACTTAATTATCACTGTACATAATAAACACTGTTCTTTTTGTACTTCCCCTGTGTCTGCCTCGTTCTGGGTCTCATATCATCTGGGTTCCCCGCGCACTCCTAACAAAAACAAGCAGTACAAATAGAAAACTCACAATCTACCTTTCTTACCTGCTCAGCTGGAGTCCCACAAGGCTCAATACTGGGACAAATCTTATTTAGCCTATATGTTAATGATTTACCAAATGTTTGCAAAACTGTAAAAATGCAGTTATATGCAGATGATACTGTACTGTATGTTCATGGAAAAACAAAAAATGAAGCTGCTGCTGCGCTTGCTAGTGCTATGATGCCGGTGTCTCACTGGCTCCAGGACTCTTTACATCTCAACATTAAAAAAACATTCTGTATGTTTTTCTCTCTGCTGCCAGCAGATAATGAGCAACCATCTGTGTTAGTCAATGGCAAGACATTAGATGTGGTTGAACAATTTAAATACCTTGGAGTCATTTTTGATTCCAATCTAAATTTCAAGCAGCATGTAAAGAGAATTTCACATATAATTAAACAATCTGGCAAACTTCAAACATATAAGACCTTCTCTGACAACAGAATCAGCAAAGGCTTACATGCATGCCATGATCTTCAGCCATATAGCCTATTGTTCTACTACATGGTCTCACACTTCAGAGGTCATCATGAAGCCCCTAAAGTCTCTTTTTAAGAAAACACTGAAATTTTTTGACAAAAAGCTTCCACAGTATCATTATTGTAACATCATAAATAAGTACAACATTTTGGATTTTGATAGCTATCCGATTTTTATGGATGCTTGCCTGATTTTTAAAGTTTTAAATGGACTTGCTCCTCCTCCTTTAATGTATTTTGTAAGTAAAAAAACATGTACTGTAAACACAAGAGCACTGACAAGAGGAGATTGTGATGTACAACGGTGCAGGACTAAATTTGGCCAAATGGTGGTGTCCATCAGAGGCACGCAGTCGTAGAACACACTGCCAGTTTCCATCAGGAGCTGTGGCACCTACTCCAGCTTTAAAAACTCTTTGAAACTTTGGCTGAAAACTAACCAGAAGTGTACTCGTGTAGATTACTTTGTCTATTTTCTTATGGTATTATATCTTTATTGTAATCTCATATTGTGTTATGTTCTATATAGGTGATGTTTGTATTATTCTCTGCTCTTTTGTTTTGTGGGATGTTTCTTGTTCTTACCTGCCTTAGGACAACGGATGAAAATTAAAGCTGCAAGCAGCGTTGAAGGCCCTCGCAGCGAAGCGCCGCTGCGGCCTTACCGCGACCGCGGGAACTCCAGCGACTCTTCCCGGTTGCCATCGAGAACGCTCACGCTACCGTCACGCGCCCGTTCTCCGGAATGCGCATTCGCCGAACCTTTGACATCAGCTGCGACCGCGGATATAACTATTTTAATATTATAGGGGGCGCTCTAGAGTCAAAAGT
>NC_056512.1:2531651-2541532 GCF_014905685.2 Nematolebias whitei
AGAGACTTTTTTTCATGATTCAGTGGGTTGTACATGTGTACCAAATTTCAGCTCTCTAGGTCTTACCAGTTGTCATATCTCACGTTAGGGGGCGCTGTGGAGCAGTTTGGCCACGCCCACTTTTGGTTCCATTAAATACCTCAAATTTCTCGTGGGGGACAATTTTGGGTCAAATATGGTGAGTTTTCGAATATGTTAAGGCCTCCAAATTAGCGCTCTTTGACGGAAAAAAATTTGAAACGACACGATAACAATAGGCCTGCAGCGCTTAGCTGCTCGGGCCTAATGAAATGTTAGGCTGATTGGTAACTCTAAATTGTCCCTAGGTGTGAGTGAGAAAGTGAATGGTTGTTTGTCTCGTTTGTCTCTATGTGGCCCTGTGATGGACTTGCGACCCGTCCAGGGTGTCCCCCGCCCCTCGCACAGTGGTTGCTGGATATGGGCACCGGCGACCCCCGTGACCCAAAATGGAAGAAGCGGGTAAAGATAATGGATGGATGGATGGATAATATATTGGCTTGTTTTACCTGATTTGAACCATATTTGTTTGGTTTAGCAGTATCCTGCCATGTTACTTATGCAGAACAGCTCTCACATGATCTCAGCAGCTCATAACCAGTTGCCAAAAAAGACCAAAATGCGAAGTAGTGAGGGACTACTGTAATGCTAAATAAATAATCCAGGTAGATAAACCTAACAAGGTTAAGTCAAGTCATCTGGACAGATTCTTCTTGTTGAAATGTTTCGTCTTTTATACAAAATACTTTAGCAGTCTGAGGAGCTGCAAAAAACTCAGTTTCACCCTCTTTCAATTGACCACATTTCTTAAAAATTAAATAGTTTTCATTTGATACTATTTCTATCTAACATGTGATTCTTGACCTTCTTGACCATATACACATATTGTGTATATGTGCCTCCTTCCTGTTCCTCTCAAATCCAGCCGGTCGAAGCAGATGGTCCTCTTGTCCTGATCCTGGTTCTGCTAAAGGTTTCTTCCTCATGAGGGAGTTTTTCTTTCCACTGTCGCCTTCATGCTTGTTCAAGATGAGAGTTCAGTGATGGAGTTAAACTCAAAGCTGCTCCTCAGATAAATAGTGTTAACTTGTATATGAATGTTTCTGCCCTGAGATGACTTCTGTTGTGACTTGGTGCCATGTAAATAAAACTGAATTGAATTGAATGAGGGCAGCACGGTGGTGCAACTGGTAGAGCTGCTGCCTCTCAGCGAGCAGGTCCTTCGTTCAAACCCCGGTCCAGGGGCCTTTCTGGGTGGAGTTTGCATGTTCTCTCCGTGCATGCGTGGGTTTTCTCCGGGTGCTTTGGTTTCCTCCCACAGTCCAAAAATATGCATGTTAGCCTGATTGGTAACTCTAAATTGTCCCTAGGTGTGAGTGAGAGAGTGAATGGTTGTTTGTCTCGTTTGTCTCTATGTGTCCCTGTGATGGACTTGCGACCCGTCCAGGGTGTCCCCCGCCCCTTGCACAGTGATTGCTGGACATGGGCACCGGTGACCCCCGTGACCCAAAATGGAATAAACGAGTAAAGAAAATGGATGAATTGAATGAGGCATCCAGACGTATCACTTCGATTTTTAACATGTTCAATATTTTGTTTGAATATTCCCTCAAAATTGACTAAGCCAACATGAAGCTGCCTCAAACTCACATCAGTTTTGTTGTGAGCCTCTTCTTCTTGTCTCAGTAGCAGTACAACTGTATTTTGTAGTGAAGATCTGAAGCTGAAAGTCCAGGGCATGTATGAAATAAAACAAGAGAGTTTGTGAGGCTCTGTGTAGGAGCTTGATATGTGTGGCAAAGTAATGTGATCAAAGACGTCCAAAGCTTCGAACGTGCTGAAGTGACATCGCTGCTTTGGTGCCTGATTAAGAGGTTTCTGGTATGTTTTTCTCTGCAAATCCCAACTGATCTGAAACAGGAAATATTTAATCTGATTTCATGTCAGACTAAGAAATAATAATAAAAAAGGTTTTGTCTTTTTATCCAGTGTATATAAACAACTGGTTTGACTTTTGTGACAGTGACTTTATTTTTATTTTTTTGTCAGTGTGACAGGCCTCACCATATCAATAGTTTCATTGAAACTAGTATTTCTTGAATAAATATCACCTGCTGCCCTTTACACCACCGTTTTAAACAAAGCTCCTGTTTCAGTTCTCAGTGTGTGTTGGAATAACTCTTCTACAACACAAAATTTTAGCTCAGTATCTATAAAATGGACTGAATTTTAGCTTGTTTTTCTTAAGATCTATAAGCTGTACTGTGCTCTAGGGGTTGAACGAGTATATAATTTTTAAACTCGACATTAACATAATAAAACCCGAGTAGAACTCGAGTATTTGATGACGTCATAGATCTCAAGATACAAAAGTAAATAAATAAATAAAATCGCAAAAAAGGTAATTATTTACAAAATAAAAAGACCAACAAAACATTGGGAGCGTATATTATGCTCCTACCATTTATCATACTGAAGATAAGTCACAGGAAAAACTAAACTATTAGTTATTATTATTATTAAACTGCAAACATGAAGAAACATGCAGCACGTCAAAAACTAAACTTAACCGAAGCTGGTTCGGTGGATTGGACCCGGTGTTACACCATACTCTGTGACCTGAACAGTGCAACACCGCCCCCTACGGTCATACGTGGTCACATAATATGACGTCACTACGGATACTCGATGTTAAATTTTTAACCTCGATAGATGTTCTAGCAATCGATGTGTAGATTACTCGAGTACTCTGTTAATGCCCTACAGTGTGCTCCCACCCACCCCTCCCTCCATAATCTGAATGAGATCACATAAGTGAGCAGCAGACCAACCTCAGTCCATCTGACACAGCTGTCCTTCCCCACATGGCAGCAGGATGAGGGCAGTGTCCCGTTCAGGATATCATACCAGTCTGTCTTGTTGCTCACACCACAGCATTTGAACTGGACACAATAAAACAAACACAACTTGTCCTCATTGTTAACCAGGTCCAGCAGTCAGGAACCAGCTCCTAGCAGGAGAACGTTTATCACTCTTCTCATTCACAGAGGATCATGTCCAAACGTTCTGTGGTTAATAGTTCTGCCCTGCATGTCATTTATTTACTCACCATTCTCTGAACGTTGTCCCAAGATTGTTTCAGACCTGGTTCAGTGGTGTACAACTTCATCCCCTCCTTTAATTCAGCCTGTGCTTTAGAATCCACCTAACAAAGACCAGGACATCCAGTTAGAATAGAATAGAATAGAATAGAATAGAATAGAATAGAATAGAATAGAAACAGCCTTTATTGTCCCACGGATGGGAAATTCCAGTGTATCAGCAGCAACCGCAGCAACAGATAAAAAGATAAAAAGATTTCACACAAAAGTTCCTAAAATGTTAATAAACAATACAATATATAAGAAATAAGATAAACAATATCATTAATAATGTTCAATATGTATTGGAACATTGAGAATGGCAGACTACTGGCAGTTACTTCTCAGAGATCCAGTCTGTCTGTCCATGAACTGATCTGGGCATCGTTAGGTAATTTAAAGCTGTTGAGGAAAAAGACAGCAGATGTTCTTCATTCAGAGCCACTCATCAAACCGTTCAGAAACATCTGACTGTTGCTTCTGGTTAGAAGGTCCAGTGACCAACAAGGAACTGTCAGCACCACTCTCTGCAGTCAGCAACACTAAGCAGCTGACCACTGATCCTCCACATGTCTAACCAGTGGAGCCCACACCAACCAGTGTCCAAACCACTACTTGTACATGTGGGGGACCAGCTAATTCGATTCAGTTCAATTCAGTTTGTTTATATAGTGTGAATTCACAACAAAGTTGTCTCAGGGCACGTTACAGGCATAATCACATACATAGAAAAGCCAATTAGTAAAATTCTCTATCTAAGGAAGCAGCAGACTCAATTATCATTTTGTCGCAGTCTCCCATCCTGAACAAGCACAGTGGCAACTGTGGAAAGGAAAAACTCACTTTAAAAAGGAAGAAACCTCCAGCAGAACCAGCTCAGGACAAGCGGCCATCTGCTTTGACCGGCTGGTTTGGGAGGACATGAAGGAGAGACAGACCAACACAGAATGGTAGGTCCAGACGTCGATGCAGCTGTACCTGAAAGGCAAAACCACATCTGTTCTCCAGCTCTAATGTTAAAAATCTTGGTGTTATTTTTGATCAGGACATGTCTTTTATCCCCCACATTAAAAACGTTACTAGAACCTCCTTCTTCCACCTGCGTAATATCACTAACATTAGAAACATCTGATCTAAAGATGATGCAGAAAAACTGGTCCATGCTTTTGTCTCGTCTAGACTGGACTATTGCAATGGTTTATTATCTGGGTGTCCAAATACTTCTTTAAAACGTCTTCAGTTGATCCAAAATGCTGCTGCCAGAGTCCTAACTGGAGTTACTGGGAGAGATCATATCTCTCCAGTTTTAGTTTCTCTCCACTGGCTCCCTGTCAAATCCAGAATAGAATTCAAAATCTTACTTCTAACCTACAAAGCTCTCAACAACCTAGCTCCATCTTATATTACAGATCTTATTGTTCCATATTTTCCTAACAGAGCACTTCACTCTCAGGCTGCAGGTTTACTTGTGGTTCCTAGAGTTTCCAGAAGCAGAATGGGAGGAAGATCTTTCAGTTCTCAGGCTCCTCTCTTGTGGAACCAACTTCCAGTCTCTGTCCGTGAGGCTGACACATTATCCAGTTTTAAAACTAGGATTAAGACTTTCCTTTGTGTTAAATCCTATAGTTAGGGTCGGCTTGGGTTTCCTGAGCTGTCCCTTAGTTCTGCTGCTATAGGCTTAGACTCCTGGAGGACAAACTGACCACACTTTTCTCTCTGCTACTGTCTTTACTTACTCTTCTAAACTTGTTTTGTATTCATAATTATTTTTTCTATCCTTAACATGTTTTTTTTTGTCTTTCAGGTACTCCTGGACCTATACCTATACCTGGACCTGGACCTGGACCTGGACCTGGACCTGGGCCTATACCTGGACCTGGACCTATACCTGGACCTGGACCTATATCTGGACCTACCATTCTGTGTTCGTCTGTCTCTCCTTCCTGTCCTCTCAACCAGCCAGTCAAAGCAGATGGTCTCTTGTCCTGATCCTGGTTCTGCTGGAGGTTTCTTCCTGTTAAAGGGAGTTTTTCTTTCCACTGTCTCCACTGTGCTTGTTCAGGATGGGAGACTGCAACGAAGCCAAGATTCAACTTGTCTGCTGGATTCCTTAGATAGAGAACTTTACTAATTGGCTTTTATGTGAATGTTCCTGTAAAGTCCCTGAGATAACTTTGTTGTGATTTGGTGCTTTATAAATAAACTGAATTGAATTGCTTTTAGCCTTTATGTGTGTGTATATCAGAGTCAGAATTTCTTTATTTGTCATACATACACATGTGGTACATGTGGTGGAATGAAATTGTGTACACAATGTCCTAGTTACATCCAACAAAAGTATAAAATGTACAAGAAAAACAGTAATAAGATCTATGATATGTAGGGGAACACCTTTGAACAGAGTTCAAAGGTCAACTCAAAGCAAACATCATTCATGTAGTATTTGAAACTGTTAAAACAAGATGCATTTATTCCCTTGGGAATGAACAGACTTTATTTTACAGGTGTTAAACTCAGCTTACAAACTCCTTATTGGCCACTAATCTAATGTAATGAAAAACTGTCATTGTGTTAACTTCACTTTCAATGTGAACTCCTTTCCCACGAAACGGACAGATCGTCTTAATGGGAGCTTGTGGTTCATTTTGGCCTCAAAGTGAAACACCTGCCGAGGAGTTTACTCCCAGGATTTTCCCATGCAGATAACAGTTTTAAAAGAATCCTTTGTTTCAAGACATTCCTTTTCAGGAGATGAACAGTGACACCTATTTGACGAACATTGCAGGTGATTTCCACAGTTTCAGAACTGAATGTTTGTTATTGGAAATGTCTGTTTAAAGTAACCTCTCTAAGATAATCATGTTTATTTTTCTCCTTTTAAAAAGAAGTGTGACTTTTTAAAGGCAGGCAGAGAAAATGGACTGTTATTTTATATAAAACATGACAGAGTTTATGAACCATCTCTCGTCCGGTGGGAGGTCCTAAGTCAATCTGTAACACACAGACAGACACTTGTTCTTCTCAACCACTTCTACTTTACACTTCACCGCTCTTCCTACATGAACGAACTTCGAGCAAACTTCAGAGAAGAATCTTCCTCCTAGTGAGATATCCTGGAAGGAAGAGAACCAGAAGCAGAACTTGCCATTAACTAAGACCCAGACCAGAACATCATGCCGCAGAGTGGTAAATCCAAAGCTGACTTCAAAGGGCCAGTGATCGGACCGTGGTCCCTCCAATGGATGACCAGTGTAGATGAACATATATCTGTGATATATTCATAAATTAAACGGATTCATTCATTTTTCTGGACTGAATAATATCGTGCATTGAAATTAAATGTGACGTGAGACGTTAATTTCCTTTGACCCATCAAATGAATGCGGTCATTTATTAACAGAATCAAAGTTTAACATCAAACATTTACATTAATTTGGCAAATTGATTTCAACAACAGCTTAATTAATTAGCTCTACGTCAGAGACCATACGGCCATGGTATCTGGGTTCAAGCTCTACAACAGACATTTCTGAAAATATCTGGATGAATTACTGGCAAGATAGAAGAGTTTTAAAGATGGGAAATTGAGGGAGTTTAAGTAGAGAGAAATGTGTGTGAGGGAAAATGTGTCGGTATAAGAACGGCACTCTCCATTCGAACCCAGTTTCATCTCGGTACGCTTGCCATTGAAGATCGACTCTTTACCTTGGCAGAGGATAATTCCGACTTCGGTGTAGAGTTGCCTTTCAACGCTTTTCCAGCGTCTCCGTATGATGGTTGGAAAACGTCCGGAGTAGTGACGGTACTTCGTTCGACACACGTTCACCTCCCGGGTGGGCTCACATGAGTTGTGAGTCCGTCAGAGTTCCACTCAGATGTGGAAGATTGCATAATTCCCACAAGACTCGGAAGAACTTCGGATCATGTCTGGAACCTCCTGTTCTCTCCAGCACTTTTCAGCTCGGTTCTGCCCTCCGAACTGAACTGCTCTCCCACCGCACTCTTGGAACTAGGAAGTGTCGACATTTAAAGAGTTCTGTTTCCGGTTCATTTGGGAAGTCCTGATTGGCTGAAATAGCTAATCAGGGGTGTGTTTTTGTGACGTAAGAGGTCACTAGAAGTCAGAAAAACAGAACAAATGTTTTGGAACAGACAGAAAATGTTTTTGAGACAGACAAGAGAAATGTTTAGGCGAGTTGGGAGGAAACAGGTGCCAGCTTCTCTATTTACGTCTGAGAGGATTTAAAAACATGACAGTTCGTTCCAACAAACTTGTTTGCGTTTGTCTCTGACCTTGGACCGACATCACAACTTGCTCATTTCAGACAGAAGATCAAGAAAATGAATAATTACTCTGTAACACATTCTAACTTGATTTCTACTTTGAATGAGGATTAAAAATCATTAATACTGTTTCACAGTTGATTTAAAATGAGTAGTTCACTTCAACATTTAAAATGGTTTGAACTAACACACTTTGATTATCAAGACATTTGTAAAATAGTAATGATAATAAAAAAGAGAGTGTTCTTTCAATTGATCAGTGCAGGACACACTTAGAAAGTCTCTGGATGAACTTAATTTTGTGTTTCTGGACTCAAATCAATGAAATAACAGTTCTTGTCCCAGAAAGGCCCTCAGGGCCAGATTTGACCTGAGGCTTAGTTCACTACACCAGTGACCTTTGAGGATAAATCCTCCTTTTAGGTCACCCCTAGCATCTTCGGTACAGCTGGCACCCCTCATAAGCAGTTGTGGGACCATTCTGACCATCTCATTCTGGTGAGAAAGAGACCTTCAATGCCTTTCTGGTGATCATACATTCACAATAATATTAATTTTGTTAGGATTTGTGGTCGGAGCGAACCCAGAGTGCAGAACAGGGACTCAACTCGGCAGAAATACAAAAATAGGTTTTTAATGTTAAATGAAAAGTACAAAATAAACAAGCTGACGGGGCAGCAAAACTTACATAAACAAGGAGGGAGGCACGGGGAACTCAGGAGACACGAGGAACTCGAGGAACCAGGAAGAAAAGGAGAGACTCAGGAGACTCAAGGAAGCGTACCCAACGAAGAACGACCCGACAAAGGACAAGACAGAATAGGGTGACTTAAATACAAGGAGAAGACGAGACATGATGACAAACAGCTGGGACGAGACACAGGTGGCAACAATGGAACTAATGAGGAGCACGAGGGAAACAGACACACCGGGCCACAGAAAAGTAACATCCTTACAAATTTAGATACACCACAGTTAATTTAGACAATTTTAACTACACCCCAACAAACCAGTTCAAATTTGTGCCTTTTATAAAAAGTTACACTGAATTTAATAATTAAGTAACCTTTGACACAAGGAAATTTTGTTATTAATTTGTGTATTAATTTTTATGAATAGTCTTCATCAGCTATATACATCAGATTATTATTTTTGTAATAAAATTCAATAAAAGTGTGATTATTTTGGCATATCTGTGTGTATTAACTGATTTAATGCCTTTAAACATGGGTAAAGAATTCACGTTTCAGTTTAATTTGAGGGTTTTAGAGATTGATTTTCCTCTCCAAGAGGTGGTGCCCACATGACGAGATTATTTGCATAATAAATGCATATCTTATGAGCTTAACTCATAACTAATAAATTATATAGATATCCAATCAACAAATCCCTCTACAGATATGAACTAAGAAAAATGATAACTAAAAATACGCTAAGCACTAAGAACAAAAACAATACGTCGAACAGCAACACAAACATGAGTCTGTGTGAGCAGATGAGTACGAATGAACACAGCAGCATGATGTGATTTTTTTCACAGTGATTATTCTGGTTAGAGATTCATGAGTCTAACAGCCTCAGCGTAGAAGCTGTTCCTCGGTCTAGTGGTTCTACACTTAATGCTCCTCAACCTCCTGCTTGAGGGGAATGGGGCAAAAAGTATGTGTGCTGGGTGAGTGGGGTCCTTCATGACACAGGTGGCCCTCTTCCTGCATCTGGATGTGTAGATGTCTGTGGTGGTAGGGAGACTGACTCCAACAGACTTCTGCGCAGCCTTCATGTCAAATGTTGAAGCTGAAGCATAGGATACTCTCCACTGCACACATGTAAAAGGAGGTGAGGGTTGAGCTTCCCAGACCAGCTCGTCTAAGCTGCCTGAGGAAGTAGCGTCTCTCATTAGCTTTCTTGATCAGGCTGGTGGTGTTGCTGCCCCAGCTGAGGTTGTCATTCAGGTGCTAACCCAAGTACTTGTAGCTGTAGACCACTTCCACGGCAGATCTTCCTATGTTTGGGGGGGGGGGTGCTGTCTGAAGTCCACCACCATCTCCTTTGTCTTCTTTGCATTGATGTAAAGGTTGTAAATCCTGCACCAGCTCTCCAGGTGTTCCATCTCTTGCCAGTAGCTAGACTCATCGTTATTTTGGATGCATCCCACTACCACTGTATCATCTGCAAGCTTTACAATATGGCAGCCTGGATGGGTAAGTGCACAATCGTACATGAGCAGAGTGAACAGGAGGGGGCTCAACACA
This sequence comes from Nematolebias whitei, assembly GCF_014905685.2. Lineage (NCBI taxonomy): Eukaryota > Metazoa > Chordata > Actinopteri > Cyprinodontiformes > Rivulidae > Nematolebias > Nematolebias whitei. The sequence continues at coordinate 2,541,346 of NC_056512.1, forward strand.
CAGCCCTGAGGCGAGCCAGTGCTGATTGTTATGGTGGAGGAGGAGAAGTTTTGGATCCTCACAGACTGTGGTCTACTTGTTAAGAAGTCTAGGATCCATATATATATATATGTGTGTGTGTGTGTGTGTGTGTGTGTGTGTGTGTGTGTGTGTGCATGCGCTTGTCTATTTTGGAGTTATAGCCCCC
>NC_056512.1:2541632-2561045 GCF_014905685.2 Nematolebias whitei
GCCCCCCCCCCCCCCCCCCCCGGAAAAAAATCCACCAGCCGCCACTGACTCTCACTATTGCTTTTCACTCTGTGCACCTCAGATTTCAAGTATAAAACAGACTCCTGTCATCTGCAGAAATATTCTGATGACTCTGCAGTGGTCAGGTGTATCAGAGATAGACAAGAAGCTGAGTACAGGGAACTGGTGGACCGCTTTGTGGCATGGTATGGAAACATTCATCTTATCTTGAATATGAACAAAACAAAGGAGATGATTGTAGATTTCAGGAGAAACAGGAACAGGTCCAACCCTATTTATAACAAAGTAATCATTTAATAAGTTATCACTGTGAGCAGGTACAAGGCCTCACTGCAGGCTTCTTATCATTATAGAGCACTGCATGAAGGCTTAATCATTAACAGGTGTTACCTTGGTGACTGAAACCAGAACGAGTTGCTTAGAAATGAACACTGTAGATGCAGGCTTTGAATGTATTACAGATAAGAAAAAAATATGATTTTTAAATGAATATTAAAGAAAAAATAATTATATGTCAAGTCAAGTCAACTTTATTTATAGAGCACATTTAAAACAAAACCTGTTATCAAAGTGCTTAAGAATTAATAAAAAGCATTTAAAACATAGGGTCACAGAACAAACAAACAAAAAAACACTAGATCAATTTACATTGTGTGAAATGCCTGCGAGAACAGATGTGTTTTTAGCAGGGATTTGAAGTGAGGAAGGGAGGTGGCTGGCCTAATGTTGGGGGGCAGGTTGTTCCAGAGTTTGGGGCATCTCCTCTGAGCTTCAGTCTTGTTTTTGGAACAGCCAAAAGCAGTTGATCGGATGATCTCAGGGCCCGAGAGGGAATGTATGGTTCCAGAAGCTCAGAGAGGTAAAGGGGTGCGAGGCCATTTAAGCATTTAAGCATTTGAGTAACAGAAGAATTTTAAAGACTATCCTCGTACGAACAGGGAGCCAGTGAAGGGAGGACAGAACTGGTGTAATATGTTCAGACCTACGAGTATTGGTTAAACGCTGAGCAGCAGCATTCTGGACGAGCTGAAGACGTGAGATGGAGGCCTGGCTGACCCCAGCATAGAGTGCATTGCAAAAGTCCAATCGGGTCGTGACAAAGGCGTGGACTAGTTTCTCAAGGTCGGGTCTGGACAACACTGGCTTGAGCTTAGCTACCTGTCTTAGTTGGAAAAAGCTTTTCTGCAGAACAAAGTTAATTTGTTTGTCAAACTTGAAGTCAGAGTCTAAAACCATCCCGAGATTTTTACCAGACTGCTTAAGATATGGCTGAAGAGAGCCCAGGTTGACAGGATCAGTGGCGGCAGTTGAGCTAGGGCTAAAGACAATGACTTCAGTCTTCTCATCGTTAAAACTTAAGAAATTTGAAGCCATCCAGGTCTTAATGTCGTCCAGACATTTTAACAGCGGGTGAATGGAGCAAACACTTGCTGGTTTCACAGGCAGGTAGATCTGACAGTCATCAGCATAACAATGGAATGAAAGACCATGTTTCCTCAGGATGGAACCCAGTGGGAGCAAATAAAGTGAGAACAGAAGGGGTCCAAGAATCGAACCCTGTGGGACCCCACAAGAAAGAGGTAATGAGGCAGATACATTATTACCAACCTTGACACAAAAACTCCTGCCATTCAGGTATGAGCGGAACCATTCTAATGCAGCACCAGTGATCCCAACCCACTGTTCCAGCTGTGATATAAGGATACTGTGGTCAACAGTATCAAAAGCAGCAGTAAGGTTCAGGAGCACAAGTACCACAAATTGACCAGAATCATTTGATATCATAATATCATTACAAACCCTCACTAATGCTGTTTCAGTGCTGTGGAGTTGCTTAAAACCAGACTGAAAAATCTCGAAAATATTTGATTGTAAACTTATGATTAAGTTGAACTGATTGTAGTAAAGAAAAAATCATTGATCTAAAATGTTAAACTGTGGGATGGCTGACATGGACAGAAATGGACAGAGTATTCCGAAAACAAGTTGAACGGTAATAACACTCCTGTAGCAAGAACAGGGTGGTGGAGCTTGTAACAGATATTTCCATAAAAGGTCAAACATCCTTAGCACATGATGTTTCCTAGAACTGATTGTTCCAAGAAAGTTAGTCATATGACAGCATAAAGGACCAATCAGAGAGTTACAGCAGTTATACCCGTAAGAGGCAATGCCTTGGAACAAGTTATGACTTGTCTGAATAGGTTTAGGGCTGAGCTCAGCTATAAAAACACTCTACAGTCACAGGTTTACGCTGAATAGATCTGGGAGCTGGAGGGACAAAGGACGGTATTAAACCTGCTCTTAAAGCTATTTAGAAAGATTTGGACCTGAAAAGAACTCCTTTTTAGTCAAGATAGGAGCATTTATTTTTGTTTCATCCCGGGTTGATAGCCAGACCAGATCTTTTTCAAATTAGGACTGCTTTTTGGGCAAAGGGCACACTTTTCCAGGGCACTGGTAAAGAGATTTAACTTGCCTTTAACCAAAGATTTCTTCAGACAAAGATATGGTAAGTGATGCCCTGATGTACCGTTCCTTTGTAAATGTTATACAAAATAATAGCAACAATTCTACCGACAAGTAAGGAAATCAGATTAATATTATCAACATCCTTGGTCCTCTGTTTCATGAAAGCCATCCAATGAAATGTGTTCTAATGAGATCACTAACAATCGCTGGGAGAGATTTCTCATAAGTTGGTAGAGGAGTGTTAGGAGTTTTTAGGGGTTTTGGCATGCTCTAGGGCTCTAGGGCATAGCCGAGCTCAAAAGGAAGGGAAGGCTTTCCCTCAATGGCTCACATGAGCCTCAAGGACTCATAACTCCCTATCTCAGCTCATCGGAGCAAGGAAATCACCACTTTAGTGGACTTCCAATCATTTGGACACCAAAATCAATCAACAGGATCCTCTCTCAAGCAATGTATGGACTCTTTATTACTGATTTCACTATATCAAATGTAAATTTTTTTTAATTGTGCAATTAAGGGTTAGGGTTAGGGTAATGTGCAGCATGAAGCCATCTGGTTCCCCCTTTGATGTGGTCCCCCCTCGACTGCTAAAGGAAGTTTTTCCTACCCTGGGTCCTTTTATTCTCGCTATTCTGAATAGCAGTTTATCCTCAGGTGTGGTGCCAAAGACTTTTAAACATGCTTCTGTCCAGCCCCTCCTGAAAAAACCTAACCTTGACCCCTCAGTCATGTCCAACTTCCGGCCTGTCTCCAGACTCCCATTCACCTCTAAACTACTGGAAAAAATTGTGGAGTCTCAGTTGAAACAGTTTTTGGGGGATCACGCTATCCTAGAGTTATTCCAATCTGGCTTCAAATCTCTCCATAGCACTGAAACTGCTCTACTGAAGGTTTTTAATGACATTTTCATTTCCACAGACGCAGGTGATTCTGTGCTGCTTGTCCTATTGGACCTTACATCTGCTTTTGACACCATCGACCACAATATCCTCATTTCTAGACTGGAGCAGTGGGTGGGCATCACAGGGTCAGCCCTTAAATGGTTTGGGTCCTACCTCTCTGACAGAACCTTCTGTGTCAATAGCAAAGATTTTAGTTAGGCATCGACCGCACTCCAGTGGGGGGTACCGCAGGGGTCCATCCTCGGTCCCCTTCTCTTTTCTTTATACCTGCTGCCACTAGGTGCTATCTTCCGCAAACACGACATACCCTTTCATTTCTATGCCGATGATTGCCAAATTTACTTCCCCCTGAGGCACAGAGGCACACGCTCTATTCAGCCTCTTCTTGACTGCCTGGCTGACATCCGGGACTGGATGGCTTTAAACTTCTTAAGCTTCAATGAGAAGAAGTCTGAAGTCATGCTGTTCCATCCCAGTGGCTCACTCATGAACCATGACATTGACCTTTTCTCTCTAGCCCCGCTAGAGAAACAAAAGGTGACTAATCTGGGGGTGATAATGGACCCGTCCTTAAAACTCAACAGTCACGTAAACATGATGGTCAAATCCTGTTTTTTTCAGCTGAGACGGCTGTCTAAGCTGAAGCCTATACTCTCCAAAAAGAACCTCGAGACAGTGATCCACGCCTTCATAACATCTAGGCTTGATTACTGCAATTCACTTCTGTTTGGAATCAGTCAGTCCTCCATTGCTCGTCTACAACTGGTCCAAAATGCTGCAGCCCAATTTTTAACTGGTACAGGCTATAGAGAGCACATCACGCCAGTTTTGGCCTCCCTGCACTGGCTACCCATTCACCTTTGAATCCATTTCAAAATTCTCATGTATGTTTTTAAATCACTGAACAGTTCCGCCCCATCCTATCTCACTGATCTTCTGCAGCCATATGTCCCACCACGCTCTCTGAGGTCAGCATACCAGATGCTTCTCTCAGTCCCAGAAACCCGTCGTAAGCTCAGAGGTGACAGGGCTTTCTCTGTTGCAGGTCCACGACTGTGGAATGAGTTGCCACTGAGTGTCCGGCAGGCTCCCACACTCTCAGTCTTTAAGTCTCGCTTGAAGACCCACTTCTATTCGCTTGCCTTTAACACGGTGTGATTTGTTTTGGTCCGGTCTGTTCTCTACTCTGTTGGCCATTTTAGTTAGCTTCTGCTGCTATTTGTATCTGTATTTCTATTTTATGTTTTCCTGTCTGCTGTGCATGTTTGGTTCTTTTGTACAGCACTTTGGTTGGCCTTGTTGCTGTTTTAAGTGCTATATAAATAAATTGGTATGGTATGGTATGGTATGGTAACTCTGTGAATATCTGTAACTGTATCTTTTAAAAAGTTTCTAATTTTTTATTTTGCACCTCTCTCTTGAGGAATTACTAGTGAATAAAAATGTGTTGGTAAATGCCTTTCTGCATAAATACCTTAATTACTTTTTAAATGTAAGATAACAGTAAAAATTCAGCTTGAAAAACGTTTATTAACTCATCAAATGCGTCTAAGCACGTCTAATTTCATCAAAAATAACCTAAAACGGAGTGAAACTGTGATATCAAGTTTCCCAGGAGGGGGCAGTGTTTAGCTTTTTACCAGCAGGAGCGTATGACAACGTCCTGTGAACGTTCTGTTGACATCCTGTTGTTAGCCGCTTAGCTTAAAATTAGCTTCGGCTAAACTCGGTTAAAATCAACATTTCTGAACGGATTTCAAGCTAAAACATGGCGTTGTTTTAACAAGCACAACTTTTTTGCATGAACATGAGTTTTTTGGGGACATGTGGCAAGTTTTAATTAGTGATTTTAAGCACAGAAAAGCTTCGGTGCAACCGAGCTTTACAATCTGACATGGAGGAAGTGACGTGATACGTCACTCATCCGGTCGTTAGCTGTTAGCTTAAAATTAGCATCGGCTAGCGTGGTCCAAAAACACCATTTAATGACGGATTTCAAACTCAAACGTGGCAAATTTTCAGCGATTAGGCTTCGAAGAAACGTAACAGTGGATCAGAATGCAACTTTAAAGCGTATTTCACTTTAAAAAACAGATTGAAATTCCCTAAGAAGACGAGCTTCATTTCCGGGTCACGTGACTGAATCTACCAATGATAGAGCAGCACGGGGGTGGGCTTTACGACCTGACACGTCTCTCAGCCAATGAAAGAGTTACACACGGCCGTTTTCAACCAATCACAGATCGTTTTTCCAGCTAGCATGTTAGCCTTAGCCTGAACTTAGTCCGTCAACTTTTCGTCTTTTAAACTGTCAAAATGTACCATTTTCTGTTAAAAATGTAACGAATCAACTCTGAGCTTTAACGGAGGCGGCGCTCCGTGGCAAAACGTCTTTTAAACCATTTAAAACAAACTCGTTCGAACTTCTCAGAACCGGACCAAAACCGGGTCGGCAATAGAAATTCCGTCCGTTTAAACAGAATAAACTTTTTCCACACAAACCCAGCTTATGTTACACAACAGATGTACAATTTCAGCTTTCATAAAGACATATTGACTCACAATATCAGCTTCAAAGCATCACCAGCTTCAAACATGCAATATTTTCTCCAAGCATCGCAGCTGCACTGCGTTTCACAGCAAAATCTGCACTTTTTCTTTCATGCCAACATGTAAAATCAATTATTACACGCATACACAGTCCATTTATGAACACGTAACGGGCCACCAGATGTAGTACAAATCCCCGTACAGGCCACCAGATGTAGTAGAACATATGCTGTCATATATTCATACTGTTAAAACGGATTCTTTCATTTTTCTGGACTGTATGATGACGTGCATCTGAATCTAATAAAATGTGGACGTGAGACGTTAATTATCTTTGACTCACCAAGACAGTGGGTCATTTATTAACAGAATCAAGTTTAACACATCACACATTTACATTAATTGGCAAAAATTGAAAATAACAACAGCTTATTAATCAGTTTACAGGAAGTGAACAATGCGGTGATTGTTCTCTCACTTCCAGCAGAACCACAAACGTCAACCACACAGCGGTGATTGAAAAACTTTGCTTCAGACATTTCTAAAAATATCTGTAATGATTTTTAGCAGATAGAAGAATTTTAAAGATAGAAAGATGAAGTTTATCTACAGAGAGATGTGTGACGGAATCTGTCTGTTTTAACCAGAACCTGCACGCTCCTTTGGACCAACTTATCCCAACAGTACGCTTTGGTGAAGATCGACTTTTACCTTTCTGAAGATATCTCAGTTCCGGCGTAAAGTTCCACTTCGAGCCACTTTCAGCGTCTCCGTAAGAACAGCTAAACCTCCAGAGTCGTGAGATCATCCAGGACAGACTTTCATAATTCCCAGATCTTCTCAGTTTGATTCTCTTTCAGCAGCATCCTGAATTCCAGCCTTCATGAACTCTGGAACTGCTGAGTTTCAGAACTGCAGAACTTCCTGCAACAACTGGAAAACTAGCTTGAACTAGGAAGTGCCAACATTTAAAGAAAGCTCACTTCTGGTTCATTTGAGAGTTTCTGATTGGTCGATGGACCAAAACAGAGGTGTGTTTTGTGATGTAAGGTGTTATGAAAAGTCAAGGAAAAAGATTAAGATTGTTTAAAAACAGACAAAAGATTGTTATGGAGAATTCAGACTTCGTGGAGCCACTTCTCCAGTATCTTGCTGTAAAAGTTAAACATGACATTTCTTTTCAGTAAACTTGCAGTTGACCGAAACTTGAACTTTGAACAACTTCCATCACTTCGCTCATTGAAGACAGAAAATCAGACAATGCATCATTAACCTGATTTCTTCTTTGAATGAGGATTAAAAATTGTTATTACTGTTTCACAGTTGATTTAAAAATGAGTAGTTCACTTGAACATTTAAACATTGTTTGAACTAACACAATTTGATTATCAAACATTTGTAAAATGGTAATGATAATAGAAAGTAGTCTTCTTTTACTTAATATCAGAAAAAAAAAGTCTCAGGATGGGTCAACCTGTATTTCTGGATGCAAATCAATGAAATGACAAGTTCTGTCCCATATGGTCCTTAGGTCAAGGTTTTGACCTTCAGGCCTAGTTCACTACACTGTAAAGCGTCCTTGGGTGTCATGAAAGGCACTTTTTAAATAAATTGATTATTATTATTATTATTATTATTACTTCTGTTCAAGTACTGGTCTAGTACAGCACAGAACATACTCCCCACATTAGACCCCAAAGCAGAAGGGAAATTAGCTTCAGGGTCCAACGCTTTCTGTTCTGTGGTTGCAAGGATAGGGTTTGGTACAGCAGATGCACCAGAACAGGGATGGTTAGTGCTCTTTCCATCACATCTCTGGCTAGTATCCCTGCTATATTCCCACAATCAGCATCAGGTATCAGTGGAGGGTTTTGCTTTGCCATGCTTACAATTCCGGTAAGATGGCGCCATTGTACATGGCTTGCAATCCACCTCTGCTGACGGTGTTTGGATTATTTACGTTTTCTTCATTTTTTATCTGGGTCATAAACTCGCTGCTGGTGTATGACTGGCAACAGCTTCTAGATCTTTATTTTTCTGTCACCGATGTCGCTTATTTGGGCCAATATGAGCGTACCTCTGGACCCCCCCCCCCTCCTGCTGGCGGACGTGCCAGCTTACCTCGGCTGGGCTCCTCACCTCCCTGCCCGGAGATCTTGCTTCAGACGCCGGGGAAAACGTGCTGGGCGGCTGGTAAAGCTTAAAGCCGTGCGCGCTGCATCTTTCTCTTCAGCTGGTGGTCATGGTTTCCATCGCCAGCTTCCCGCGTGCCCGGACCAGGTAAACAACGAGAGTTGTCAGCCGATGAGCAACTCGGACCGACCCGGAGGGGCTGTTAATGGAAACCTGAAGCCACTGATGCGTGCAAACTTCACTGCTGCTGGCTCTACTTTGGACAGTATCCGGATGTGTGTGATGAACGCAAGATCTGTTACCAACAAAACTTTTATCCTCAGGGACTACTTTCAAGAGTACGAGTTGGACTTTTTCTGTATCACAGAGACTTGGATGTCTCCGGGTGAGTCTAGCGCCTTGAAAGAATTATTGCCACCGATCTGTCTGTATTTTAACGCACCGCGGCCATCAGGCAGGCGCAGTGGTGGATTAATAACAATATTCAAATCAACTATTGACTGTAAACAACTGCCCATCCCAGTTTCCCATGCCAGCTTTGAGCTGAGCGTCTTTGAACTCAGGCATTCGCCTCCGACGTTATTTGCACTTGTCTACCGCCCATCTGGATCCAAGGATTTCATAAATGAGTTTTCTGATTTCTTGGCTTAAATCACTCCAAAATATAATCCTGTTTTCATTGTTTGGGACCTTAATTTGCATGTGTGCTGTCAGGAGAAGCCCTTGGTTAAGGACTTCTTAGATTTATTGGACTCATTTAATCTAACTCAGCATGTAAACGGTCCCACACAAGAGCGCGGACATTTACTGGACCTTGTTTTAACTCGGGATGTGACTGTTGGTAATCTTGAAATTGGTGATAATGTTTTTTCAGACCACATGCCAGTCCGGTTTGAGTTCACCCTCTCCCATCTAACTCCTAAGCTGTGCGTTCCTACACGTAGTGGCCGAGCCATTAACCATTTCACTGCCGCACGTTTCACAGATGTTTATAACTCTGAAATGATCATTCAGTCCCCAGTGTTTCTCACTACCACAGAGGCGCTGACATCCCAGTTCAACTCTGTCTGCTTAAAGACTATGGATCATGTTGCGCCTGTTAAAACCAAAAAAATTAAAACTCAGAGCAGAACCTTGGCTGAGTGATGTCACCAAGGCCGTTAGGCAGCAATCTAGGAGGGCGGAGCGAAAGTGGAGGAAAGACAGGCTGCAAGTCTTTTTTCAAATACTTAAAGAGAGTTGGTGCCGTGATCAGAAAACAGTGAAAGCTGCTAAATCGAAATACTTCTCTTATATCATTACCTCAAACTCTCGCAACCCACGTGTCCTCTTCTCTACCCTAAACTCTGTTCTCCACCTCTCTGAACCATCACCTCTGGAAGCCTCGACTGAGCTGTGCGACAACTTCCTACATTTATTTTTGGAAAAAATAGCGACCACTCGGGCTCTCATTTCCCCTCCAACTCATGACCATCCATCCCACCTCAATCTGTAGCTCTATTTGACCATTTTGAACCCATCACTCTATCTTCTATAGAGCAGGTCATGTGCAGCTTGAAACCTTCTGGTTCCCCCTTTGATGTGGTCCCCCCTCGACTACTAAAGGAGGTTTTCCCTACTCTAGGTCCGTCCATTCTTGTCATAGTAAACAGTAGTTTATCCACTGGCATGGTGCCAAAAACCTTTAAACATGCTGCTGTCAAGCCTCTCCTGAAAAAAAACTTTTTGCTTTTTTCGGGAAACACAACATGCCCTTCAACTTCTATGTCGATGACTGTCAATTTTACTTCCCCCTAAGACACAATGGCACATGCTCTATTCAACCTCTGCTCGACTGCCTAGCTAACATCAGGGACTGGATGGTTTTAAATTTCAATGAAAGTTTCAATGAAAAGAAATCTGAAGTCATGTTGTTCCCTCCCAATGACACAATCACAAACCACTGTATCGACCTCTTCGCTCTAACCCTGTCAGAAAAACAAAGAGTCACTAATCTGGGAGTGATAATGGACCTTTCCCTGAAACTTAACAGTCACGTAAACATGATTGTTAAATCATGTTTCTTCCAACTGAGGCGGCTGTCTAAACTGAAGCCCATATTGTCTAAAAATAACGTGGAGACAGTAATACATGCATTCATTACATTAAGGCTTGATTATTGCAATTCGCTCCTGTTTGGTATCAGCCAGACCTCCATTGCACAACTACAACTTGTCCAGAATGCAGCAGCCCGATTTTTAACCAGTACAGGCAAAAGAGAGCACATTACACCAGTTTTGGCCTCACTGCACTGGTTACTGGTTCACTTTCGAATCCAGTTCAAAATACTTCTGTATGTCTACAAATCGCTGAACAGTTTTGCCCCCCTCTATCTCTCTGATCTGCTACAACCATATGTCCCACCACGTTCCCTGAGGTCAGCGGACCAGTTGCTCCTCACAGTTCCAGGAACTCGTCTTAAGCGCAGAGGGGACAGGGCCTTCTCTGTAACAGGACCAAGACTTTGGAACGAGTTACCTCTGCTTGTTAGACAGGCCCCCTCCCTCTTGGTTTTCAAGTCCTGTTTAAAAACCCACTACTATTCAGTAGCTTTCAACACCAGAGGATCTGTGTTTTGAACCTGTATGCTTCACACTGGTTAGTCGTCATTATCTGCATCATTTTTATGTCTATATTTCTGATTTTCTTCATTTTGTATATTGCTTTGTTTGTTACCTGTTGTTCTGTCTGTACAGCACTTTGGTTGGCCTTGTCACTGTTTTAAGTGCTCTATAAATAAATGGTATACCATACCATACCAATTTATTTATAGAGCACTTAAAACAGCAACAAGGCCAACCAAAGTGCTGTACAAAAGAAAACAAACATGCACAGCGGACAGGAAAACATAAAATAAAAATACAGATACAAATAGCATTAGAATCTAACTAAAATGGCCAACAGTGTAGAGTACAGACAGGACCAAACAAATCGCACCATGTTAAAGGCAAGAGAATAGAAGTGGGTCTTCAAGCGAGACTTAAAGACTGAGAGTGTGGGAGCCTGCCTGACACTCAGTGGCAACTCATTCCACAGTCGTGGACCTGCAACAGAGAAAGCCCTGTCACCTCTGAGCTTACGATGGGTTTCTTGGACTTAGAGAAGCATCTGGTCTGCTGACCTCAGAGAGTGTGGTGGGACATATGGCTGCAGAAGATCAGTGAGATAGGATGGGGCGGAACTGTTCAGTGATTTAAAAACATACATGAGAATTTTGAATTGGATCCAAAGGTGAATGGGTAGCCAGTGCAGGGAGGCCAAAACTGGCGTGATGTGCTCTCTATAGCCTGTACCAGTTAAAAATTGGGCTGCAGCATTTTGGACCAGTTGTAGACGTGCAATGGAGGACTGACTGATTCCAAACAGAAGTGAATTGCAGTAATCAAGCCTAGATGTTATGAAGGCGTGGATCACTGTCTCAAGGTTCTTTTTGGAGAGTATAGGCTTCAGCTTAGACAGCCGTCTCAGCTGAAAAAAACAGGATTTGACCATCATGTTTACGTGACTGTTGAGTTTTAAGGATGGGTCCATTATCACCCCCAGATTAGTGACCTTTTGTTTCTCTAGCAGGGCTAGAGAGAAAAGGTCAATGTCATGGTTCATGAGTGAGCCACTGGGATGGAACGGCATGACTTCAGACTTCTTCTCATTGAAGCTTAAGAAGTTTAAAGCCATCCAGTCCCGGATGTCAGCCAGGCAGTCAAGAAGAGGCTGAATAGAGCGTGTGCCTCGGGGGAAGTAAATTTGGCAATGGTATGGTATGGTATGCATTCGAGGGTCAGCACATGGGAATCTATGGCCAGCCACAATATGAGAACTAAATTTTGTCTGATGTTGGTCTTGTCTCGTCCCAACAAGTAGGTTACAAACAGGGATGGTAGTAATTCGGGTCTCTAGTACAAGACATGTGAGGAACATCTTTGCATAGCTTTGTGCGGCCATGAAGAAATGCATAGGTATGCATACTTCCCATTTCCCTGTGTGACAGGAATGCATCCAGGCGAACAGCAGTATGTAATATTCTACATTTCCCCCTTCAAAAGTGTGTTGTACATGGCAGCAAAGTGTATGGAGTAGTTGCTGCGGTGAAAGGTGTCCATAGCATTATACTCACTTCAGTTGTGACAGGACTCACTGCCTGGCTCTGTGGTATGGATATGATAGTGATGAGTTCTTAAGTCTTGCTTGCTGCTGCTCGGGGGTGTATGTGAGTCCGCTTCCTCAATTTCTCAGCTTTATGCTGAGCCAGCAACCTCCTCAGGTGGGAGTGGCTTGTAGTTCCTCCCACTTGGGCGGCACATGGCCCTAAAGCACATGGCCCTAAAGCACTGGAATTTAGAGCCAAATGTATGGCAATGGCGTTACGTCTTACTTCGCCACGCCACGCCGCCCACATGCTCGACCCAAAACTGTCAGTGTTAGAAACCAAGTTAAACCAACATGTCTTGGGTCACTGGACAGACTATCATGCTTATCAGGTAACAGGGGTCAGATAGGGATCGTTCAACGTAATACTTTATACTTCCTGTTGTCACGGGGTGTGGGTTAAATGATGTCATGATTTGACCATTCAGTCTTGCAGGGGACTGGATGTCGATCAATCACTGAAGGCTTGATGACTCAGACAGTTTCCATCTAGGAGCTATTAACGTTTTGTTTTTCATGGCGAGATGTTAAACTTTGAGGTCTGGCCCTGCCCCTTCAGCATGCTCCGAAATGCATCGTTTAGATATATTTGTGTCCCCCATGCCTTTTGACAAAAATGGCCAAGTTTGAAACTGATTTTGCAAAATCCCTAGGAGGAGTTTGTTCAAATGTGGAGGCTGTAAACTGCCAAAAAGGTGTGAAAATTGGGCCAGCATTCCAAAATGGTCGCCTTCCTGTTTATTGTACAATGTTGGTGCCAGAGGGTTTTCTGTGGATCTTGGGGAATTGGACAAGCGTACCAAATTTCATTTTCCTACGACAAACTAAGGTTAATGCGGAGGGTATTTTGAAATTTTCTAGGTGGTGCTCTTGAGCTGTTTCTGTTGCGATTTTTGCCATGCCCTTAAAATACATAATCTTTTACCAGTCCTGATGTGTCCGCCAAATTTTGTGACTTTTGGGATATGTTAAGGCTTCCAAAAGGCCGATTCATTTGACGGAAAAAATCTGCAGCTCGGGCCTGAACAGAGCGATTACAATAGGCCTTTTTCACGACAACCAGATGTTGTTGACAGGTATAAAATCCAACATTTTTCAGTCAGGTCAGATGACCTGACAGAAAGAGACCATCTTATCACAAGCAGAACTGGTTTGTTCCACTTTGGAGTAAGCTGTTGGAGGAAGAATCAGTTTTGTTGTGTGTTTCCTTGACTAGTGAAGCCTTCCAGGTCGAAGGCGAAACGTTTCAACACAAAAAAAGTAACTGTCCAGATGACCTGACTGAAAAATTTTGGATTCTGATACGTGTTTGCCATTACAATTTGTGAAAGAAAACGTAATAGATGTTAGTTATAAGATGTTATGATGCTTGATGTTCAAATTGTGCTTTACTTCTTCATAACTGCAGGTCAAATATTGTCGAGGGACAGGTAGTTGTCAGAGCTAGATGCTTTATTTATGACAGCTGAAGAACTTTGACATATGATGGACAACTTCTGTACTGAGAGCTTACAGTAACATCTTCCTGTTCACTGGTTACTGTTTGTGGAAGCAGCAAAGTCTGTTTTGTTCTGCTGATGTTTCAGCTAATCTTCAAACTACAATCTGTTACTTGTTTAAAGCTAAATATGTTATAAAAAGTATTATATGTATGTGCTAAAAACAATCTGTTTTAGATCTCACTGGGTGACAGCAGGAGAAAAACTATGTCAGCTGGAGTCCCAACCACTTATCGCTCGTCCTAAGTTTGGAGCTGGTACCATCCAGATGTGGTCCTGTGCCACAGGGCTCACAGATGTTTTACCAGTGCCCACCTGAGAAGTCCTGCGTAGCATCATTCTGCTCCACATGGCTCCACACTTCCTGCTCTTCCTCTGATGCTGCCGTCTTCCCAACATGTTTTGTGTCCACACTTCACATCTTCAGTCTCTGCAAGTGTCACTGGAAACGTCTTCTCAGAGGCCAGAACCAGGAGCAGTCCAGATGTTCTGCAGGGGTGCAGCTTCTACAACCAAGGCTTACTGCTGTTTCCATGTTGCAGAAGAAGTGTGGAGTCTGCTGACGTGTTTTACTTCAACACCTTCATCCATGTGTTTATATCAACGCAGTCAGAATTATAAAATGTACAAATCACTTTTGTTCCTTCATATTTTTAATATTCAGTCTCAAGCTGTGAATCACTGCAAATACTGTAAATAGTTAGATAGAGGATAGAGAGGAACGATGGTTTGAGAGAGGAGTAAAGGAGGCCATCTTTGTGAAAAGAAATCGTCCATCATTAAACTGTAAGAGTTGAACTTGCTGCAGCTCCAAGATGGCCGCCAATCATCCACAGCTGACGACCATCTACCTGACGAGCTCCTTGGCTACATAAGGCTGCAGTCAAGCTCTTCTCGTTGCTGGAGCATTACTTCCTTCCGGTTAGTTGTGCTTCTAGCCAGTATATTGATTATATGAAGAGGATATCTTACCTTGTTTTTTGTGTCTACAGTTTTCTGGTCATCTCGGATCCTGCCCTTGGTTCTTCCTGTGTCGGAGTCTCGCCTCTGTTGCCTTTGCCCTCCAACCACTTGCCTCTCAATTAATCCTTGGGTACCCCTGGCTTAAGAACCATAATCCCCACATTAATTGGGAATTGGGAAGGGTAGAGAGGTGGAGCGACAAATGTTTAAAGTGCTGTCTTCGATCAGGGGTCTCAAACATGTCCAGGCCCAAATCAGAGTCCTGTGAGACCGACCTGTCCGGTGTTCCATCCGAGTACCACGATTTAGCTCCTGTATTCAGCAAACAGCGGGCCCTATCACTACCTCCACATCGCCACTACGATTGTTCCATCAACCTCCTTCCGGGAGCCTCTCTGCCTTCTAGCCGCCTTTTTAATATCTCCGGTCCTGAGAGGGAGGCTATGAGGTCGTACATTGAGGAATCCCTCGATTCAGGGATCATTCGCCCATCAACTTCACCTCTAGGTGCAGGATTCTTTTTTATCACCAAGAAGGATAAGTCTCTGCGTCCTTGCATCGACTACCGTGAACTCAACAACATCACTATTAAAAACAAATACCCCCTTCCACTAATCAATTACATCCAAGAGCATTTATAACCAGCCACCATCTTCACCAAATTGGACTTACGCAATGCGTATAACTTGGTTCGCATTAGACAAGGCGATGAGTGGAAGACCGCATTCAGAACCCCGTTGGGTCACTTTGAGTACCTGGTGATGCCTTTTGGGCTCACTAACGCTCCTGCAGTATCCCAGGCTTTGGTTAACGACGTGTTAAGGGATTTTATTGGGGACTTTGTTTTCGTCTACCTCGACGACATCCTCATTTATTCAAGAGACAAGAACGAACACGTTAACCATGTTAGAGCAGTTCTGCAAAGACTCTATGAGAATCAGCTTTTTGTGAAGGGTGAGAAGTGTGATTTTCATGCCTCATCTGTGTCCTTTTTGGGGTTCATCTTCGGGGAGGGTTTTTTCAAAACTGACCCCGAGAAGACTAAGGCAGTGGTGGAGTGGCCAGTCCCGGAGACAAGGAAACAACTGCAACGATTCCTGGGGTTTGCAAATTTTTATAGACGTTTCATCAAGAACTACAGCCGCATCGCCTCACCCCTATCTCAGCTTACTTCCACTACCAGAACATTTAAATGGACTCCAGAGGCCGACACTGCTTTTGGTAAGCTAAAGGATTTATTCTCGTCTGCTCCCATCCTTTGTCATCCAGACCCCGCACGACAGTTTATCCTCGAGGTGGATGCGTCCGATACTGGAGTTGGCGCCGTCCTATCCCAGAGGTCGCTCCTGGATGGCAAGGTACACCCTTGTGCATTCTTTTCCCGCCGTTTGTCCCAAGCAGAAAGAAATTACTATGTGGGCAATAGAGAATTATTGGCTGTTAAATTAGCTTTGGAGGAATGGCGCCATTGGCTTGATGGCACAGAGACTCCCTTCCTGATTTGGACAGATCATAAGAACCTTACATATTTGAGAGAGGCTAAACGGTTAAACCCCAGACAAGCACGCTGGTCCTTATTTTTTTAACCGTTTTAACTTCACGTTGACTTTCCGACCTGGTACTAAGAACATCAAGCCTGACGCTCTCTCCCGCCAGTTTTCTCCTCCAGACACTCCTGAGCCTGTTGAGGGCATCATCTCCCCGGTCTGCATTGTCAGAGACCTTACATGGCCTATTATGAGAGAGGTTCGTGAAGCCCACCTGACAGAACCTGATCCTGGCACTGGTCCCCCTGGCACTTTGTTCGTCCCCTCACATATGAGGTCTAAGGTACTCGACTGGCTCTACACCAATAGACTCTCGTGTCATCCCGGTACAGCACGTATGCTGTCTCTTACGAAGAGACATTTCTGGTGGCCCACTCTTTCTAAGGATGTCAAGGACTTTGTTGCGGCCTGCTCCACTTGTGCTAGGAACAAGACCGGTACTCAGCCTCCTGCCGGTCTTCTACAGCCTCTGCCGACGCTCAGCCGTCCCTGGTCTCATATTTCAGTGGACTTCGTCACTGGGTTGCCCCCTTCAGAAGGCAACACCACTATTCTGACTATCATCGACAGGTTCTCTAAAGCAGCACATTTCGTCCCACTACCCAAGCTCCCGTCTGCCCTGGAGACAGCACAGATCTTGGTCCAGCAGGTTTTCAGGATACATGGCATCCCTTCAGATGTGGTCTCTGACAGAGGACCACAGTTTATTTCCCAAGTTTGGCGTTGTTTCTGCAGGACATTGGGGGCGTCCACCAGTCTCACTTCAGGTTATCATCCTCAGTCAAACGGACAGACTGAAAGGTGCAATCAAGAGTTGGAGACCACCCTGAGGTGCATTGTGGAGCGTAACCCCTCAGCTTGGAGTCAACATCTTGTGTGGGTCGAGTACGCCCACAATTCGCACACCTCCTCGGCCACAGGTATGTCACCTTTTGAGGCTTCACTGGGCTATCTCCCTCCCTTGTTCCCCAGTCAGGAGACAGAGGTGTCAGTGCCATCTGTCCAGCACCACTTCCACCGTTGTAGACGTGTATGGCGCCAAACAAGAACGGCTCTACTTCGCACTGCGGCTCAGAATAAGAGGTTTGCGGACTGTCACCGTTCCGCCGCACCTTCTTATCAGGTGGGCCAGAAGGTGTGGTTATCCACTAGAGACATTCATCTCAAGGACACTCCCAGGAAATTGGCTCCTCGCTTCATCGGTCCCTTTACCATAGACAAGATCATCAATCCCTCGGCTGTGCGCCTACAGCTCCCCAGCTCCTTGAGAATCCATCCCACCTTCCACGTTTCTCAAGTAAAACCTGTTTCAGAGAGCCCATTGTGCCCTCCTGCCGACCTCCCTCCACCCGCCCGACTTATTGACAACCATCCTGCTTTCAATGTCCGTACCATTCTGGATGTCCGTCGCCGGGGATGGGACTTCCAGTACCTCGTGGATTGGGAGGGCTATGGCCCGGAGGAGCGATCTTGGATCCCTCGTTCCTTCATATTGGACCCCAGCCTTATCACCGCCTTCTTCAAGGCCCACCCCGAGAAGCGCCTTGGGTCGCCCAGGGGCGACTCGTGAAGGGGGGGGGGTACTATAAGAGTTGAACTTGCTGCAGCTCCAAGATGGCCGCCAAACATCCACAGCTGACGACCATTTACCTGACGAGCTCCTTGGCTACATAAGGCTGCAGTCAAGCTCTTCTCGTCGCTGGAGCATTACTTCCTTCCGGGTAGTTGTGCTTCTAGCCAGTATATTGATTATATGAAGAGGATATCTTACCTTGTTTTTTGTGTCTACAGTTTATTGGTCATCTCGGATCCTGCCCTTGGTTCTTCCTGTGTCGGAGTCTCGCCTCTGTTGCCTTTGCCCTCTAACCACTTGCCTGGCTTGGGATTTTCCCCCACAACCTCACCCCACAAGGATTTACCTGTAAGGAAAGAAAAAACAATTTATTCCACCGTTTGAGCTGCCTCCACTCGACTCCTAGACCTGACCTTGTCTCTCCCTTTTTCAGGAGTCCCAGGCCACCATTTTGTATATACCTGTCAACTCATTCACTGTAAATAATAAACACTGTTTTGCTTATTTGAGACTCTTGTCATTCTAGTTCTCGTTCCTACTGGGTTGTCCGAATCTTAACATAAACAGGGGTGGAGGCCTACGTGTTCAATTGTCCCCCTCTTACAATGCTGTGATTGCTAGTATCACTCAGCCCTCTGTGAATAGTAAACAGCCATCAGGGTGCTAATGATCCATTGTTAGGCTGATGGCCCTTCTTGAGCATGTGATCAGCTGGTTTTGGTTGTCAGCAGCAAAACTGGTTGATCCACTCTAAGAAGGTGCTATTTAAGAGACTGAGCTGAATACAGCACCTCAGACTGAGGAAGTCTCACGGACGAGAGACGAAACGTTTCTACATTTTTTGTTGTTTTGCTTTGGTTTTTTTTGTTGTTTTTTTTGAATGTCCACAGGACCAGATTTAACTTTTTTAGATTTTTTTACCTGGATTATTGAGCATGCATCAGGATATTTTGAACCACTTTGGCCAGGATTGCCTCAAACTAGTTAGAGAATTTGAGAAAACCGCAAGGAAGAGGGCAGACTACCATATGCGATTCAACCTCAGATGTCGACAAAGTGGCATCATTCCCAAAAGCCTGGAACTAAAATCTTCGGTCAGCGGGCACCGGGCAAGCAAGATCCTTCAGAAGGCACAGACCCAGCTGCTGAATGAACGGGTGAGACAGACCAATTTTACTATTGAGGCCTTGAAGGCCAAAGAAGAGCACATTAAACAGAAACTAACTATGTGTCTAGATCAGACCACACTTCAGCAAGTGTTGGACTGTACAGATCAGGCACGCTTAGCACAGCATGTCAAGTCCAAGACTCGACAACAAAATAAGTTTAACTTACTAATAACTCATCAACACCATCACTATTCCAATAACAACACATTCAGTGTAGGACAACACTCCAGTAGTCAATTACATGTCAGGAAGACAGAAAAGTGGGTGAAGAATTTATCTGACAGACAGCTCACCCAGCCAGAGACAGAGATTCTTGCCAGGGGACTGAACTTTGCGGTTGCACCAAGTAGACTTCCTCTGGTGGAGATGATCACAGCTACTGAGTCAGCCATCCGCAAC
>NC_056512.1:2561145-2563549 GCF_014905685.2 Nematolebias whitei
AATTTGGTACACATGTACAACCCACTGAATCATGAAAAAAAGTCTCTTGGAGGTATGCCTTAAACCCAACAGGAAGTCGGCCATTTTGGGTCAAAGGGTCAATTTTGGCCGTTTTTCGCTTTTCGTACACGGCGAATTTGAACGAACTCCTCCTAGGGATTTCGCTCAATCGGTTTCAAACTTGCGCCATTTTGCTCAGTAGGCATGGGGGACCAAAAGTTATCAAAACGGTGCAAACCGACGTATGTTGAGGGGGCGGGGCCGGACCTCAAAATTATGTTTCACGCCAAAAATTTCCAAACGCTACAACTGTCACGTTGAAAAACAGAATTGCACCAAATTTGGCACGAGTCATCCCTGTCCCATGCCCGACGATACCCTGAGGTCAAATTTTGACGTCATCAAAGCCGCGCCCCCTCAGAACAGGAAGTGACTTTTTTTGCTTGGAATGCTCCTTCCCTGACACTCTGGACCCAATCACGATGATCCTGTGTTAGAAGGCAGACAACAAGTTGGTCTGACTTGCTTTGAAGTGCAAAGCGTTTCCCCTGGAGGATGTGGGCGTGGCGGCGTGGCGAAGTCAGAAGTGACGCCGTGACAATACGTTTGGCTCTAAATTCCACAGATTTGATCTGAGGTTCATCAAAATCACTAGGATCGATCAATGCCCGCCCCTTGAACAGGAAGCCATGATAATTGCGCAATAGCCTCTATAGCGCCCCCTAGAATATTTTAAAACCTCGGCCCCAAGACATTTTTCGACCGATAATTCTGAAACTCGGTGAACATGTGTATCTTCTCAGGACCTATGAAAAAGTCTCTTGGAGCTCCGGTCCAAAACCAACAGGAAGTCGGCCATTTTGGGTCAAAGGTTAATTTTTGGGCGTTTTTCATGGCGAATTTGAACGAACTCCTCCTAGGGATTTTGAAGGATTGCCTTCAAACTTGGTTAATAGACCTTTAAGACATTGGAGAGTAAAAGTTATCAAAAGCTTTCGGTTTCGTTTTGTTAAAGGGGCGTGGCCAGGCCTCAAAGTTGAGCTTCACGCCATAAATTTCCAAACGTTATAACTTTCAACTTGAAAAACAGATTTGCACCAAATTTGGCACGAGTCATCCCTGTCCCATGCCTGACGATACCCTGAGGTCATATTGTGACGTCATCAAAGCCACGCCCCCTCAGAACAGGAAGTGACTTTGTTTAATTGGAATGCTCCTTCTTTGACACCCTTAACCTAATCAGGATGATCCTGTGTTGGAAGACAGATAACAACATGGTCTGACTTGATTTAAACTACAAACAGTTATAGCTGGAGGATGTGGGTGTGGCGCCATGGCGAATTAAAAAGAGACGCCGTTGCAATACGTTTGGCTCTAAATTGCACAGATTTGAGCCCAGGTGAACCAAAATCACTATGATTGATCATTATCCACCTTTGAACAGGGTTCCATGATAAGTGGCCAAGAGCCTCAACAGCGCCACCTACGTTCTTCTTACAGTTATATCTCAGTGATACAAAATCCGATCTGAACCAGATTTTGGGTGCTTCATTACTGAGAGCTGATGGACATTTTAGTTTTGTTGTTTAATATTTGACTCAAGTGCGCCCCTTACATTATTCAAACTGTTTTGTCTCAGTGATATATCAGCCGATCTGCACCAAATTTATGGTGTGTTATTATTTAGCCCTGGTGGACACAGTAGTAATGTTTTTTAAATTTTGACTCTACAGCGCCCCCTACAATATAGCAACAGTTATATCTCAATGATAAATCATCCGATCTGCACCAGATTTTTGTGGCATAATGTGTGACCATGTCTACACACATTGTTATTGTTGTTTAATATTTGACTCAAGTGCGCCCCCTAGATTATTCAAACTGTTATATCTCAGTGATATGTCATCCGATCTGGACCAGATTTTTGGTGTGTGATTAGTGAGCACTTAAACACACAATGGTATTGTTGTTTTACTTTTGACTCAAGTGCGCCCCCTAGGTAAATCAAACTGTTATAGCTCAGTGATATATTGTCCGATCTGCATCAGATTTTTGGTGCTTGACTAGTGAGGACATATGGACACAGTGGTGTTGTTGTTTAATATTTGACTCAAGTGCGCCCCCTAGATTTTTTAAACTGTTATATCTCAATGATATATCATCTGATCTGCACCAGATTTTTGGTGTATTATTATGTAGTCCTGATGGACACATTAGTAATGTTTTTTAACTTTTGACTCTAGAGCGCCCCCTATAATATTCTAACACTTGTATCTCAATGATATACCATACGATCTGCACCAGATTTTGGGTGCATCATTAGTAAGCAGTTATGGACACATTAGTAATGTTTTTTAACTTTTGACTCTAGAGCGCCCCCTATAATATTAAAATAGTTATATCC
>NC_056512.1:2563649-2575754 GCF_014905685.2 Nematolebias whitei
CCAGAGGTCAAAGAGACTGAAGAAGAGGACAGATCACCAATCATAACAGAGAAAGTTCTGTCTGTTAAATAGGACTTAAACCACTCGAGCACAACTCCCTGAAGGCCAACCTGCTGAGCCAAACGAGTGATTAGGACCTGATGGTCTACAGTATCAAAAGCTGCTGAGAGGTCCAACATCACCAGCAGAACAGGTTTTTTGGCAACAAGGGACAAAAGAATATCAATCTGTACTTTGTGCATATTCAGTGCTATGACGTGGTCTGAAGCCAGATTGAAATTTTTCAAACAAGTTGTTGTGTTCTAAAAAAGATTACAACTGAATGAAAACAACCTTTTCCAGAACTTTGGATAAAAATGACAAGTGTGAAATTGGCCTAAAATTAGAAAAAGCTGTAGGATCTAAACCTGTTTTTTTTAAGAAGAGGCCTGACCACAGCATGTTTGAAAACAGACGGGACATAACCTGAACTTAGACAGCTATTAATAAATGTCAGAAGACAAGGACCAATAACATCCAAGGACTGCTTGAACATCTTAGAGGGAATGATGTCCAGGGTACAGTTTGTAGGTTTCATCTGCTGAACCACCTTAACGAGGTGAGGTAGTGAGACCAGGTGGAACTGATCAAACACAGCAGAGGTTATTGAGGGAGCACATAACTGAACAGCATTATAGATACTGACAGTATCCTGATGCATGCTCAATAATCCAGGTAGAAAAATCCAAAAAAGTTCAATCTGGTCCTCTGGACATTCAAAAAAACAAAAAACAAAACAAAGCAAAAAAATCTAGAAACGTTTCGTCTCTCATCCAAGAGACTTCCTCAGTCTGAGGTGCTGTTTTCAGCTCAGTCTCTTAAATAGCACCTTCTTAGAGTGGATCAACCAGTTTGCTGCTGACAACCAAAACCAGCTGATCACATGATCAAGAAGGACCATCAGCCTAACAATGGATCATTAGCACCTGATGGCTGTTTACTGTTCACAGAGGGCTGAGTGATACTAGCAATCACAGCATTGTAAGAGGGGGACAGTTGAACACGTAGGCCTCCACCCCTGTTTAATGATGGACGATTTCTTTTCACAAAGATGGCCTCCTTTACTCCTCTCTCAAACCATCGTTCCTCTCTGTCCAGGATGTGAACATCTTCATCCTTGAAAGAGTGACCGCTGGCCTGGAGATGAGTGTAGACCTCAGAGTCCTGGCCTGATGATGTTGATCTTCTGTGCTGGTCCATCCTTTTGGCCAGTGGCTGTTTAGTTTCCCCGATGTAAGACTGATCACAGCCCTCCTGACAGATACTGACAGTGTTCTGCTTGATAGAGTCTATTTTGTGCACAAAGTAATCAAGAAAACCATCACAGGTAGACTGTGTAGCAGTTTTCAGAACATTGATGGAGGGATTAATGACAGACTGAATGGTATTAAATAAAACCCTTGGCCGGTTACAGCTGGTATAAATTAAATTAGAAAGATATTGTGATTTGGTCTGCTTAACAGCTTTTTGATCTTCATGAAGACAGTCTCTCAGTATGTCCTGGGACACATGAAGCCTGTCTTTCTTCCACCTGTGTTCTGCTTTCCTGCAGCGTTGTCTAAAAGTCCGAGTGGTACCATTAAGCCAGGGATCTGGTTTGATTTTTGTAGAAGTCTGTATTAATGGAGCGATAGAGTCCAAGATCTTTGTAGAAGTGTACTGAAAGGAGGTTATACATTCTTCTGGATGTAGAGATGAGTCCAGACTTTCAGCAGAGTAGAAGTCAGTGCTTCTAAATGCAGCAGCAAACTGACCTGGAGTGGAGGGAGTGATGAAGCGGCAGCGACGTGCTGGAAGCATAGTCTTTACCGGGGGAGGAGTGGAAAATTCAAATATAATAGGAAAGTGGTCTGAAATACAAGTTTTCAAAATTTCTATAACAGATACACGAGGGCCGTGAGAGATGATTAAGTCCAAAGTACGACCATGACTGTGTGTGGACCCTGACACAGATTGTGACAGGTTAAAAGAATCCAGAAGGCTTTGAAAGTCAGCAGAAAGTTGGTTACAGGGACAGCAAACATGAATGTTAAAATCACCACATAAAAGCAAACTGTCAAATTTTGGCAACAGTTCAGCTAACAGTTCTGAGAATTCATTAATGAAATCCTTATTATATTTTGGTGGGCGATATAAAACACCACATAGCAGGAGATGTTCAGATTCCATCACAAACAGCTGAAGCTCAAAGCTGCTGTAGTTTTTAGGAGGCAGTAAGCAGCAGGTGAGTTTATCACTGAACACAGCAGCGAGACCGCCCCCACAGCCAGACACACGTGGTGCACTCAGGTAGGAGGAGCCAGGTGGGAGGAGCTCAGAAAAGGCTCTGTTGTCCCCTGGTTTCAGCCAGGTCTCAGTCATCAGAAATAAATCCAAACGATGAGTAGAGATCAGATCGTTTAGCATAAAGTTTTTATTTGAGAGCGCTCAGGCATTAAACAGGGCTGCACGTGCTGGTACACAGCCGATTGCGTCATCAGCTGCTCGGGCAAGGAGGTTCTGTTGCACGCAGCCCCACCTCCGGGTACCCACAGAGCGACAAGGTGGAAACTGAAAGTTGACGCCAGGATTAACAGGAACGAGGCATCGATGACGATAAACCAGGGAACGACGGAGGTCGAAGACGCCAAACTCCGAAGGTAAGTCCTGCAGTAGAAGCCGATGATCAACCGTACTGTGAGAGGAGAGGTAGAATTTAAATTTAACGAGGACTCCCGCTCTCCTTACACGTCTTCTGCGGCGTTTGTTGCATAGCAACCTCCCGGTAGTGCGGCGTAGATAAGCTGGCACAGACGCCAGGAAGGGCGGTGGTGTCTTAAAATGTCCAATTTTACCAAAAAACGGTGCGTTGTCTAGCGAATCCTGGATCTTTAGCAGAGTTGAGCGGTCGTACGCTAGAAGTGAGGATACATCATGGATGAAGAGAAGGCAAAACACGAGTAACTTTAACAAACTCAGGAGAGGGAGACTGCATGCCATCAACAAAGGCGCCATCTTAAATTATCTCACTATGACACCCTGACACCTAAATTCCGCCCTGAATAACAGCTGTATGACACCCTGACTTCGCAGTTAACCTGTCAGATCATCATATACTTTATTAACAGCTGTATGACATCCTGACGCCTCAGTCCACCCTGACTTGGCAATTTAACAGCTGTATGACACCCTGACTTAGCAGTTAACCTATCAGATCATCATATGCTTCGTTTTTAACAGCTGTATTACACCCCAGCGCCTCAGTTCGCCCTAACTTAGCAGTTTAACAACTGCATAACACCCTGAGTTAACAGTTAAGGCAGTTGAATGATTATATTGTCCTTATATTGTTTAAATTAAATTCACAAAGCTCGGACTAACTTCACTTGCACTGTTCGCAGATAAACAAACAGAGTTTTCGCTCCACCTGAAGTCGTGCAAACATTACACGCAAAGCGTCACCAAAACGATTTACTTACAGTTCAGGAAATGCATTGCACACTGTACATTGTGTAAATATACAATACCATGTGTACTTTGCACCAAAACAATTTAATGACTTACTTTTTGTTGTATCTTGCAGTGTAGGATGATCAGACGGCTCCTCTGAATTTCACAGGCTTACTGCAAAATGTGCATGCGCGCACATGTGTATTAACTAAATGTATGATACCATCACATGTATGCTGAATGGACAGAACACCGGCCAAAAAAAAACCTGACGTAGTTAGCGTGCAGCTTCATGTAGCTTCTCATCACAATAGACAATATCGCCGGGATATGAATTGTATGCCATATTGCACATCCTGACTCTGTATCTAACATCTGACTGTTCTTACAGTCAGTAAACACCGGGGAGTCAGTCTCCCCACCACCACAGACATCTACACCTCCAGATGCAGGAAGAGGGCCACCTGCATCATGAAGGACCCCACTCACCCAGCACACTCACTTTTTGCCCCGCTCCCCTCAGGAAGGAGGTTGAGGAGCATTAAGTGTAGAACCACTAGACTGAGGAACAGCTTCTACCCTGAGCCTGTTAGACTCATGAATCTCTAACTAGAATAATCACTGTGAAAAATTACATCATGTTGCTGCTGATCTATTTCATGTTGCTGCTGATCTGTTTTAATGTTGTTGTGTTCATTCGTGCTCATCTGCTCACACAGACTCATGTTCATGTTTGTGCTGATGTTCAACACAATGTTTTTATACTATTAGTGCTTAGTGTATATTTAGGCCTGAGCAGCGAAGCGCTGCGAAGGCCTATAGACCTTTTTCACACTTCCCGGTTTTAAAGCGGATGTGGTGTTCAACAACTTCCGGTGGCTGTAGCGTTAGCATTAGACCGTGAGGAAAATGTCTCAGTCTCGGCATGGTTTCTTTTGTTCAGTTCCTGGTTGTTCTTGTGGGGCAAGAAAACAACCATATCTGTCCTGCCATGCTTTTCACGATGTACCCAGACCAAAGGAGGCAGTGGATCCAAGAGATCAGAAGAGATGATGGTCACAACTTCTGCATAAAGCCAGGGAGCACTTGTATGTAGCTGAATTTCACTCAGGAGGATTTTGTCCGTGGATCCACCACCAGCTGCTTTAAAGGTTGAGCTGTTTCTTTCTCTTCACCTGGAATAATTTCACAGCACCAGCTAAGAGAGAGTCTGTTTTTAGAGAGCTCAGAAACAGCAGCTTGTCCTCTCACAGAAAGCCAGCCAGACTGAAGCTGCTACTGGAGTCCACGTGAAACTCACTTCACCTGGTGCCACATCCACCCACAGGTAAATATCACAGTAAGATGCTACATTATAAACTGGTCATGTCATGGAGAGATCAAGTTACATGCACTGACTCACAAAATGTATTGATCTTCATGGAAATAATGTCAACAACAATAATAATAATAATGTCAACAACAATAATACTAATGTCAACAATAATAATAATAATGTCAACAACAATAATATTAATGTCAACAACAATAATAATAATAATAATGTCAACAACAATAATAATGTCAACAACAATAATAACAATGTCAACAATAATAATAATGTCAACAATAATAATAATAATGTCAACAACAATAATAATAATAATGTCAACAACAACAATAATAATGTCAACAACAACAATAATAATAATGTCAACAACAACAATAATAATGTCAATAAGCTCAATAATTGAAATGATCTTGCTAATCTTATTTTATTTAGTGGTTTTACTGGTGCACTCCCAGCTTTCCTCATTCTGCTCAGTCCTGTGTTGGTGGACTCTCACTCCTGCTTGAGTCACCATGATTAGTCAGTGTCTTACCTGAGAGAAGATTAGCTGAGCTAAAGGCTGGGGCCATTTTCAACTATTTTTATATGTGAATGTGAGGCCCATGTTAGTTTGTTTTGTAATTCTTAAATATTATTCATATTTATTTTTGTTTACTTAATTTTATATTTATGTTCCAGGTTGAAGGTGCCAGTCCAGTCTCGTGTAGGTTCTGTTCCACTCGTGTCTCGTGCATCACAGCTTGTGGGTGAATTTCTGCTCTTGTTACCTTGAACCATCCTTTAGTCTTTTAGTTGACTGAACACTGGAAAGAATATTTATTTTAAGAATCATTATTGCCTCCATTAGAATATGTTTTTAACTTAGTGTTAATAAAATGTATGTTGTATCTTGGAACAGTCTCCTGTTTACTTGTAAACAAACCCAAGTGTCTTTTCTGTATAAATTATGTCCTTGGATGAAAGTCCTGAGGTCGTGTTGCAGTAAGTTTATAAAATAAAAACAACATCCATACCCAAGCTTGTTACATATTGTTCTAGTGTTATGTAATTAGTTATTTAAAGCTTTTGAATTATTTTAATCATTCTTCAATTAAAACACACTTGAGCAGCAAACTGTACTGTTTTTTTATTTAATTTGTGGATTGATTCAGTTTTATTGAAAGGAAAACAAGAGTAATTTACAATATCTAGTAAAAACAAAAAAAACTTAACTATTTAACATTTTATAACTGTACACTATAAATTGATCGTGGATTATAGATATTTTTCCCAAGTTATGCTATTTTAAAGAAATTGGCACATTTATGTATTTTTCATGGGCAGCACGGTGGTGCAACTGGTAGAGCTGCTGCCTCTCAGCGAGCAGGTCCCTGGTTCAAACCCCGGTCCAGGGGCCTTTCTGGGTGGAGTTTGCATGTTCTCTCCGTGCATGCGTGGGTTTCCTCCGGGTGCTCCGGTTTCCTCCCACAGACCAAAAACATGCATGTTAGACTGATTGGTAACTCTAAATTGTCCCTAGGTGTGAGTGGGAGAGTGAATGTTTGTTTGTCTTGTTTGTCTCTATGTGTCCCTGTGATGGACTGGACACCCGTCCAGGGTGTACCCCGCCCCTCGCACAGTGATTGCTGGACATGGGCACCAGCGACCCCCGTGACCCAAAATGGAAGAAGAGGGTAAAGATAATGGATGGATGTATTTTTCATGAGTAACAACTATTTACAGTCTAAAAAAGTTAAATCTGGACCTCTGGACATTCAAAAAAAAAAAAAAAAAAATGTAGAAACGTTTTGTCTCTCGTCCGAGAGACTTCCTCAGTCTGAGGTGCTGTATTCAGCTCACTCTCTTAAATATCACCTTCTCAGAGTGGATCAACCAGTTTTGCTGCTGACAACCAAAACCAGCTGCTCACATGGTCAAGAAGGACCATCAGCCTAACAATGGACCATTAGCACCCTGATGGCTATTTACTATTCACAGAGGGCTGAGTGATACTAGCAATCACAGCATTGTAAGAGGGGGACAGTTGAACCCGGAGGCCTCCACCCCTGTTTAATGATGGACGGTTTCTTTTCACAAAGATGGCCTCCTTTACTCCTCTCTCAAACCATCGTTCCTCTCTGTCCAGGATGTGCACATCTTCATCCTTGAAAGAGTGACCGCTGGCCTGGAGATGAGTGTAGACCGCAGAGTCCTGGCCTGATGATGTTGATCTTCTGTGCTGGGCCATCCTTTTGGCCAGTGGCTGTTTAGTTTCCCCGATGTAAGACTGATCACCCTCCTGACACTCAACAACATACACAACATTACTCTGTTTGTGCCGGGGGACTGGATCTTTGGGATGAACCAGTCTTTGCCGTAATGTATTTTGGGGTTTAAAAGCCACTGGGACGTTATGTTTAGAAAATAAACGTCTCAGTTTCTCTGATACTCCCTCAACATATGGAATGACCACTGGTCTGGGTCTGGGTTCTTCCTTTTCACCTGTTGGCTGACTGGAGTCCTGTTTGGGTTTCTTCTCTGCTTTCAGGAAGGCCCAGTTAGGATATCCACATTGCTCTAGAGCCTGTCTTGTGTGGGATTTCTCCTTCTGCCTGGCTCCTGAGCTAGTGGGGACGCTGTCTGCTCTGTGGTACGGAGTCCTGATGACTCCTAACTTGTGCTCCAAAGGGTGATGGGAGTCAAACTGCAAATACTGGTCTGTGTGGGTGGGTTTGCGGTACACCTCAGTTTGCAAATGTCCTCTATCAGAGACTGAGACCTCACAGTCAAAGAAAGCCAACTTGCCATTTTTTACATCTTCTCGTGTGAACTTGATGTATTTATCCACAGAGTTGATGTGGTCAGTAAAATGTTGGACTTCTTGAGATTTAATTTTAACCCAGGTGTCGTCAACATACCTGAACCAATGACTTGGTGGTGTCCCTGAAAAGGACGTCAAGGCTCTCTTTTCTTCCTCCTCCATGTACAGGTTGGCAACAATAGGAGAAACTGGAGACCCCATAGCACAACCATGTTTCTGCCTATAATATTGCTCCCCATATGTGAAGTAGGTTGACTGCAGGCACAGTTTCAAGAGTTGACACAGTTGTTCTGTGGAAAGTGTGGTCCTGCTGCTCAGAGTGGTGTCTGATTTTAATTTTAAACTGACCACCTCTACTGCATCATCAACAGGAATGCACGTAAAGAGTGATGTGACATCAAAAGAGACCATTGTTTCATCAGTCTCCATGATGACATCCCTCACCTTATCCACAAAGTCCATGGTGTTCTGTATGTGGTGGTCTGAGCTGCCAACTAAAGGGATGAGTACAGACGCCAGATATTTGGAAACATTGTAAGTGACAGAGTTAATCATGCTAACAATAGGTCTTAAAGGTACACCTTGTTTGTGGATTTTAGGTAAACCATACAGACTAGGTGTGGCCTCCCCTGGGTACAGTCTGTGGTACAGAAAACGGTCAATAGCCTTGGCCTGCTCCAAAATTTTCAGGCAATCTATTAACTTCTTCTTGTAACCACTTCCTGGATCTCTTTTCAGAGGTTCATAAGTGGTTAAGTCACTAAGGAGTGTCATAACTTTCTCATGATAGTCTTTCTGGTTCAAAATCACTGTGCACCTTCCTTTGTCTGCTGGGAGAATGATGATGTTTTTGTCCTTGCTAAGTGTGGTGAGTGCATCCCTCTCCTCTCTACTGATGTTGGAAGGTGGTGGTTTGGCATTGCTGAGGCAGGATGAAACTTTGATTCTGAGCTGTTCTGCTTCACCCTCTTTCATTTTGTTGTTGCGGATGGCTGACTCAGTAGCTGTGATCATCTCCACCAGAGGAATTCTACTTGGTGCAACCGCAAAGTTCAGTCCCCTGGCAAGAATCTTTGTCTCCGGCTGGGTGAACTGTTTGTCAGATAAATTCTTCACCCACTTTTCTGTCTCCCTGGCATGTAATTGACTACTGGAGTGTTGTCCTACACTGAATGTGTTGTTATTGGAATAATGATGGTGTTGATGAGTTTTTAGTAAGTTAAACTTGTTTTGTTGTAGAGTCTTGGACTTGACATGCTGTGCTAAGTGTGCCTGATCTGTACAGTCCAACACTTGCTGAAGTGTGGTCTGATCTAGACACATAGTTAGTTTCTGTTTAATGTGCTCTTCTTTGGCCTTCAAGGCCTCAATAGTAAAATTGGTCTGTCTCACCCGTTCATTCAGCAGCTGGGTCTGTGCCTTCTGAAGGATCTTGCTTGCCCGGTGCCCACTGACCGATGATTTTAGTTCCAGGCTCTTGGGAATGATGCCACTTTGTCGACATCTGAGGTTGCATCGCAAATGGTTCCTGTAGTCTGCCCTCTTCCTTGCTGTTTTCTCAAACTCTTACTAGTTTGAGGCAATCCTGGCCAAAGTGGTTCAAAATATCCAGATGCATGCTCAATAATCCAGGTAGAAAAATCTAAAAAAGTTCAATCTGGTCCTCTGGACATTCAAAAAAAAAAAAAAAAAAAAAAGCAAAAAAATATAGAAACGTTTCGTCTCTCACCCGAGAGACTTCCTCAGTCCGAGGTCTGAGCCTTTATATTTTATTTTTATTTTTTATTTTTTTTAATGTCCAGAAGACCAGATTTAACTTTTTTGGATTTTTCTACCTGGATTATTGAACATGCATCAGGAGATCTCCCAGTCTAGGTTTTCCGCTCCCCCACGCCAACCAGGTGGTAAAAAATCTCGGAGTGGAGCTTGACTGTAACTTAAAGCTAGATAAACAGATCAGTTCTGTTGTGAAAACCAGCTTCTTTCAGCTCTGTCTGCTTTCTAAAGTAAAGTCATTCCTTAGCCATAGTGATCTGCAGAAGGTCATCCATGCCTTTGTGAGCTCTAGGCTTGATTACTGTAACGCCTTATGTCTGTATTAATCAATCTTCTATCTCCCGTTTACCACTTGTACAAAACTCTGCTGCTCGCTTGTTGACTAACACACGTAAATATGAACACATCACTCCTGTCCTTTCTTCTTTACACTGGTTCCCGGTTCAGTTTAGGACACAGTTCAAGCTGCTACTGTTTGTTTTTAAAGCTTTGAATGGCCTTGCACCACCTTATATTTCAGAACTTTTGAAAGTCCACTAGCCCAGCAGAGCTTTACGGTCTGCTGGTCAGTATCTGCTGGAGGTGCCACGCTCAAGGTGCAAACAATGGGGGGAACCGGTCCTTTTCTGTTGCAGGCCCAACAGCCTGGAATACTCTTCTCTATGAGCTGCGTGCAATGTCTGATCTGGTTCTGTTCAAAGCCAAACTGAAAACATACTTATTTAAAAGGACTTTTAATGTTTAACTATTAGTAGTTTAGTATTTAGTATTTATTTATTTATTTGATCTCTTTTACCTTCTTTTATTCTGGCTGTGTTTTTAATTTGCACTGATTTATTGTGTCCTGTTTTTAATCTGGTTTTATCTTGTAAAGCACCTTGGTGTTGTTGGAAGGTGCTATAGAAATAAAGTTTACTATTATTATTATTATTATACAGCTGTTATTCAGGGCGGATTGAGGCGTCAGGGTGTCATACAACTGTTATCAGGGTGAATTGAGGCGTCAGGGTATCATACAGCGGTTAATAATAAAATATGATGATTTGACAGGTTAACTGCTACGTGATGGTGTGATATTGCTAATTAAAAAGAAGTGTATGGTGCTCTCACAGCGGATAGATGCAGCCATCAGTTTGCGCTATGAGTATGGTGATCTGACAATGTATGCTGGCTGAACAGAACATGGCAGTAGTCACGTTTTTTTGTTGTTTTTTTTGCTGGGCGGTCAGTCTGTCCACATTCCTACTGTCTCTAACATTTGACTGGGATGTTTGATATGACATAAAATTAATATCCTAGTGATATCTACCAGTATGAGAAGCTACACGAAGCTACATGCTAACTACGGTCAGCTAGCTTCTCTCGAAGAAAACAGACTTTCACCATTTATGCAGTTTTCAACTCAAAAAAACGTAACAGTAAATATTGCTTTTTACTTACTTCCACAGATAACTTTTAGCTTGAGGAGATGATGCCCTGCCCAGCTCCGACGCTCCGGTGGAGAGGACCCGGGTAGACCGGCGGAGCTCCATCTAGCTCATTCTGAATTTTGTCGTCGGCCAGCAAGCACAAAAAAAACGCCAGCAATTCAGCATTAGGCCACGGTTTTGTCATTATTGTTTTTAAATCTTTAAAATAGATCGAGCCGCTACTCCAGTCCGAGAAATTGCAAATGGCGGATCAGTGTTTTGAAAAGTTTCTGAAAGATCCAGTGACTCCTCCCCCTGACCTATCAGTGACCGACAGTGCACTGACGTCACATCTGGACCCAACAAGAACCAGACCTGGGACCCCAGAGAAGTAGGTCCCAAAAATCGTGTGGGTTCCACTGCTGAAGGCAGTGTGGAGAAACTACAGAATTGGCCCTAACTAGTTACATAGGAGCCCCAAAAGGCCCTGTGGATAAGGGGCTAATGTGTCCAAGCGGCTGGGTCTTGTTACTCTGTCCTTCCTATTTTAAAGGGAGTGCCTCAAGGCTCCTTACTAGGTCCTTTGTTGTTCACAATTTATTTAAACAATTTGTGCGATAACTTGCCTGATGCTAAAGCTCATCTATATGCTGATGATACAGTTGTTTATTGTTCATCATCTTCAGTTTCACAATCATTTAAACTGCTGCAATCTGCATTTGATACTGTTCAGTCCCGTCTGGCTATCAGGTTTTTTTATCTACGTCGACCCCCATGTGAGCAGACTGATTCCATAAAGACAGAGCCAGAACTACAAAAGGTAAGTGAACTTTTATTTACAGGTGATTGTGTCGTCGTAGTGTTTGTGTTGTAGGTGGAGTCTGAGAAGAGGAGAGGTCCTGGGTTTTTGTATGAAATCCAGTCCTGAGGTATTTTGCGGTGGAGAGAGGAACAGGTTGACCCAGTTGAGAATGCTTAATGGTGGTTGTTGAAGGGACACCATTGATCCACAGGTGGAGTCCAGTGGAGCAATGAGATCCTAGGGAGGATCTGAAGAGGCAGGCCATGGAAGATCCTGGAGGAGTCACAGTTGGTGAGAACCAGCTGTAAGAAAGGTTTGTCTGCTGTACACGAGTTACCATTTGGTAGAAGATGTCCCAGCACTGAAGAGGTGTCTGGCAGGTGCTTAAATACCCCATCAGGCAGTCCTCCTTAGAGCAGCAGCAGGTGGAGTGAGTTGAGGTTAATTGGCTGTGGAAGGAAGATTGAGTGACAGACAAAAAACCCAGGAATCCCACAGTGCCCCCCCCCCCCCCCCCCCC
>NC_056512.1:2575854-2582059 GCF_014905685.2 Nematolebias whitei
CCCCCCCCCCCCCCCTCAGGAATTGCCTCTTTGTGATCTAAGTCTCTTTTCGGGGTGAGCTTGGAAGAAGGATGAGATGAGTCCAGGGTCCAGGATCTGAGATCTAGGAATCCATGATCGTTCCTCCGGACTGTAAACCTCCCAATCCACCAGGTATTGGACTCCCCGACCACGACGCCATTTGTCCAAAAGGCGTCGGACCGAGAAGGCCGGTTTGTTGTCTATGAGACGGGGGGAGGAGGGAGGTTGGTCGGAGGGTCTAGAGGGCTGGTGGCTACTGGTATGATGTGAGATGCGTGAAAGGTAGGGTGTATCTTCATGGCAGGCAGGAGCTGTAGACGCACTGCTGACCGGTTAATCGCCTTTATCAAAGGAAACAGCCCGATGAACCTGGGGGAGAGTTTCCTGGGGGTGTCTTTTAAGGTTATGTCCTTGGTAGACAGCCATACCTTTTGACCAACCTTGTAGTCAGGAGCCTTGGATCGACGTATGTCAGCGAAGCGTATGTTCTGCTCCAAAGATCTGGACAGAGCTGCTCTCGTCTGGCGCCAGATCCGACAACAGCGTTTGATGTGAAGGTGGACTGAAAGGACGCCCACATCAGGCTCCTGTGAGAGGAACAGCGGAGGAGCGAAGCCCATAGCGACCTCGAAAGGAGATTTTCCAGTGGCTGCAGAGGTTTGTGAGTTGTGGGCATACTCAATCCAAGGCATATGTTGACTCTAGGATGAGGGGTTACTGTCAATTATGCACCTCAGAGCTGTTTCCAGGTCCTGGTTGCAATGTTCTGTTTGGCTGTTGGATTGAGGGTGGTATCCAAACGTGAGGCTAGTAGTTGCTCCCAAAGCTCGACAAAACCCCCTCCACACTTGAGAAACAAATTGTGGTCCACGGTCAGAGACGATGTCCTGAGGGATGCTGTGAAGGCGAAAGACATTTTCCGTGACAATCTGAGCAGTCTCGAGAGCAGAGGGAAGTTTAGGTAGAGGAATGAAATGTGCAGACTTGGAAAAACGGTTGACAATGGTGCAGATAACAGTATCCTGATGCATGCTCAATAATCCAGGTAGAAAAATCTAAAAAAGTTAAATCTGGTCCTCTGGACATTAAAAAAAACCCAAAACAAAGCAAATCAACAAAAAAATGTAGAAACGTTTCGTCTCTCGTCCGAGAGACTTCTTCAGTCTGAGGTGCTGTATTCAGCTCAGTCTCTTAAATAGCACCTTCTCAGAGTGGATCAACCAGTTTTGCTGCTGACAACCAAAACCAGCTGATCACATGCTCAAGAAGGACCATCAGCCTAACAATGGATCATTAGCACACTGATGGCTGTGTACTATTCACAGAGGGCTGAGTGATACTAGCAATCACAGCATTGTAAGAGGGGGACAATTGAACATGTAGGCCTCCACCCCTGTTTAACGATGGACGGTTTCTTTTCACAAAGATGGCCTCCTTTACTCCTCTCTCAAACCATCGTTCCTCTCTATCCAGGATGTGCACATCTTCATCCCTGAAAGAGTGACCACTGGCCTGGAGATGAGTGTAGACCGCAGAGTCCTGGCCTGATGATGTTGATCTTCTGTGCTGTGCCATCCTTTTGGCCAGTGGCTGTTTTGTTTCCCTGATGTAAAACTGATCACAGCCCTCCTGACACTGAACAGCATACACAACATTACTCTGTTTGTGCTGGGGGACTGGATCTTTGGGATGAACCAGTCTTTGCCGTAATGTATTTTGGGGTTTAAAAGCCACTGGGACGTTATGTTTAGAAAATAAACGTCTCAGTTTCTCTGATACTCCCTCAACATATGGAATGACCACTGTAGGTCAGAGAAGAAACCCAAACAGGACTCCAGTCAGCCAACAGGTGAAAAAGAAGAACCCTGACCCAGACCAGTGGTCATTCCATATATTGGGGAGACCAGTGACGAAGTCCAAGGCGATGTGTGACCAGGGACGGCTGGGGATGGGAAGAGGTAGCAGCAGGCCAGCAGGAGGCTGATTGCTGTGCTTGTTCCGAGCACAAGTGGGTGAAACGAAATCCTTAACATCTTTACTAAGGTGAGGCCACCAAAAGGATGCTTTAACAAGGTGCAGCATGTGTCTAACACCAAGGTGGCAGGAAAACCTAGCTATATGGATCCACTTCAACACTTTCCCCACCATGACCTTAGGAACAAACATCTTTCCTGGAGGGCCAGTACCGGGATCAAGCTCAGTCTGTTGGGCCTCCAAGATGTCTTTCGCAATAGGCCAAGTCATTACACCCACCTTACAGGAGGAAGGAAGGATGTTCTCAGGGGTGTCCGGACCCTCGGCTGTAGAGAATTGTCGTGAGTGAGCATCCAGTTTTACATTGCGGCACCCTGGAATATACGGGATGGAAAAATTAAATCTAGCAAAAAACAACGACCATCTGGCCTGTCGGGTGTTAAGTCTCTTAGCCCCCTTAAGGTAGGCTAGATTCTTGTGGTCGGTCCAAATTATGAAGGGGAGTTCAGTTCCCTCTAGCCAATGTCTCCACTCTTCTAATGCTAGCTTGATGGCCAATAACTCACGGTTGCCAACATCATAGTTCGTCTCAGCAGACAAACGGCATGAGAAAAAGGCACATGGTTGAAGTTTTCCATCGTCAGATGCTCTTTGTGACAACACGGCCCCCACTCCTGAATCAGAAGTGTCGACCTCCACGATAAACTGCCTCTTGGTATTAGGGTGTGATAAAATGGGGGCTGTAGAGAAAAGGTGTTTGAGGCTATTAAAAGCAGTGTCAGCTTTGGGTGTCCAGTTGAACTTTTTGAGGGTAGAGGTGAGCTGGGTCAGAGGAATGACGACTTTGCTATAGTTTTTAATAAACCGTGTGTAAAAGTTAGCAAACCCCAGGAACTGTTGTAATTGTTTTCTATTGCTGGGTGTAGGCCACTCCACTACAGCCTTGGTCTTTTCAGGGTCGGATCGAACCTGTCCTCTCTCAAAAATGAACCCTAGAAATGTCACGGTGGTAGTGTGAAATTCACATTTCTCTGCTTTCACAAAAAGCTGGTTTTCTAATAATCTCTGGAGAACAGCTTTCACATGTCAAGTATGTTGCTCTTCGTCTTTGGAATAGATGAGTATATCATCTAAGTACATGAAAATGAAGACGTTGAAAAAATCCCGAAGAACGTCATTAACGAGAGCTTGGAAAACTGCCGGGGTGTTAGTTAACCCAAACGGCATAACAATGTACTCGAAATGTCCCAAAGGTGTCTTAAAAGCTGTCTTCCATTCATCTCCTTTGCGAATTCTCACTAAATGATATGCATTGCGTAGATCAAGTTTAGTAAAAATGGTTGCCCCCTGGAGCTGCTCGTAGACAGAGTCAATTAAAGGAAGAGGATATTTTACCTTAATAGTAATTTGATTAAGTCCTCTATAATCGATGCATGGTCTTAGAGTCTTATCTTTCTTTGAAACAAAGAAGAAACCGGCCCCCACTGGAGGGGCAGAAGGACGGATGATGCCTGATTTTAAAGAGTCATCAATATAGTCTTTCATAGAAATTTTTTCAAGCCCAGATAAGTTACATAGTCTACTTGTGGGTAATGGAGCTCTAGGAAGTAAGTTGATAGCACAATCATATGGACGGTGTGGCGGTAGGGATAAAGCCTTCTGTTTGCTGAAGACTGACGCCATCGTGTGGTAATTTGAAGGTATTGTGGAAAGATCGATGTCTTTAATTTTTTGTTTAGGAGGTGAACCTGAAGAGATGGCTGAGCGGAGGCATCTCAAAGAACATTTTTCTCCCCACTTTTCAACTCTATTTTCGACCCAGTTAATTTGAGGATTGTGTAATTTGAGCCAGGGATGACCCAAGATGAGTTGTGGTGTAGAAGAGTCGAAAACAAAAAACTCACCCATCTCTCTGTGATTTCCAGATACTACAAACATTACTTTTAATGTCTTTAATGAGATGGAAGAGATGGTTTGCCCAGTGAGAGCAGAGACGGTGATAGCTGGTGTTAAGTTGACAGTGGGGATATGTAGTTCCTCCACCAAGTTTCTGCTGATTAGGTTCTGTTCAGCACCGGAATCAATCAACGCCTGGATAGGAAAGTTGACAGAGTTAATGCAAATGAATGCTGAAAGACTTAAATTATTTTCAGGAGACAAAGAAGTGGTACCCACCAGTATCTCCTGTACTACTGGTGGGCATTGTCTTTTATCCGTAGTTTGCAGGCAGCAATCACATGATCCTTTTTCCCACAGTACATGCAGGCATTGGCCTTGAGGCGGTGCTGTCGCTCCTCAGGAGAAAGTCGAGCCATACCAATCTGCATAGGTTTGGGTTCAGAGGTGGAATCCGCTGTTGTAGATCATTACTTCCGGGAAGAGGAAGTTTGTAGGACTTGTAGTCTTTTTCTAAGAGGCTCTCCCGAACCCTGTTGTCTATTCGAATGGCCAGAGAAATTACGTCGTCCAAATCCGAAGGGATGTCCCAGGTGACTAGTTGATCTTTAATCTGTCGATTTAAAGCGTTAATAAATGCACTGCGTAACGCTATCTCACCCCAGCCGGACTCCTCGGTGATGATGCGGAAGTGGATGGCGAATTTGGACACCGTCTCTTTCCCCTGACGTAACGTAAAAAGTTTTTGGGCTGCTTCCTCCTGCTGCAAAGGGTGGTCAAAGACCCGAAGAAAATCCTTCAAGAAGGTAGAAAACGTCAGAGTTTCGATGGGGCGTCTACAAAGGTAAGCATGTGCCCACTGAAGTGCTTCTCCTTTTAAAGCACTAACCACATAAGTTATAAGGGCAGAATTGGATGAATAGGTAATGGGAGCATGATTAAATGCCAAGTTACAATGGAGAACGAAGCCACCACATTTACGTGTGTTACCTTCGAGCATCTCAGAAGGTCGAATGTCCGGTTCCTTGGGGCATGGATTGTTCATCCTAATTGTAGGTTCCAGAGGGATGGGCTGAGTCGAAGATGAAGCTTGGTCCGCCATTTGTTTCTGAAGAGAGAACACCATACCACCCAACTCCCGTAGATTGTCCTGAGTTGTTTGTTGCTGCACAAAAATCCGCTGTAAAGTTAAGTGGAGAGGGTCAGTGTTTACTTTTGGTTCTAACTGAGTCTTTACCTCCTCAGTCTGGCTCAGAGGGTCCATTGGCTGGGACATACTATCAGTTTTTTTTTATCTACGTCGACCCCTACGTGAGCAGACTGATTCAATAAAGACAGAGCCAGAACTACAAAAGGTAAGTGAACTTTTATTTACAGGTGATTGTGTCGTCGCAGTGTTTGTGTTGTAGGTGGAGTCTGAGAAGAGGAGAGGTCCTGGGTTTTTGTAGGAGATCCAGTCCTGAGGTATTTTGCGGTGGAGAGAGGAGCAGGTTGATCCAGTTGAGAATGCTTAATGGTGGTTGTTGAAGGGACACCGTTGATCCACAGGTATCCAGTGGAGCGATGAGATCCTAGGGAGGATCTGAAGAGGCAGGCCGTGGAAGGTCCTGGAGGAGTCACAGTTGGTGAGAACCAGCTGTAACAAAGGTTAGTCGGCTGTACATGAGTTACCATTTGGTAGAAGATGTCCCAGCACTGAAGAGGTGTCTGGCAGGTGCTTAAATACCCATCAGGCAGTCCTCCTTAGAGCAGCAGCAGGTGGAGTGAGTTGAGGTTATTTGGCTGTGGAAGGAAGAGTGAGTGACAGACAAAAAACCCAGGAATCCCACACTGGCTGGGCTTAAGCTGGTTTTGAATGCAGAAAAATCAAAGGCTATGCTATTTTCAAATGGTAAGCAGCTTCCACCTATCCTCCCCAGCTTGTTAACTGTTCAAGGGGCTGAAATTGAAGTTGTCAGGTGCTACAAATATTTAGGTATTCTGATTCAAGAGAATCTAACCTTTAAATGTCATATTGATAAACTGGTTTCTAAACTAAAACTTAAATTGGGTTTCCAAAAAAGTTCAATCTGGTCCTCTGGACATTCAAAAAACAAGAAAACAAAAAAGACAAAAAACAAAACAAAGCAAAAAAAAATGTAGAAACGTTTCGTCTCTCATCCGAGAGACTTCCTCAGTCCGTGGTGCTGTATTCAGCTCAGTCTCTTAAATAGCACCTTCTCAGAGTGGATCAACCAGTTTGCTGCTGACAACCAGGTTAAATTGGGTTTCTTTTTTAGAAACAAAAAGTGTTTCTCACACCAAGTCAGAAGGC
>NC_056512.1:2582159-2587035 GCF_014905685.2 Nematolebias whitei
TTTAACCATTATAGTCTGCACTCACAGGACATTATTTTGATGCAGGTTCCAAAGGTCAGAACTGAAGTGGGTAAAAAGGCTTTTAAATATTTCGCCCCTGCCACTTGGAATATTCTGCAGAAGGATTTAAGGTTATCATCTCTTGTTACGTTGGGACAATTTAAATCAATTCTAAAGGAACGAGAGCTCAGATCACTTGGCTCCTGTAACTGCTTTAATGTGTAATTATTGAGATTTCTCCTGGATATGTATTTTGTGTATTTGGTTTAGTATTTTGGATTTGTTATATGTTTTATGCTGCTGTCTTGGCCAGGTCACTCTTGGAAAAAAGGTTTTTAATCTCAATGAGTTATTTTCCTGGTTAAATAAAAAAATAAAGGATACATATTTACATGTACAATAAACCTTCTAAAATGGAAGACAAATGTTCCTCCTCTCCCTGCTTCAGATCAGAACACTTTTACAATTTGATGACCCCAGACGTTAGTTCTGGTAGCGGGAACATAAGAGGGGAGGGAGCTGTTTTTCCTTTTTGCTTCGGTTGGGCGAACATCGCTCTGCAGTCAAACGGCGCCGTAATATGAAAAAGGTAGGCAGAAAATATTTTCATTTTCCCTTCCTACACATTGGGCATGCTAACATTGTAGTAGTTGACTGTGGAATGATTTTCTCCCCATGGTTCATGACGTTCGACCATTTGTTTCAAACGGTATTTGAGAATTTGATCTAAATTCATGTGTCCGGTGCTATGCAGGTACATGACTGTATGCAGAGTACAAAATCACATTTTCTTATATATGAAGGCCTTGTTTTAGGTATTGTTTTGAGAACCGTAGCTGAACTTCGACCTTTTCTGTGCAGTTCTGGCCCTCTGCCGACCATTTTGGGTGTGGTTGTTAATGCTTTATGTGTTAGGATTAAGAGGGTGTCGCAACATTTTCAATCATTACTTGCATTTTTTATGTGTGGTTCAGGGTGAGTGTGTACAGTAAGTGCCTTTTTAGTTCGTTTGCCCCGTTTCATGTGTTCTTGTTCCGTCCACGGACGGTAGGACGCGTTATGACCTCCTGCCTTTGGTGAGGAGACGAGTACATGGTCTGTTGAGACAGTGGTTTCCAGATATTGTATAACGCTTTGAATTTTGTTACATGATCTCTGTTGAGTATCAGGCTCCAGAGTTACTCTTAATTACTTAGTACTGCTGTTGAGTGTCAGGCTCCAGAGTACTGTTAGTTACTTTAGGTCTGTTGTTACATTTTTGTTGGTTTGTGAGTTTCTTCATTTTTATTGCTGAGACTGGTCAGATTATTCTCAGGACTTGGATGTAGAGGGCAATTTCCCTTGACCTTCTCTTTGTTTATGCCTAATGCCTATTTACTTTTTTGCTGAGCAGACAAATGCACATAAAGGCACAAGGGACAGTTTATGTTTTGTTTCTGTGTGGGTTGACTCTGGCAGCTGCAGGACTCTGTGCAACTTCTGTGATTTAACGTTGGTCGCTGAGAGCCATAGTTTTTTTCAGGCCTTTCCAGTTAGTATAGATGGTCTTTGTTCAAGCATACTTGCTTGTGGGGTTTGGGATTTATGGCTGTCTGCAAGGAGGGGAAGTTTAGGCCTGTACATTTTCCTGACGAACAGATAACCGGTTCAGCTTTGCAGGTTTCAGCGATACCTAGGTCCCAGAAATTGTAATAAATTTTCCTGTTTCATGTTTCTCTGTGTGAAAACTAATCTTTATCTGCTTATTTCTCGTTGGACAGATTGCAGGACACGAGATACGTTCCACAGCTATGCTGGTCGGAAACTCCTGACCTGTCCCACTTTACATGGTTCACACGTCACTTGCTTATGCTTACCTTTTATATGATGTTTTTCTACAGGTTTTCATGTGTTTGTTCGTAAAATGCTGGAGGTATGTGCAGTGTTGGGTTTTTTTGCAGGTCACTTCAGGGACTACAGACAGATGGGCAGACTTCATCTTTTCTGACGCCTGGCTGATCAGCAACACTGTTTGTTTGGTTGCTACATACACTGATCAGATGTTAGAATTATAGGGGGAGTGGTGGCGCAGAGGTTAGAGAGGTGGGCTTGTGATCCGAAGATCGCCGGTTCGCGCCCCGGCCCCGACAACATCAAAATTGTGGGTGGGGTAGGTGAAACACCCACACTTGCCCCCACCCTCATTCGCCCCACTCTGGGCCCATGAGCAAGGCCCTTAACCCCCACCATGTGCTCCCTAAACAGGTCTCTCTTGAAAATGAGTTCTCGTGGCTCAATGAGACTAACCTGGATAAATAAAGGCTAAATGAAAAAAAAAAAAAAAAAAATTATAGTATGGTATTTTGTTGAACAATATATTATGTTCCTCACAATAGTGTATTTCTACAAATATACCATGTTCTTTACAGTCTCAGGGTTAAAGGGACAGTTCAGATCTTTTGAGGTGGGGTTCTATGTAAATGTTGACATAATGATATCTTACCTGTTGCAGGATGCTTGACAATCATCTAGATGTTTGTATTTGTGGTTACATTTCAGCTCTCATCTACCCTCGGCCAGCTAGGGTGGGGACAGTGTTTGACTTATTTCACATATTCATTATAACCTATGTGCAGTGGTGTTTCACAGTGTGGGGGCCCTTGGTGACTTTTACATATATGTTTTTCATATTACTTGAACCATCTTCAGGTTTTCCCACTGCTCTGGTGTCTTGGAGGGGATTCTGATTCCATTTTCAGCAGGGTGTCCTTACATTTATCAACTGCCTTGGCCCTGTGACCTTCCTGATGTGTTCGGAGAGGGAAGTCTTTTCACTGCTGACAGGTGTGGGGAGTGTGCAGAGTATCTCCTGCCTTCTTACTGGGGAGTGTGTTGTTCTAAGGATGGAATTCTGAGGGTGGTTTTACGATGTCCATGACTTGTTGTGGGGGGTGTACTTTACTCGGGTGTTCTCATTTTTAATATGTAGATTGATTTAAACTCTTTTCTGGGGTCTACAACTTTTGCATCTTGAGTTAATCCATGTTTCAGGTGTTCCATACAATGCTTTGTTAATGGATGATTCATTTTCATTAGTATTTACTTATTTATATTCTTTGTTCCTGATTTTCATTTCTCTTTCTACAGGCCTATCACAGAGGGTTCTTGGATCTGGAGGGAACTCTGGCAACCCCTGCATATTATACAGTCTACACTAGGTCGATCACACATAATGCCATGCCTACTCAATACTAGCATTGACCACTTTGCATCTTGAATCT
Organism: Nematolebias whitei; assembly: GCF_014905685.2. Classification (NCBI taxonomy): domain Eukaryota; kingdom Metazoa; phylum Chordata; class Actinopteri; order Cyprinodontiformes; family Rivulidae; genus Nematolebias; species Nematolebias whitei. Next base: position 2,585,420 of record NC_056512.1, read on the forward strand.
CTGGTTTTGAATCGCCATTTCTGAAGTTCTCACATGTGGGGTTGGTGCTGCATCTGGGTCCGATACAACTGTGACTTTGCTGAAAACTGATGGCGTCTGCATTAAATGAACTGTGCTGCCTCAGCCGTGTGAACTGACAGACATCATGTTCAGCTAAGACACAAGCTGACATGTCATACCTTGGCTATGTGCGACGTTGTCCAGATGGGGACCTGGACTTCTTCTTGACCACTTCAAGTCAAGTCTCACTGTCTATACAACTGTGGAGCTGCAAAAGATGGACTGTTGAAATAAATCTCCAGAAGAAGGGGGGCTGGAGAATGACGTGACAGTGGTGGTCAAGCTGTTAAAGTCACTAAAGAACACTGCAGCCGAGGTGACGTGTCAGTTCAATATGTGATCTTCAGGATGGTGATGCAATAACTTCAGTTTCATGATCAATCCTGTCTTTGCTGTGACATGAACATACACACATGCATTCATTCCTTCAAACATCTGTGACAGTTTAACACAGAGGACAGATCTGACTGACACATGATATTTAGACCTGCAGAGCCGTACTTCTGATGGGTTGCTGGATTACCCACCTTTTCCAATTACTCTTTGATTCAGTACATTCATTTTGTCCACTATGTAATCGCGTTAGAGCGGTGCAGTTTGGTGGTTTTCCACCTGCGTGGACACCTGTTTGCATTTGCTTTTGGGGGTGAACATATTGTTTTCTGTTATTTCACCTTATCTGACCAGACATCCATGTTGGGAAAACATTTTCTTTACACAACTGTACTGACAGTATCAACAGGTGATTGTGGCTTCACTGTTCTATGATATGCGTACTGTGAATCATTATGGTTGACCTGGACTCAAACATGTAGGTCGGATGTTAGACGGTGTTTTTTATTGTTGGGTCATGTGGGTTTTACACCTGCACTAGTCCGTGCCTAGATGACATTTGGTGTTCTTCCATTTGTCAGTAACTTGATGTTGCACCTTATCCCTGAGTTTGCCTGTAGGTTGTGTACCGTGTGATGGACAGACGGAGTTGGAAGAGTGTTTGTGAGCTCCAGCCAGGATTTGTGGCATTCATGTTATGAACATTCATGTTTTTTGAAACAGGAGGATTTTTGATTGCCTCCTTTTTCAAAAAGGGGGAGTTAAATAAAGAAAATACAACAGAACAGAATTTTGGTGCATTAAAAACATAAAAAAACAAAAATTACATATTGGAATAAAGTTTTAACTGTTCATACAATGATGAGAGCTGAAACAGTAATTACAAAACACCTACATATTTAATAAGATTATTTTACTACAACAGAGGTGTCTCATAGCAGGGTGCTAGATAATAGTTGATCAAAATGTTCCTGTTGGACCCACCTCTTGGTCTGAACGTTTGGGTGAGTTCCAACATCATTTTCTGTACAAATTTAGTAAAACGTGTGAGACTCGTTTTGATTCATACAGGTAAAGGTGGTGCTGACTCTTTATTATTCTTCATTTACTGGTTAAATCAAAAAATTCAAGATGGCGGAGATGGAGTAGGACGTGTTGACTTGAGCTCCTGACAATCTCTAACTAACTATACAAACTAACTATACAAACTGACTTCAAACTTG
>NC_056512.1:2587135-2600420 GCF_014905685.2 Nematolebias whitei
TATATATATATATGGAACAGGTGGAAGAAGGAAGTCCTCGCGCTCTGAACCGTGGAAGCTGCTGAGCCACGAGTTGAGCTAACGAGCCGGCCTGGGAGCTGCTTCGACCAGTGAGGCCGGGTGAGTGCCACCGCCGCTAGCCGTTGGATCGAGTGAGAGGACCTGGGGGTTGTCACAGCGAAGACATGCTCTGCCACCGTTTGGACCGCGAGCCACTGGAACCGAGGGAGCCGAGCTGCAGCTGTCGGACCTGGGGGCTGTTGCAGCAGAGAACCGGTCTGTCGCCGATTGGACCTGCGAGCAGCTGAGGCCAAGGGAGCCGAGCTACAGCTGTCGGATCTGGGAGCTGTTGAAACCGGGACCTGGTCTGTCACCGTTGGGGCTGCGAACTTCTGGACCGAGTGAATCATGGTACCGCGTGGGACCTGGAGGTTGTTGCCGCTAGGCCTCAGCTAACAACATAAGCCTGTGAACCTCGTGGCTAACAACATAAGCTAACAACACTAGCCTGTGAACCTCGTGGCTGGATCCTGTGCTTCTGAGCGTTGAGACCAACAATCCAGAAGTATCGTGAGTAATGCCGAGCAAACACAGAGATAACAGACAAGTGTCGGAAAATATTTCTGAAGATATGGAGGAAGTTAAGAAATCTTTGAACTTTTTGAGTGCTGAACTGACTAAATTGAGTGCTGAAGTGATTAAATTGAGTGCTGATGTGACTAAAGTATCAGCTAAATGTGAATTACTGACAGGACTGTTTTGAAGAAGTGAGACAATTGAAAGAACTGATGACTAATAAAGACAGAAAAATAGCTGAACTGGAACAGAAAGTAGACGACATGGAACAATACACAAGACTAGACAACTTGGTGATCACTGGACTGGAAGTTAGGAACCGAACATATGCAAGAGTTGTTGCTGGTACTAACACAGCAGAAGATGCACCACAGGAAGAACTACAGACTCTGGAGGAGCAAGTAGTGAATTTTTTACAAAACAAAGACATTGACATCGAACATGAGGACATTTCAATCTGTCACACCCTGCCCAACAAATCAGATAAAGCCAAACCATCCATAGTCATCAAGTTCATTAGCAGGAAATCAAGAAACAAGGTAATAATACAAAAAAACTGAAGGGAACAAATGTTTACATAAATGAACATCTAACTAAAAAAATGGAAATATTGCACGAGAAGCAAGGTGGTTGAAAAAACAGAAAAAAAATAGCATCAACTTGGACAAGAAATGGAAACATCTGGATCAAAATACAGGAAGGATCTCAGGCTAAAATAATAAAAGACCTGAAGGATCTGGAAAAACTAAAATGAGCTCAGGAGATGACAGATGATAAATCATTGACATAACTTCACAAACAAGAAATTAACAAAATATAAAACGAACAAATACATTAAAACATGGCAACATACGAAGACTTAGAGTTTAAAATATCCAATGTTGAAGATGAGATTGATACAAATTTTTTCCCTGCAATAAAAGACTGTGAATATTACAATGAAGAACAGTTTAATGACATCAATATAACAAATGGAGGTCTCTCTATTATTCACTTCAATAGTAGAAGTTTAAATGCAAATATATCCAAAATAACAGATTATTTAAAACAGCTAAACAGAACCTTTACAATAATAGCACTGTCAGAGACATGGCTCAACGATGAAAACACAACTAATGTTCACATGGAAGGGTATGAATTATATCATGTGAACAGAAGCAACAAAAGAGGTGGTGGAGTGGCTCTATTTGTTAAAAATGAAATAAAATGTAAGTTAATTAATGAAATGTCAATAGTTGTTGATAACATCATGGAAATAATAACAATAGAAATAATAAACAAGAATGATAAAAACATATTGATAAGTTGTGTATATCGATCTCCAGGATCAAATATAGAAATATTCACTGATAAAATCGTACAATTATTGGACAAGAGTTTTAATAAAAGCATTTTTTTCTGTGGAGACTTTAATATTGACCTGGGAAATAAAACAGATTCAAATAACATCAGTACATTTACAAATTCATTGTGTAGCTTAAATCGTTGGTTACGTACTGTAACCCCAGATTCTATGAGTATAAGCGTAGCCCTTTAAGGCCTTCGCTTTAGTGGCTTAAAGCGTCGCGTGAGGACGCACACACACGACCCTCAGGGCGCGTCGGCTCATATGTGCATCCGCTTCCGAGCATTACACCGAGCAGCTGCACACGTGACCATCAGCGCGCTCCAGTTCACATCAGCATGTGAGTTTTTCGCAGCATAAATGCGTGCCCGCTTTATAGCTTATAACGGGTGGCAATGAACGCGCGCCTCCAGACGGATGGGCGAATCGTTTTCATCCGGGATTCACGCTGCAGTTCAGCTCAAACCCCGGTGTGGAGGAACTCTGTGACGTTTTTTCTGTCATCTATGAACAGATCTCGTCCCCTCTAGTAGAAGATCAGGAAATTATTTTTTGAAATGTAATTTCTAGAATCTCAGATGGAGAGGAAACACAAGGTCTCTCTCATCACTTCCTGGTCCCAATGAGCCAGAAAGATGAGATTTATTCTTGATTGTCAATTTTCTGAGCTGTGAGAAACAACACTCCATTATGCGCCTGAGCCGCTTTAATTCTGCGTTATCTGGACACCTGCCGTTGAGCAGCTTGTACAGACGGGGGCAGCAGTGCAACTCACGTGAATCGGTTGAGTGATAGCAGCTGTTTTCTGTCAGCAGATCTACGTCACACACATTTAATAAGCTGTGGAGTCGCTGTGGCTCCCCACACAGCAGCCTTTTAAATGTTTTGGAGTGTCGCACGGGATCTTTGAATGTGACTCAACACTGACCTTGAGCTGCAGAATCATCAGAGTTTGTGATTCTCAGACAGCAAGTGACTGTTGCATACATACTAGCAGGAAATGTATGCATTTTTTTTTTTTCAATCCATGTACCACATTGTGAGACAGATGCTGTGTGGGACACATCCAACCTGTTCTCCATTGGAGTGGGTACATCTCATGTATTCCACCCAGAACTAGGACTCAGACACGGTAGAATCCTGCCAGTGTCTGCGGACGTGTAGCAACACAAGAGAACGCTCAATGTCAATTATAATTAGCGTGGAGCCATAGGACGATCCACCGCTGGGTGGACGTGCCTGCTCACAGCCTGTGGTCGTAATGCAGATCTTTGAGAGGATGGATCTCTCGCAAGATGTACTGCGTACGATTCAGGAGTCACGTGCTGCATCCACCACAGCGCTGTTCACATCAAGTGGTGAGTTTTCCAACGCTGCTGTACAGAAAGGCGTAGAGGCCACTTCATGTCCACTGGACGACATGCTGTCTTTCTGCAGCAGCCGAAGGACAGAAATCTGGTGTCCAGCATGACTATTGTATGCTGCAACCGTGTTTTTCTTTTGTCTCAAAGTTGTCGTAGACAGAACAACCTTTAATCATCCTCTGACGGAGCATTTTGTCTCAGATTGATATAGCGGCTGTGGGCCTGTTGTGACACGGGAAACGCTCAGTGTCAATTATACGCTTCTCTGAGTCTATGAGACGAACCACAGCTGGGGGGTGGATACGTTTGTCCACAGTCCATGGCCCAAAATGCTCCTGTACGCGTTTTTTTTTCTCTGCCTCCTCTGATCTTAAGGTCTTTGAACCGAGCTCAGGAGGAGGGATTGACAGCTCTCCTGGTGGCCCCGAGCGCGTGGGTGCACCATAGTTTCCAGTCCTGAAACGCCTGTTGTCGGAGTGCCCGTGGGAACTGCCATAGAGGGAGGACGCTCTCCTTCCAGGCAGGAGGAGCGACCAGGAGTTACCCAGAAATAGGCCAGCACCTGTGGTCTGGCCGTTGAACAAATCCATTTAGAGGGGATGGGTTGCCCACAGGATGTAATGCGCACGATTCAGGTTTCACGTGTTGCATCTACCACAGTGATGTACACATCAAAGCGGACAGCTTTTCAGTGCTGATGTACAGAGAAGGATGTAGAGGCCTCCTCATGTTCTTTAGGTGGCATGCTGTTCTTTCTGCAGCAGCTGATGGATAGTAATCTGCATCCAGCACGTTTAAAACGTACGCTGCAGCCATCTCTTCCTGACATGAAGGTTTCTGAGACAGAACAGGTTTTATCATCCTCTGATGAAACGTTTTCTAAAAGGTGTACAGAGACGCAGGTCTGTCCCACACCCACTTGTTTTCCAGTGGGATTTAATACTGGTCCTGCAGGTCATGATCAAAGCTTCATTTGAGTCTTTGGATCAGGTTCCACTTAAATTCTTGTCTCTTTAAACAGCCCTGCTGCTGGCTTTAACACCCGCTAAGAGAGTGAGTGTTTTTATCTGCCCTCTCTGTCGCTCCGTCATGTCTCAGAAATTAGGCTGACGGTAGTTCAGCTGATTTAAGACCAAACCCAGCTTTTATGCCTAAAACATCACGAGCTCTTTTAAATCAAGAGTGATATCGTTGGAGGGTTTTTTCCCTCCCCCCCACAGATCAGAAGAAGAAGCATCTTTTCATCTTCTCTGTCCGGTGCGGGCGTTGACGTGTTACACAGCTTTAATGCGTCAAACTCAACACCTGTTTGTGCATTATACAGATGCATCTACAGGTCGCCCGTTATCCACCCAGCGCTTGTCACACTGGCTGTGTGAGGCCATTTCTGAAGCCTGCAAGCATCGGATTTAGAGCCTCCTGTCAACCTCAAAGCACACTCGACCAGGGGTATCGCATCTTCGACTGCTCTGCATAATGGTATGTCGATGCAGGACATTTGCACTGCGGCTGCGTGGTCAACACCCTGCTCATTCATTCGCTTTATTTACGTGATGTGACGGCTCGTTCCATGACACATTCTGTCCTTAGTGCTCTAACAGAATGAATATTGTTGTTTTTCATGGAACTCTGTTTAAGCTCACTTCTGTCTGCATGCATTACAGTGTGAGATGTTGTTATCAGCCACAAGTTGTGTCTGTGATTTTGGTTCTATTGTCACTAATCAGTTCATGACTATTGTTACCAATCAGTTCATTTGATCAATAATCAGTTCATTGTTTTTTGATCTGTTTAAATGCAAAATAATTACACAAAGAGAAATGTTGTTGACCAACCATGGATGATGAAAGGGTTGAGAAATGCGTGTAAAAAAAAGATTTGTATACATGTTTCTTAAAATTGAGAACACAAGAGGCTGAAGAGAAATATAAGAAGTATAAAAATAAATTAGTAGGGATTATAAGGAAACACAAGAAGGAATATTATAGTGATTTATTAAATAAAAGTAATGGTGATATGAAAGCTGCATGGCGAGTAATAAATAGTGTTCTGAAAAGTCATAAAGCAAAAACAGGTATTTCACAATATTTTTTGAAGGATGACGATGAAATCCATGATGAAAATGAAATTGTAAATGGATTTAATCATCATTTTGTGAACGTTGGATCAAGACTTGCAGCTAAAATACCAAAAGTAGACAATAATGTGAACCATTCAGTTATAGGTTGTGACAACAGTATTTTTCTTAATGGAACTGACAAAGAAGAAATAAAGAATGTTGTAAAAAATCTTACAGATAAGAGATCAAAAGACTGGGTGGACATGGATATGATGTTTGTAAAGGACATAATGAGTTATGTTATCGAGCCGTTTACATATATTTGTAATTTATCATTTTCAAAAGGAATATTTCCAGACAATATGAAAGTAGCTGAGGTAGTTCCTCTCTTTAAAAATGGTGATAAATGTGTGTTCAATAATTATAGACCAATATCCTTATTACCACAGTTCTCAAAAATTCTAGAAAAACTGTTTGTGACCAGATTAGATAAATTTATTACTAAACAAAACATTCTAAGTAGCAGTCAGTATGGGTTTAGAGCAAAAAACTCTACATCAATGGCTCTCATGGAAATAATGGAACAAATAACTACTGCTGTCGATCAAAAACAGTATTGTGTTAGTATTTTTGTTGATTTAAAAAAAGCATTCGATACTATTGACCACACTATTCTCCTTGAAAAATTAAATAAATATGGTATAAGAGGACCAGCATTATACTGGGTATCTAGCTATTTAAAAGATAGGAAACAGTTTGTACAAATAAATGGTGTAAGATCTGACCTGTGCAATATCACTTGTGGAGTTCCTCAAGGCTCTGTACTTGGACCAAAGTTATTTATTTTATATGTGAATGACTTAGTGAATGTATCAGGACTCCTCAAATGTGTCCTTTTTCCAGATGACACCACATTTTTCTGTTTGGGTAAAGATGTAAAACAGATGTTGGAATTGATGAAGACAGAATTTGATAAAATACAAACTTGGTTTAAACTTAATAAATTATCATTAAATTTAGATAAAACTAAATACATGATATTTAGCAACAAAAAGAGAACTGTTGATGATCCATTTAGAATTGAGGGTGTTGAGATTTGTAGAGTTAATGAGATGAAATTTTTGGGTGTAATCATTGATGAACAGCTAACATGGAAAAATCACATCAATTCTGTAAGAACAAAAATATCTAAATCTATTGCAGTACTATACAAAGTCAGGGAATTATTAAATGATAAAGCTCTGTACATGTTGTATAACACAATCATTGTTCCACATTTAATCTATTGCATTGATGTTTGGGGGAAAGCGTGTAAAACATTTACAAAACCTATTTTTATTTTACAGAAAAGAGCTGTAAGAATTATCACCAGAAAGCATTACAGTCACCCATCAAGCACATTATTTTATCAACTGAACTTATTGAAGTTCCATGATTTGGTAGATTATAGTATTTTATCAGTTATGTATAGGGCTCAAAATAACACATTACCATTAAATATCCAAAGAAATGTTGTTAAAAGACAAAGTTGTTATAATCTTAAGGGGATAGAGATATTTGTCAAACCAAAATTCAGAACTAGTCTGAAGGGAAGGTCTACCTCAATCCAAGGAGTTGGATTGTGGAATGGTCTAGAGAGTGATGTGAAAAATGCCAAGTCAATGTGTACATTTAAGAAAAAGATCAAAACTGAATTGTTAAAAAAGTATATATGAAGTAGATTAGTGTGTGTTTTGTATTAGAATTAGAAAAATTAGAAAGTTATTCATTTTGTTCTGTTACTTGAAAATTAATATGATTGAAATAATTGTTTGAAAAAAGGGGCAGATATAATAAGATTTTTTCTTCTTTCTGCTGCCTTTCATTTTAAATCTTTTGTATCTTTTTTATATTGTTATGGAATTGTTTTGTACTTTTTTAAAATGAATAAACTATATACCATACCATACCATATTCTAGAGGCATGAGATTTATAGAAGGAAAGTTTAGGAGTTTATCTTAAAAGTGTGAGCTCCGATGAGTAAATTGTATTTTGGCATATTTCCTTATCTGTGTTAGGTATCAATATTGATATTAGCTTATTATTAGGGTTTATATTGTTTAGGGGTGTTAATTTAGGCCTAGGAATTATAAGGGATGGGAAATGTTAGTTTTCCACTGTACATTAATTGTAATTACATAGTTTTTTTTACAAATATATTACATAGGATTTTGTTGACATGATTTTTTATCATGTCAAAAGGGGGAATTGAAATATAATTTTATCAGATAATATAATAACTTAATGAAATGTCTAGATATAAGTATCCTGTTTTGATATTTAGAATGATATTGTATTAAAACATGATCTGATTCAGTTTCCGGTAGAAAATGTAGTTTCAGCTACATGCCTACAACTCCCAACATTCACGCATCCACCCATTATAAAACACAAGATGGCGAGATATTAGAGCTGGGTCACATGATAAGAGTAGGACTTCCCATTCGTTGATGGTGATGATGACTCCAGGAGGTGTGCCGAGCTCTGAAGAAGATGGGTTGTCTGTTTACGTGCTGGGCCATTGTTTGTGACCGCATGGTGGAGATACAATGGCCCAGGGCTGGTGATCTTGTACTTTACATGTAAAATAAACCTTCTGAAATGGAAGACAATTGCTCCTCCTCTCCCTGCTTCAGATCAGAACACATTTTTACAATCTAATTCAGGACAATATGGCTTTGACTTTGATTATTGATGCAACTTTAGCTTTTGGAGATATTTAGCCTTTTCTGCCATTTTGGCTCTCATTGAAAATGAATGGAGTTATCTATAAACAGATCAAGGGCACCATCTGGCAGTTTTCAAAATACCCTACATTAACCTTAGTTTGTCGTAGAAGCACAAAATTGGGTACACTTGTCCAATTCCCCAAGATGCACAGAAAACCCTCTGGCACCAATGTTGTACGATAAACAGTAAGGCGACCATTTTGGAATCCTGACCCAATTTTCACACCTTTTTGGCGGTTTATAGCCTCCGCATTTTTCATTCAATCGGTTTCAAACTTGGTCATTTTGGTCAAAAGGCATGGGGGCATTTATCTAAAAGGTGTGTTTCAGAGCATGTTGAAGGGGCTGGGCCAGACCTCAAAGTTTGACATCTCGCCATGAAAAACAAAACGCTTAGAGCTCCTACAAAAAAACTGTCTGAGACAAAAAAAACCTTCAGTGATTGATCCACATCCGGTCCCCTGCAAGGCTGAATGGTCAAATCACAACATCACTTAAGCCACGCTCCCTGACAACAGGAAGTGTAAAGTTTTACATTGAACGTCCCAAGCTGACCCCGTTACCTCATCATCATGATAGTGTGTCCAGTGATGGAATGTTGGTGTAACTTGCTTTCCAACAATGACAGTTTTGGGTGGAACATGTGGGCGGCGTAGCGTGGTGAAGTAAAACTTAACACTGTCGCCATACGTTTGGCTCTATATTCCACAGATTTGAGCAGAGGTGCACCAAATCAGTATGATCGATCATTATCCACCCCTTGAACAGGAATCCATGATAAGTGTCCAGTAGCCTCCACAGTGCCCTCTAGCACCACCTGACAGTTTTCAAAATATCCTATATTAACCTTAGTTTGTCTTAGAAGCACAACATTTGGTACAGTTGTCCAATTCCCCAAGATGCACAGAAAACCCTCTGGCACCAACGTTGTAAGATAAACAGGAAGGCGGACATTTTGGAATCCTGACCCAATTTTCACACCTTTTTGGTGGTTTATACCCTCTGCATTTTTCGTCATTTTGGTCAAAAGGCATGGGGGACGAAAAGTTATCTAACCGGCCAATTTTAGTCATATTGAGCTGAAAGTTGGTGTGATGATAACTGACAATGTTTCCCATGAAAATAATGCATGAAAATCAAAAATCCAAGATGGCCACCAATTTAACTTTGGAATGGATTTAACTCAGCCTTTATTACATGTACAGAGCTGGAATTTGGTGAGGTTGTAGCTGAGGACGTTCTCTATGACATACCAAATCCAAATCAAAAATCCAAGATGGCCACCTTAGCTAAAAAGGAATAAACTATAACTCTGGCATTTTTAGAGCTATTCAGTTGAAATATGGCCTAGTGGTACCTGAGATCAAACCCAAACACATAGTACAGTCAGAGCAAACCGCTTATATTGTCAACAGCGTGACAGTCCATTGTATTAGGAATAATTTGGCATGTTCTGCCTCCTTCTGATATTTGAAGCTTATTTCTGCTGTTTTAAGCTAATTTTCAACTATTGTCTTCACATTCTTCAACAAGAAGCATTCACACTTTCATTTTCGCAGGAAATGCAACTTCTCTAGTCTTCTCCGACCCACTCCCCAACTTGTCCAACGATGACATGTTTAGCCATATGTTGTTGTGCTTGCTTAGGATGGGAGACTACAACAAAGCCAAGATTTAACTTTTCTGCTGGCTTCCTTAGATAGAGAACTTTACTAATTGGCTTTTCTATGTATGTGAATGTTCCTGTAAAGTGCCCTGAGATAACTTTGTTGTAATTTGGCACTATATAAATAAACTGAATTGAATTGAACTGTATGTCGGCTTTCAACTGCTGGGCATCCAGGTGGTGCTCTGTAAACAATATACGATTTGTAGACAAATGGAGTGCATTTAGGAGAAAACCTGGTCTGATGCGGAGATATGGAATCCATCCCACCTTAAGTGGAGTAGCACTTCTGTCTAAAAACTTACCTGATTCAGTTGGATTGGGTTGTTGACAATTAATGGCATAGTCAGTCCAGGAAGCAGGGATGTAGTCTTCCACATTTCTCTGCCGCTTCTTCGTTACCCGCCCAAAACCCAGTTGAAACAGTCCAAACTCGCCCAAGGCTCAAATAAAATAAACCAAAAATCAGCTCTAAAAATATTAACCGTAAAAATCGTATTAAAATAAACACAACTACTTCACCAGAACAAAATAATAAAATCATCAAATGTGGATTATTGAACATCAGATCTCTTTCCTCTAATTCCCTGTTAGTTAATGAACTGATAACTGATCATCATACTGATTTATTTTGTTGGACAGAAACCTGGCTAAAATAGGAACATTTTGTTAGTATAGTGAATCTACTCCACACAATTATTTACATTTTCATGTCCCTATAACAACTGATCAAGGTGGATGTGTAGCTTCTATTATTCAGTCGGGACTATTAATTAATACTAAACCAATTAGTAGTTATAATACATTTGAGTTGCTGTCTCAAAGTCTATCCCATCCAAAATGGAAAGCGAAACGGGCACTCTCACCAGTTATATATCGTCCACCAGGCTCCTATGCTTATTTTTTGTCTGAATTCTCAAACTTCTTAACTGACTTACTACTAAATACTGATAAAGTCATAATAATGGGTGATTTCAATATTCATGTAGATGCTGAAAATTATAGCTCAAACATAGCCTTTAAAATCTTTACCCAAAATATCCGAACACTTACTCACTCTCATCATGTCAATGTCAATTTCAATTTATTTATATAGCACATAAAAACAACAAAATCTGACCAAAGTGCTTTACAGTTAAGACAGATAAAAATAATAAAAAATGCATCTAGTGCCACTCAAAAACATAAGAAAGTTAACAGTAAAAAAACAACACACACCAACAATAAAAATCAGCTTTAAATTTGTTCTCAAACTCTGTGTGGATCCAATGCCAAGGAATACAGATGAGTCTTAAGCAAAGATTTAAAAGTTGAGTGAGAGAACATGCAGACTCCACCCAGAAATGCCCCTGGCTGGGATTTAAACCGGGTTGACCTGCTTGCTGAGAGACGGCAGCGCTACCAATTGTGCCACCGTACAGCTCCCATATAAACATGTAAAATTAAAATAAATATAATAATAACAGTCAGTCTGACAGATATTAATACTATTCAGCACAGGTGGGGGCTTATTGTACACTCCCCACCAGTGCTCGCACAGAGCTGTTTAATTGATCCAGTTTACAAAAGCAAATAAAGAGAAAATGTTGCAGAACTTATGGCATCAGTTTTGATAAAAAATTTTGTCTCCAACTATAGAGACTAACGATTAACATGTCCAAGTGTTAGGCATACATGTCTTTAACCATGTTTTTACTGGGAAACAGGACTCACCTTGTCATGGAAGAAGTGTAGAACCAACACAAGAGTGACCTCTGTCAGGACCAGGACCAAAACGATTACAAAGAACTGTAAACCGGAGGACATCTGATTAAATAGGGCTTGTGTTCAAATGTGCACCTTTGTTAGGCATTAAACGTGTTCTTTAATAAAACAAATTGTACATCAAAAACATGCAGCTTGATCAGGATCAGTGTGCTGTGGCTTTTGGTAGCAGTACATCACACATTGTAGACAAATGTCATAAAAAAAAAGTCAAAAAAAGAAGCTGAAGGAGATTTTGATGAACCAACATCTTTAACACTTTTTACACAATAACAGGTTACATTGCAGGATGTTCACAGAATATTTGGAGAGCCAAAGATGATATCACTCACTCTATTTTTGAAATATCTAAGATTTTAAAATTGTCTGCAAACAAACTTCTCATACTCCCACAAGTCCTTTTGGTACAAAAACATTGTGCAGTTACCATGGTAATGCACACATATGTGAGGTTACTATGGTCACAGACACAGGTGTGCAGTTTCCATGGTGATGTACAAATGTGTGCAGTTACCATGGTCAAAGACGCAGGTGTCTGGTTATCATAGTCACAGACACAGGTGTGCAATTACCATAGTCACAGACGCAGGTGTCTGGTTACCATACTCACAGACACAGGTGTGTGGTTACCATGGTCACAGACACAGGTGTGTGGTTACCATGGTCACTGGCACAGGTGTGTGGTTACCATTGTCACAGACACGTGTGTGGTTACCATGGTCACAAACATAGGTGTGTAGTTGCCATGGTCACAGACACAGGTGTGTGGTTACCATGGTCATTGACACAGGTGTGTGGTTACCATGGTCACAGACACAGGTGTTTGGTTACCATGGTCACAGACACAGGTGTGTGGTTACCATGGTCACAGACACAGGTGTGTGGTTACCATTGTCACTGACACAGGTGTGTAGTTACCATGGTCATTGACACATGTGTGTGGTTACCATGGTCACAACAACAGGTGTGTAGTTGCCATGGTCACAGACACAGGTGTGTGGTTACCATGGTCACAGACACAGGTGTGTGGGTATCATGGTCACAGACACAGGTGTGTGGTTACCATGGTCACAAACACAGGTGTGTGGTTACCATGGCCACTGACACAGGTGTGTGGTTACCATGGTCATTGACACAGGTGTGTGGTTACCATGGTCACAGACACAGGTGTGTGGTGACCATGGTCATAGACACATGTGTGTGGTTACCATGGTCACAGACACAGGTGTGTGGTTACCATGGTCACAAACACAGGTGTGTGGTTGCCATGGTCATTGACACAGGTGTGTGGTTACCATGGTCACAGATGCAGGTGTGTGGTTAACATAGTCACAGACACAGGTGTGTGGTTACCATGGTCATTGACACAGGTGTGTGGTTACCATGGTCACAGATGCAGGTGTGTGGTTACCATAGTCACAGACAAAGGTGTGTGGTTACCATGGTCACAGACACAGGTGTGTGGTTACCATGGTCATTGACACAGGTGTGTGGTTACCTTGTTCACAGACACAGGTGTGCAGTTTCCATGGTGATGTACAAATGTGTGCAGATACCATGGTCAAAGACGCAGGTGCCTGGTTATCATAGTCACAGACACAGGTGTGTGGTTACCATGGTCACAGACACAGGTGTGCAGTTTCCATGGTGATGTACAAATTTGTGCAGTTACCATGGTCACAGATGCAGGTGTCTGTTGTAGATGAACAGATGCTGGGATATATTCATCATTTAACGCAGGT
>NC_056512.1:2600520-2608263 GCF_014905685.2 Nematolebias whitei
GTTAAACATGACATTTCTTTTCAGTAAACTTTCTAGTTGACCGAAACTTGAACTTTAACACACTTACAACTTTGCTCATTGAAGACAGAAAAATCAAGAAATGCATATTAACCTGATTTCTTCTTTGAATGAGGATTAAGGATCATTATTTACTGTTTCACAGTTAATAAAAATGAGTAGTTCACTTCAACATGTAAACATTGTTTGAACTAACACAATTTGATTATCAAAACATTTGTAAAATAGTAATGATCATAGAGAATTGTCTTTTCCACTTGATTAATTCAAGAAAGAAAGTCTCAGGATCGATCAAACTGTATTTCTGGATTCAAATCAATGAAATGACAGTTTCTGACCATATGATCCTAAGGTCATTGATTTGACATCAGGTCAAGTTCACTACACGGTGTTGAGCAGCAGGTTGTTGTTGTCACACCACTCAGCCAGACGAACCACCTCCTCCCTATAAGCGGTCTCATCGTTGTCTTTGATGAGGCCGATCACCGTGGTGTCATCTGCAAACTTAATGATGGTATTGGAACCATCAACAGGTTTGCAGTCATGGGTGAAGAGGGAGTAGAGGAAGGGACTCATCACACAGCCTTGTGGTACACACTTGAGGTTCTCAAGATGGCGCCGGTGTGTAGGGCTGCCTGTCTCTCGCTCTCTGCTTATATTTTATTTTTGTTATTTTTACAATGGTTTGTGCAGTGTGCCGAGTCATATTTTCAGTATGATCGTCGGGCACTTTTGGAGCTCCGTACATTTGCTGAAATTCCCGCAGAGTTTTTGAACAGCGGCCAGCACTCTCCCCCACCGGTCCTATCTGAGATTCCTGCTTTCCTTCTGCGTGACCCTGGCCTTTCTCCATGGAGGAAACGTTGCAGACGTTGTGGGAAGCGTGCAGGGATTTTGGTGAAACTGAGGCAAAGTGTGGATTATTCTATCAGGACTCGCTCTGGATCTGATCATCTCCTCTCTGACCCGTGGTGCTCCCGGGGCCCGGCTGCTGGCCAGCTGCCCGCGCGCTCAGTCCATGGAAACACCTGGAGTTGTTTACCTGTGCGCCGCACCATCAGACCAGGAGGAGCTGTTCTTCATAACCTGCGCCCGTTGGCGCGTGCGTCTCCATCCACGGCTGTGCCTGTGTTGGACAATATCAGGATGTGTTTAATCAACGCAAGGTCTGTTTCCAACAAGACGTTTATCCTCAATGACTTTTTTAAAGATCAGGAGTTGGATTTTCTGTTCATCACGGAATCTTGGATTTCTGATGGTGAGTCCAGCGCCTTGGTGGAACTACTACCCCCGGACTGTCTGTGTTTCAATGCCCCGCGGCCATCAGGTCGGCGCGGGGGGGGGGGGGATTATTAACAGTTTTTAAAGCAAACTTGGCCTGTAAACAGTTGTCCATCCCGGTGTCCCGCGCCAGCTTTGAGCTGAGTGCCTTTGAACTCGTGAACTCGGACACTCTCCTACGGTTCTGTGCGCGCTCGTCTACCGCCCACCTCGTTCTAAGGACTTCATAAATGAATTCTCTGACTTTTTGGCTGATATCACACAGAGATACACTCACTTTTTGCTTATTGGTGACTTTAATTTGCATGTGTGTTGTCAGGAGAAGCCCTTAGTGAAGAACTTTCTAGATTTGTTGGACTCTTTTGGCTTAGCTCAGCAGGTGAGCGGCCCCACCCAGGAACATGGTCACACGCTGGACCTCGTTTTAACACGCTATGTCTTTGTTTCTAATTTGAAAATCGGTGACAATGTTTTTTCAGATCACATGCCTGTATTGTTTGACTTCACCCCCCCTTGTCATATTGCTAAGACGTGCGTTCCTGCACGTACGCGTTCCATTAACCGTTTCACTGCTGCTCGTTTTAATGAAGGTTTTAATTCTGAGAGGATCGAACAGTTCCCGGTGTCTCTTACCACTGAGGAGCTAACCTCTCAGTTCAACTCTGCCTGTTTAAATGTTCTGGACTGTGTTGCTCCCCTTAAGACCAGAAAAACGAAACTTAGATCAGAGCCTTGGCTGAATGACGTCACGCGAGCCGTTAGGCGGCAGTGTCGCAGAGCTGAACGAAGGTGGAAGAAGGACAGGCTCCAGGTGTCTTTTCAAATGTTAAGGGAGAGTTGGCGTCACTATCAGAAAACCGTTAAAGCTGCCAAATGTAAATTCTTCTCTGATTTAATTGTCTCCAACTCCCACAACCCCCGAGTTCTTTTCTCCACCCTGAACTCAGTTCTACACCTCAGTGAGCCTTCACCTCTGGAAGCCTCAACTGAGCTGTGTGAAAACTTCCTCCATTTCTTTTTAGAAAAAGTGGCAAACAACCGGGCACTCATTTCTCCACCAGCTCATGATCTGTCCATCCCATCTCAGTGTGTGGCTGTGTTTGACCACTTTGAGCCCATCTCTTTGTCCTCTCTGGAGCAGGTAATGTGCAGCATGAAGCCATCTGGTTCCCCCTTTGATGTGGTCCCCCCTCGACTACTAAAGGAAGTTTTTCCTACCCTGGGTCCTTTTATCCTCACTATTCTGAATAGCAGTTTATCCTCAGGTGTGGTGCCAAAGACTTTTAAACATGCTGCTGTCCAGCCCATCCTGAAAAAACCTAACCTTGACCCCTCAGTCATGTCCAACTTCCAGCCTGTCTCCAGACTCCCATTCACCTCTAAACTACTGGAAAAAATTGTGGAGTCTCAGTTGAAACAGTTTTTGGGGGATCACGCTATCCTAGAGTTATTCCAATCTGGCTTCAAATCTCTCCATAGCACTGAAACTGCTCTACTGAAGGTTTTTAACAACATTTTCATATCCACAGACGCAGGTGATTCTGTGCTGCTTGTCTTATTGGACCTTACATCTGCTTTTGACACCATCGACCACAAGATCCTCATTTCTAGACTGGAGCAGTGGGTGGGCATCACAGGGTCAGCACTTAAATGGTTTGGGTCCTACCTATCTGACAGAACCTTCTGTCAATATCAAAGATTTTAGTTCGGCATCGACAGCGCTCCAGTGGGGGGTACCGCAGGGGTCCATCCTCGGTCCCCTTCTCTTTTCTTTATACCTGCTGCCACTAGGTGCTATCTTCCGCAAACACAACATACCCTTTCATTTCTACGCCGATGATTGCCAAATTTACTTCCGCCTGAGGCACAGAGGCACATGCTCTATTCAGCCTCTTCTTGACTGCCTGGCTGACATCCGGGACTGGATGGCTTTAAACTTCTTAAGCTTAAATGAGAAGAAGTCTGAGGTCATGCTGTTCCATCCCAGTGGCTCACTCATGAACCATGACATTGACCTTTTCTCTCTAGCCCCGCTAGAGAAACAAAAGTTCACTAATCTGGGGGGGATAATGGACCTGTCCTTAAAACTCAACAGTCACGTAAACATGATGGTCAAATCCTGTATTTTTCAGCTGAGACGGCTGTCTAAGCTGAAACCTATACTCTCCAAGAAGAACCTTGAGACAGTGATCCACGCCTTCATAACATCTAGGCTTGATTACTGCAATTCACTTCTGTTTGGAATCAGTCAGTCCTCCATTGCTTGTCTACAACTGGTCCAAAATGCTGCAGCCCAATTTTTAACTGGTACAGGCTATAGAGAGAACATCACGCCAGTTTTGGCCTCCCTGCACTGGCTACCCATTCACCTTCGGATCCAATTCAAAATTCTCATGTATGTTTTTAAATCACCGAACAGTTCCGCCCCATCCTATCTCACTGATCTTCTGCAGCCATATGTCCCACCGCGCTCTCTGAGGTCAGCAGACCAGATGTTTCTCTCAGTCCCAGAAACCCGTCGTAAGCTCAGAGGTGACAGGGCTTTCTCGGTTGCAGGTCCACGACTGTGGAATGAGTTGCCACTGAGTGTTCGGCAGGCTCACACACTCTCAGTCTTTAAGTCTTGCTTGAAGACCCACTTCTATTCTCTTGCCTTTAACACGTTGTGATTTGTTTTGGTCCGGTCTGTTCTCTACTCTGTTGGCCATTTTAGTTAGCTTCTGCTGCTATTTGTATCTGTATTTCTATTTTATGTTTTCCTGTCGGCTGTGCATGTTTGTTTTCTTTTGTACAGCACTTTGGTTGGCCTTGTTGCTGTTTTAAGTGCTCTATAAATAAATTGGTATGGTATGGTATGGTACACCAGTGTTAATAGTGATGATAGATGAGCAGTGGTTATCCAGCCGGACATGTTGGGGTCGGTTGGTCAGAAAGTCCAGTAACCAGTTGCCCATGAGGGAACTGATGCCCAAGTCTGTGAGTTTTGTGATGAGTTTTGAGGGGATGACTGTGTTGAATGCTGAACTAAAATCTATGAACAGCATCCGGGCAAAGGTGTTTTTGTTGTCCAAGTGTGAGAGAACAGAGTGCAGCGCTATGGAGACTGCATCCTCTGTGCTCCTGTTCTGGCGGTATGCAAATTGGTGGGGGTCCAGGGTGGGGGGGAGACAGGATTTGAGGTGTACTAGGACCAGCTGCTCAAAACACTTTGCGATGATGGAGGTGAGGGCTACCGGACGGTAGTCGTTGAGTCTTGATGGTTTTGAGTTTTTGGGTATTGGGACGATGGAGGTGGTTTTGAAGCAGGTTGGTAGCACAGCACGGGCCAAGGACAGGTTGAATATGTCCATCAGTACTCCTGCCAGCTCCCCAGAACACGCTCTAAGAACACGACCAGGGATGCCATCAGGACCCGCAGCCTTGTGAACTTTAATCCTGCTCAGCGCCGCTCCTACATCGGTGGGGAAAAGAGTCAGTGGTTGGTGGTCTGGAGACACATCTGCCTTAGTTGTAGTTGTTGGGTTCCCTCTCTCAAAACGAGCATAGAAATTGTTGAGCTCATTGAGGAAGGAAACATCAGAGGAGACGGGGGAAAGGTTGATGGCCCTGTAATCTGTAATGATCTGGAGTCCTTGCCACATATGTCGGGGGTTGGAGTTTGAGAAGTGTTCTTCTATTCTCCCCTTGTAGTGGTGCTTGGCCTTTTTGATGCCCCTCTTCAGCTCAGCCCTGGCTGTACTGTAGGCCTGTGTATCCCCTGACCTGAAGGCGATGTTGCGAGCCTTCAGGTAGAGCTTGCTTCAGATAAGAGCTATCATTCATCTAGCAGGTTAATCCCACTGAGCCTCAAGGACTCATTTACAAGAGAGACCTGAAAAAAAAAAATGCTTGTTTAGAGACTTCCTCCAAAGAATAAAAAGTAACATCTGACCACAAATATCACAAATATCACAAATATCATGACAATCAGGTCTCTCTTGTAAATGAGTCCTCGAGGCTCAACGGGATTTACCTGTCTAAATAAAGGTTGATTGACTATTGGGGAAATATAGACGGTCACAGAATAGATAGCGCTTATCATATAGTCCGTATTGCAAAGTATGCTGTGAAAATGCAACAGCGTCCCCTACGGTCACATTATATGGAGGTCACAGCATATGGTTTAATGCCGGAGCCAGAGCTGCAGGAGTATTCATCCATCCATCCATCCATCCATCCATTATCTTTACCCGCTTATTCCATTTTGGGTCACGGGGGTCGCTGGTGCCCATGTCCAGCAATCACTGTGCGAGGTGCGGGGTACACCCTGGACAGGTCTCCAGTCCATCACAGGGCCACATAGAGACAAACGAGACAAACAACCATTCACTCTCTCACTCACACCTAGGGACAATTTAGAGTTACCAATCAGCCTAACATGCATGTTTTTGGTCTGTGGGAGGAAACCGGAGCACCCGGAGAAAACCCACGCATGCACGGAGAGAACATGCAAACTCCACCCAGAAAGGCCCCTGGACCGGGATTTGAACCAGGGACCTGCTCGCTGAGAGGCAGCAGCTCTACCAGTTGCGCCACCGTGATGCCCCTCAGGAGTATTCAGTTCAATTCAAATTCAATTCAAAAATACTTGATTATTCCTAAAGGGAAACTAAATGTGGTTGTCTCATCATCCTGTTTTTTTTAATTCATTTATTCATTCATTTAAAAGAAACAACAGAAACAAAACAAATTCATCAAAAAGAAAAAAAAAAAACATTGAATGAAAAGGGTCCAGAAAGAAGAAGAAAGTTCTTATAATATCTGCCCCTTATTAAAAAAAATATAAAATAAACAACAGCTCACATCAGGCATTCTTCACATGGTGTCATACAGTGGTGTAGTCTACGTTTGTTTAGTGGGTACACTGTGCTTAAGTACAGTGATTCCTCACTTATCGCGGGGGTTACGTTTCAGAGACCCCCGCTGTACCTACAAATCTGTGAAGTAGTGGCGTTCTAGTTTTTTTATTTCTATATATTCAAGGCACCTTCTCACACTCTTATTAACCTTTCCTACTCTCTTATAAACACTTAATATGCTCTTAAACACTTGGGCAATGATGATGACCATGAGATGAATGTGCACAGCGTGTACAGGATATAATATAAAAAACTGGGTTTAAACAAGCCGTGATGTAGTGAAGCTGCAAAAAGTGAACTGCAATATAGCGAGGGATTACTGTACAATGTCATTGTCAGTTTCTAAAAAAGTTCAGTCAGGTCCTCTGGACAGGTTCAAAAAATAAAATGGTAGAAACGTTTCGTCTCTCATCCGAGAAACTTCCTCAGTCTGAGGTGCTGTATTCAGCTCAGTCTCTTAAATAGCACCTTCTCAGAGTGGATCAACCAGTTTTGCTGCTGACAACCAAAACCAGCTGATCACATGCTCAAGAAGGACCATCAGCCTAACAATGGATCATTAGCACCTGATGGCTGTTTACTGTTCACAGAGGGCTGAGTGATGGTATGGTATAAAGTTTATTCATTTTAAAAAAGTACAAAACAATTTCATAACAATATAAAAATACAAGAGATTTAAAATGAAAGGCAGCAGAAAGAAGAAAAAATCTTATTATATCTGCCCCTTTTTTCAAACAATTATTTCAATATCCTGTTGCATGCTCAATAATCCAGGTAGAAAAATCCAAAAAAGTTCAATCTGGTCCTCTGAACATTCAAAAAAACCAAAAACAAAACAAAGCAAAAAAATATAGAAACGTTTCATCTCTCATCCAAGAGACTTCCTCAGGCTGAGGTGCTGTATTCAGCTCAGTCTCTTAAATAGCACCTTCTCAGAGTGGATCCACCAGTTTGCTGCTGACAACCAAAACCAAAACCAGACCACCTCAACAGGAATGCACGTAAAGAGTGATGTGACATCAAAACAGACCATTGTTTCATCAGTCTCCATGATGACATCCCTCACCTTATCCACAAAGTCCATGGTGTTCTGTATGTGGTGTTCTGAGCTGCCAACTAAAGGGATGAGTACAGACGCCAGATATTTGGATATTTCCTGTTGATGATGCAGTAGAGGTGGTCAGTTTAAGATTAAAATCAGACACCACTCTGAGCAGCAGGACCACGCTTTCCACAGAACAACTGTGTCAACTCTTGAAACTGTGCCTGCAGTCAACCTACTTCACATACGGGGAGCAATATTATAGGCAGAAACATGGGTGTGCTATGGGGTCTCCAGTTTCTCCTATTGTTGCCAACCTGTACATGGAGGAGGTAGAAAAGAGAGCCTTGACGTCCTTTTCAGGGACACCACCAAGTCATTGGTTCAGGTATGTTGACGACACCTGGGTTAAAATCAAATCTCAGGAAGTCCAACATTTTACTGACCACATCAACTCTGTGGATAAATACATCAAGTTCACACGAGAAGATGTAAAAAATGGCA
>NC_056512.1:2608363-2613279 GCF_014905685.2 Nematolebias whitei
AAGGAGGCCATCTTTGTGAAAAGAAACCGTCCATCATTAAACAGGGGCGGAGCCTCCGGGTTCAACTGTCCCCCTCTTACAATGCTGTGATTGCTAGTATCACTCAGCCCCCTGTGAACAGTAAACAGCCATCAGTGTGCTAATGATCCATTGTTAGGCTGATGGTCCTTCTTGAGCATGTGATCAGCTGGTTCTGGTTGTCAGCAGCAAACTGGTTGATCCACTCTGAGAAGGTGCTATTTAAGAGACTGAGCTGAAAACAGCACCTCAGACTGAAGAAGTCTCTCGGACGAGAGACGAAACGTTTCTAGATTTTTTTGTTGATTTGATTTGTTTTGAATGTCCAGAGGACCAGATTGAACTTTTTTAGATTTTTCTACCTGGATTATTGTGCATGCATCAGGATATTTACTTATATCGTACTTTTCTTTCTTATCAAGATACTCAAAGCTCTTTACAACAATCTGTGCCTTATTTACCCATTCACACAGCTCTATACTAGATCTCTACAAAGACTAATCAGAGCTTTATCACATTTATACACTGATGGGGCGGCTGTGGCTGAGGGTTTAGAGCAGTCGTCCTCCAATGCAAGAAGTTGGGGGTTCGAATCCACCAGCAGTCACATGTCAAAGTGTCCATGGGCAAGACACTGACCCCCTCATTGTCTCCAATGTGTGTCCCATCAGTGTATGAATGTGATAAAGCTCTGATTAGTCTCATTAGAATGATTTGTTCAATTATCTTTGTAGAGATCTAGTAGAGTGCTGTATGAATGAATGAGGCACAGATTGTTGTAAAGATCTTTGAGTATCGATCAGAAAGAAAGGCGCTATATAAGTACAGTTCATTTACCATGGGACACACATCAGAGACATTGTCTTGCCCAGGGACATTTTGGTATGTGACTGCTGGTGGAATTGAACCCCCAACTCTTGCATTGGAGGACGACTGCTCTAACCACTTGGCCACAGCCCCACAGGATTAACCTTCCTATCCTGTTTCTTGTCTCTTGTGCAGGTGAGACGCTCCTTTGGCCTGAGCAGCCTCCAGTTGACGTACTTTGATGAGGAGAATGAGGAGGTGAGAACGCTCCGCTCATGTTTTCTGATTCCCACAACCCACCAGTGAAACATCTGTACATGTTAGCTTCTGGGTAACTGGCAGAAATAGTTAAGACATCTTCTTTCTTTCCACCAGATATCCATTAACAGTCAAGGTAAGACAACTGACAAAAAAGTCATCAAGAAAATGTAGAAATGGTTGGTTCTGTTAGACTTGTTGTTTTTTCTTGCAGGGGAGTATGAGGAGGCACTGAAGGTAAGAAGATCATGTAAACTTTATTGATAATTCGAGTGAAAATGTTGAGTTCATTATAGAGCAAACATTTCTTATTTGTCCTCACATTCTTTCTTACTGAAGCATCAGGATGTGTGAAAGATGTCAAACAGTTTAACTTGACTTATTTGTCCAGAGTGCAGCAAAGCAGGGGAACCACCTCAACATGAACATGTGTGAGACCAGAGGACATCCAGCCAGGCTCTTGTCCACCAAAGTCAGTGGAGCCGAGCCAAAGAGAGGTTTCAGAGCCACGCAGCACTGCCCCACGCTAACTCAGGCCATCAGCCGCAAGGTTCAGGCCGTGGTAACAGAACCCAGCATGGTGAGGCAGCAGGAACTGAGGCCGCTTTGTCTGACATGTTGGTGTTAAACTTACCATGTTAGAGTCAGACTGCTCGTACAAATATCTTCTCATCTTTATTTTTAAACATGAATACAATCTCCACTATTTATCAGTCATGTACAACAACTAAAAAAATAAACTAAAGTGAAAATTCAAGGTTTGTGGGACGCTCCTAGTCAACATGACTACGTACAGGTACATACTGCTACCATCGCTTCTGTTCTACACAGATCAGTTCTGGTAACATCAGGTTTAACTCTAGAAAGTATTGACAGAAATCCACCTAACAACAAACAAACAAATATGCTGGTGAAGATTTTCAGTCATCCAGGAAATGGTCAATTCAAGAAAGTTCAAGAGAAAAACAACTGGACTTTATTTGTAACAGATGTTTCACTTCTCATCAGAGGAGCTCCTCGGATGAGAAGTGAAACATCTGTTACAAATAAAGTCCAGTTGTTTTTCTCTTGAACTTTTTTGAACAAACAAACCAAACAACAACAAAGCAAACTGAGCAACAAACAAATCAAACAACAAACAAAACAAACCTACAAACTAACAAGGTTAAGTCAGATCCTCTGGAAGGATAAAAAAAAATTGTTTTAAATATTTTATTTATTTATTTTTAATTTTTTTAAATGTTATTTATTTACACATTTTTTGAATCCGCCCAGAGAACCTGATTTAACTTTGTTACATTTTTCTCCCTGGATTATTGAGCATGCATCATTCATTCAACCTTAATTTCTACAGGTAAATCCCATTGAGCCTCGAGGACTCATTTACAGAGACACCTGATTTAACAAAGAAAGATGACAACAATGGACAGTTATAAAAAGGCATACAGATAGTTTTTTTTTTTTAACAGATTAAAATAAAATCGACACCGAAAGGACTGTGTAAAGGAAAAAGTAGTGGAAAAAACAGCTAGATTATGAGCTGATGTAGAAAACGAAAAACAGGAACATGTCTGCGTTGGTTCTTGCAGGAACTTATCAGATGTTTAAAGCCACTTAGAGAGGTCAAAGGTCGAGAGCTTCAGATCTTTTTACAAGATATTCCAGGAAACAGGAGCGGAGTAGGAGAAGGTCCTTTTGTCTAGTTCAGTCCTCACTGAGGGAACACTGCAGGTAATGATGTCCTGAGAGCGCACGCTGTAGCTGCACTCACACAGAGACATGTAGGAGGAGATGTATGAAGGCAACAGACCAGGAAGTGATTTAAAGATGAACATGTACCAGTGAGAGAGTCTGTGTGATGTTAATGGTGACCAGTTAACCAGTGAATACTGGGTGCAGTGGTGGGTACGGTAGTTACAGCCAGTTATGAATCTTAATGCACCATGACAGACAGCATCCAACATCTGCAGCATCCAACATCTGCAGGGTTCTTGTCAGAATCAGAATGTCTTTATTGTCATTATATGCAAATACAATGAAATTAAGGTCGTTTTCACACCAGATAGTCCGGTAGACTCAGTTCGGTTCTGGACCAATATTCATGACCTTTTGTTACATTTGAGCTGGTGCGTTTGCATTCACACTGCACTGTGCAGTCGAGTCAACCTGTTGAACCAACCTGTTGAACCAACCTGCTCCCCCCCCTCGCCTGTGGGGGCGCTGCACCAAGAACTACTGAAAGAAACGACACAAAAACCTCTGAAGACACTTCTTCTGGAAATAAAAATAAAAACGAAGTGGCATCAAGTTTTATCAGTTTTAGGAGTTATATTTTGTTATTTTTCAAAAATGGACTCAGCATGAGCAGAAGATGAGACAGAAGACCATGGAGAATATTGTTTTCCACACAAGTCAGCTGACGGCTCCATATGAGGCCAGAGAAATGTGTGTTTGTTTGTCCTGCGGAGCGGGGCCCGGTCTGATTACATTCACACTGTACTGGAACTGCGCTGGAGTTCTCTTCTACTGGACCCAGACCTAGGTTTTAGCCCGGGCCAGAGTTCACCTTTTTGTTCCGTGACAGAGTTCGATGGCGCGTTCACATCTCCCTAAACGAATCAAACTTTCTAGGAAAACGAGCTAGAGTTCGATTAAAGCGACTAAACAGTGCTGGTGTGAATGCACCCTAAGAGCCACTCCTTTTTTCAGTGCAAAAACATGCTTAAGAAAAACACACACTAAAAATATAAAAAATGTAACGCAATATAGATATAATAGCACTATGAAAGTAAAAAATACAAGTATTTCACAATTATATTGCACATTATGGATATTAGTGAAGTAGTTAAGGTGACTGAGAGTATGGAATGTCAGTAGTATTGTACAATAGAAGTCCAGGTGTTTGGGAGGTTAGATTATTAAATCAGTGCATGTGTGAGTTCAGTGTGGTGATGGCTTTCAGGAAAAAACTGTTCTTGAATCCGTTTGTTCTTGTTCTGATGCACCTGTAGCACTTCTCTGAAGGTGTAACAAGTCAAACAGTTCAAAACCCGGGTGTGAACAGTCCTTGATTATGCTTTCTGCTCTGTTGAGGCAGCGTGATGTGTAAATGTCCATCAGGGAGGGGAGAGGGCAGCCAATGATCTTTTGTGCTGTCTTCACTACTCTCTGAAGCCTCTCCCTGTCAGCCAGGAGGAGCTTTGTAGGAACGTTCATGTAAATAATGTCACCGTAATCAATGGAGGGAAGGAAAGTCACAGATACAAGGTGTTTCCTAACATTCAGAGTTAGACAGGATCTGTTTCTGAAAAAGAAACCCAGTTTAACTTTCAGTTTCCTTTAGGGATGCACCGATTCACATTTTTTATAACTTCCGATATCTACAGGTCCTTCTCAAAAAATGAGCATATTGTGATAAAGGTCATTATTTTCCATAATGTAATGATAAAAATGAAACTTTCATATATTTCAGATTCATTGCACACCAACTGAAATATTTCAGGTCTTTAATTGTTTTAATACTGATGATTATGGCATACAGCTCATGAAAACCCAAAATGCCTGTCCCAAAAAATTAGCATATTTCATCCCACCAATGAAAGACAAGTGTTTTTAATACAAAAAACACCAACCTTCAAATAATCATGTTCAGTTATGCACTCAATACTTGGTCGGGAATCCTTTTGCATGAATGACTGCTTCAATGCGGCGTGGCATGGAGGCAATCAGCCTGTGGCACTGCTGAGGTGTTATGGAGGCCCAGGATGCTTCGATAGCGGCCTTAAGCTCATCCAGAGTGTTGGGTCTTGCGTCTCTCAACTTTCTCTTCACAA
>NC_056512.1:2613379-2617443 GCF_014905685.2 Nematolebias whitei
CCTTAAGAAATAAGGTGGAAGTTCATCTGGACCTGCAGATTTTTTAGAGTCTAGACCTTTTAACAGTTTATTGACCTCACTGAGATCAGAGAAAGAGAAAATGTGTGATTTACTGAAGATTGACTTGTAGGAGGGATTTGATTTGTAGAAGTTTGATTATTAAGTGAAGTGACTGATTTTCTGTTAGTAACTGTGTCAAATAAAGAACTAGAAGCAACAAAATGTTTGTTGAAACAGTTCAGGATCTCGTGCTTATTTGACACAGGAACAGAGTTAACGAGAAGTTGTGATGGGAGGTCAGATGATTGGGGGGTGCCAGAGGGAGATTTGATGATTTTCCAGAATCTTTTAGGGTCATTTGGATTTTTGGAGGTCTGAGATAAGAAGTAGTTACGTTTTGCGGCTTTGACAGCAGTTGTGCATTTATTCCTCATCTGTCGAAAACTCAACCAAACAGTGTCCGTGCCGGATTTTCTCTCTGCAGCCCAAAGCTTGTCTCTCCTATGCAGGAGGTCAGCTAGCTCAGGAGTAAGCCAGGACAAACTTACAAACCACTATTTTCTTGTATTAAACCTGAAGTTACCAGAACAGAACTTTGTAGAACAAAAGTATGTTCCAGTGATGTGTAGTCAGGGGAGGCAGGTGAGGCAGTGCCGCACCTGTCATCATGACAAGTAAAATACTGACAATGATAAGAGAAAATATTTGTGACCACTGACTGTTCTGTATAATTGTATAACTTCTGGTAAGATGGCGCCTGGCTTGCAATCCACCTCTGCTGATGGTGTTCTTATTTTTGGTGTTTTTTTCATTTCTCATCTGTGACATCAACGCTCTGCTGGTGTATGAACGAAAACAACTTTTGGATCTTCGACCTTGTGGCACCAATGTCGCTTATTTTGATCATTATGAGCGTAACTCTGGCCCCCCCCCCCCCCCTGTCCCCCCACTGCTGGCGGACGTGCCTGCTTACCTACAGCGAGGCGCGCACCTGCCTCCCCGGAGACGTCGCTCCAGACGCCGTGGAAAACGCGCTGGCCGGCTGGTGAAGCTTAAAGCCCTACTTGCTGCCTCTGAAACATCCTCTCCAGCTGATGGTCAGCGTTTCCACCTCTGCTCCTGGCGCTGTACAGATCCTGTGGCATGCTGTCTGGTCCCGCTGTCGGGGTCCCATCATCACACTGGGCCCGTGCGCGGCTGGGTTTCCTGCCGGAGGCGCGCATCTATCTCTGCAAATCTGAGGCCGCTGGACAGGTCACTGCAACCATCTCCTCCTGTGGTGGATTCTACGAGGATGGCCCTGATAAATGCCAGATCGCTGGCTAATAAAACTTTTATTCTGAACGACTTTTTCTGCTGCCACCGACTGGACTTTCTTTTCATCACTGAGACGGATCTGCCCTGTGAGTTCAGTGTTTTTCTGGAATTACTACCTCCGGATTGTTCGTTTTGCAATGCTCCAAGGACAACTGGTCGTGGTGGAGGATTATTGGCTGTTTTTAAGAAACATTTCCACTGCAGACAGCTCCATGGTTCAGCTAATTATTTGCGTTTTGAACTGCTCTGTTGTGAGCTGGGCTGCTCCAACCCAGTTCTGTGTGCTATTTTTTACAGACCTCCCAGATACCATAAACAGTTTTTAAATGAATTATCTGACTTTTGTTGTGGTTCGGATACCACGTCGTGTTCAAAACGGCTGAGGCGTCGCCCTTCGTATAAAAGATTTATTTGCCACAACATGGGTTACAGATATTCAGAGACAAACAATTACATTAATAAGATATATGCATATAAATGGAGCATTAAGAACGAACCGCCTCGTGTGCGCCTCCCGGAAAATGCTCGGTGGGCGTGCGTCATTTCCGGCCTTTTATCCCCGTTTGAGAAGGCTAGCTTCCTGATTGGTTCAGCTTCTGTCGCTATGGTTACGACTTAGCCCGCCCCCTCAAGGACGTTGACGTCTATATTTCAGATAAGTTTTGGTACACCGAAATCGGCTTTTGTTTAAGGTTTAACTTGCTATTATACTATATTAAATTGTTTATACGTAATAATTAATAACTATTAATTATTACCTACCTCATGGGTGTTAATTCAATATCTGTTGAAGGCCTGGTGATTCTGTTTTTTAAGGCAGATTCATCTTAGTTTCCTTGTCTGCGTTTAAACTGTTAACACTGTTTGTTTAACGTGATTATACCTTAGTGATAACACTGATTTGAAATAGTTGTTTATTTCTAGGAATAATTATATTATCTAACTTATTTTCTTGTTTTTATTTGGATCATGGTTATACTCTTAATTTGATTTTACTTAGTCAAACTATATTGTCTAAATTAAAGAGCTGTTCTAGCTTTATTTATGTTAATCAGTCTGCTCTCTGGCATGATTTGATTGTTTGTAATTTATCAAATGTGAACTTGTAAAATTATCCTTAGCTCCTATGAGATTATATTTAAAGGTCAACTAGTTTTAGCAAACATTTTCTATAAACATAGTTCAACCTTGGAAGAAAGACACACACACACTTTATATGACCTGACATTTGAGTGCTTGATAGGAATTATAAAAAGGTATAAAATATTAAATCCAACACTTTCTAACTGGTGTTCTGCTCCAATAAGATCGGTTTTTGATTTTAGGAGACTTTAATATCCACGTGTGCTGCCCTGATAAACCATTAGCTCAGGACTTTCTAGACCTCATCCAGTCCTTTAACTTTGTTCAGAGTGTTGTTGGTCCGACTCACCAGCAGGGTCACACTCTAGACTTAGTTTTAACACATGGTTTGTCTGTTTCTGATTTAGAAATTGGTGACACTGTTTGTTCTGACCACAAACCGGTTTTATTCAACACCTCATTGATTTGTGAACCTGCACCCCCCCCACCCCACCCCCACACACACACACCCAAGCCCTGTAGAATTTTTAACCCTTCCACCGCCACGCTCTTCTCTTCCATCTTTGCTAGTAATTCTGTTTCAGACTCTGAACTCTCTTCGGGTCTTACTACAAAGGAGTTGCTTTCTCAGCATCAGGAGGTGTGTGTACAGATCCTGGACTCAGTCGCCCCGTTAAAACTCAGGAATCGAAAACGCACGCCCCACCCTTGGGTAAATGAGACTACACAAGGGGCAAGACGCCTGTGCAGAAGAGCTGAACGTCGATGGAAAAAAGATAAACTTCAGGTGTCTTTTGAGATGTTAAAAACATGTTGGAAAGCCTATCAGACCACTGTTAAACAGGAGAAAAACAAATATTTCTCAAAAATTATCAACTCAAACAGTCACAACCCCCGTGTTCTTTTCAACACCATTAACACCATTCTAAACGTGCCTCAGTCTGCCACCATTGAGGCCTCTGTCGACACCTGTAATAAGTTTGTCAGGCATTTTGTTGAAAAGGTTGAGTCGATTAGGTCATCAATTCCACACTCCACAGCCGACCCTTCAATTCTTGTCCCCTGCTCAGTAGTCTTCAGTCACTTTGACCCCATCTCACTCTCATTTTTAATTGAGGTCGTTGGTCACATGAAACTCTCGGGCTCCCCTGCTGATCCCATCCCTGCTGCATTTTTAAAACAGGTTCTACCGTCAACTGGACCCTCTGTTCTTGCCATTATTAACAGCAGTTTTGCTACAGGTGTGGTCCCTGATGTTTTAAAACATGCAGTGGTAACTCCATTAATTAAAAAACCCGGACTTGACTCTGCAGCTTGTTCAAACTTCAGGCCAATCTCAAAACTTCCATTTCTTTCTAAAATCTTGGAGAAAATAGTTTTTAGTCAACTAACCAAGTTTTTGAATGTAAATGGAATTTTTGAGATTTTTCAGTCAGGATTTAAACAACTGCACAGCACCGAGACAGCTTTAGTAAGGGTCTGTAATGACATTCTGCTAGAGAATGACTCTGGTCAGTCTGTGATCCTGGTACTCCTCGACCTTACCGCTGAATTTGACGCTGTTGATCACAGCATCCTTATGTCACGGCTAGAACACTGGGTTGGGATTACAGGGGTGGCGCTAGAATGGTTCCGTTCATGTTCAGGGGGGGGGGGGGGGGGGG
>NC_056512.1:2617543-2636783 GCF_014905685.2 Nematolebias whitei
GACTGGGGTGGGGTATATTGGGGGCTCTCGTGTGGGGGGCTCTGTGCTGTGGGACCGGGGGAGTCTGGGCTCGCTGGGTGTGTGCCCTCACTTGCATGGGGCACGCTCACTGTGGGTGTTGTTATGGGTGGACTGGTCTTTTGCTTTTTTGGGGTGGGGGGGCGCTCTTGGTCGCTGTGGTGCTCTATCTCTGACTGTTTGGGCACTCCTGGCTAATTGTCCCAGTTGGGGTTTGGTGGCCTCTCTGGTTGGGGGGCTGGGTGTTGGGCTGGGAATTGGGTTGGGGCGTCTGGACGGTTTCGGGATGGGTCTGGGTTGCTGGCCCTGGTTCTGGTTGGTCCTCGGGGGCTATGTGCCGGTCCATGGCCTTGATCCCTGGTGGTGCGGCTGCCACCTCCTCCTAGGTATCTCTGTTAGAGCCTCTCTCCCCTGGTGGATCTCTGAGAGTGGGGGTGCCTATTGGGGTCAGTGGGGGAGCTGGTCCCCTGGGGGGGCATTGCCACCTCAGTTCACCTCCCCATCCCGACGTCCTCCTCCTCCCACTCCACCACACCACCACTCAAACAGGGTTTTGGGGTTCAGGTGCACTACTGAGCTACGGGGAGAATCATCCATCTCCGTGGCTGGTGGGGTCCTGGGCCCTAATTTTAATATACAACCTAGACACTCACTTATAACACTCTCACGACACATGCATATATAGGATCTGGAGTGGGCACATGATTGCACTTAGGTGGTGGGATGTACAATCATTTCCACCTCCCGGACCTGTGCCCACTCTCATATGTAGCATGTAGACATTTAGGGTTCTGGGCGGAGATGAGGGGTGAACGGGCGCCGCCTGCTCTCTGGGCAAGAGGTGGTTCTGTGCCAGTCGCCACCTCATCCCCCCATTTTAAACGCACTGTATAACAACATGCATCAACACCATATTCGAGTGGGAGGAGGAGGAGGTGGGTCTGTTCATAATTTATTTATGCATATATAGATTTTTTTTTTTTTCCTTTCACAAACACCTCCTTTCTCCGTGTGACACAAGGGGTCGGGGATGGAGGGGGGGGGGGCGCATTGTTGGGATCTGGGCTGTGGGTGGGCTTTGGGCCTTGGGGGCGGTTAGTGATGGGGCCGGTGCTTCAGTTCCTCCTGGGCTGTTCCGATTCTTTTAATCTAGGTTCCTGGTTGCGATGGCCGGCATTTTGACCGGGGTGGCTGCCGGCTTTCGGCGGGGGGTCAGCTATGGTAGTGTACGTGTGGTCATTGGTGGTGTAGGGCGGCGGTTGGGGGCGTGGCTTCGCCTCATCAGGGCACTGGCTGGTCTTCCTGTGTTGCATTTGCGGTGGGGGTGCCGTTTGTGTGGGGGGGTGCGTAGGTGGTGTGCTGGGGCGTCTCCGGGCCTATGGTGCGGAGCTCTTGATGTGAGAACCGGCCCTCCTCAGCTGCGGCTCCCTGCTGCTCTGCCCCTTGGGCTGGGGCTGGCCTGTGGTCGCTGTCAGGTAGATTGTGCATGCGGTCGGCCCGACAGAGATTCTGTCAGGCTATCTGTGTGTGCCTGTTAGTTGCTCAGGTTGGGTTTTTGGTGGTCCCCCCTCTCTTGGATCAATTTGGGCCCCACGTTTGGTGTGGGGCCCACTCCCCCCGGTCGTGCCCCCCTTTGGCGGGGGGCCCCCTTGCCGCCAGTGCATTGGTGGCTCTCGGCGTCTGGGCTGGGTGGTGGGGTGTACGTCGGTCCACCCTGGTTGCTGCCTGGCGGGGCCTGGGTGCCCTGGCTCTGTCGGGGCTCTGCTGGGGGTTGGTATGGCCTCGGGGCTTGGGGCTTGCTGTCCATGGCTGGATCTACTTGGGGGGGCATGGGTTGCCGGCCGGACCTGTGGGCTCGTCGCTGCAGCTTCCTGGAGGCTCTGCATTGTGGTGGCTGGGGTCACCCGGTTCTTTCCTCTGCTCCTCTCTGGGGGGGGTGCGGTTCTCCCTGTTGTGAGACTCCTGGGGCTCCGGGCCTGTGGGCCGCTGTGTGTCTGTGACTCCGGTCCTCCCTATGTTGCCATTGTGTCCTGGGGGGGCGGGTCTGTGGGCCCCCGCGTCCACTATTGGGCATTCTTTTGGAGAAATCTGGTGGTGGTGGGCGTGCTTGCGCGGGTGTTTGGATTCAGGTGCTTTGACAGATGCACGCTAGGTTGGGTAGGGGTGGAAGCTAGATGATTCCTTGTGCGATGTTGAATGTTTCTTGGTGATATTGTGGGTGGCATTGTGCTGTGCATGTTGTTTTGTCGTGGTGGTCTCTCGTTTTATCTATTTCTCTTTTATTTATTTATTCTTCTTTCTTCTCTTTCTTTAAAAAAATAAAATAAAATAATTGAGCGATGACGATAAGTTCATTGAAACACTTCACAATGTTTCTACACTTAAACTGAGCTCAAAAAAAAAAAAAGAATGGTTCCGTTCGTATCTGGGTGACAGGAGTTTTTGTGTTAACTTTGACGATCATTTTTCTGCTTCTGTTCCTCTTTCCTGTGGGGTTCCACAAGGCTCCATTCTTGGACCCCTTCTGTTCTCATTGTATCTGCTCCCCTTGGGGGTCAATCCTGAGGAAACGTATTTCGTTTCACTGTTACGTTGATGATTCTCAGATTTATCTGCCTTTAAAACCAAACAGTTCCTGCTCCATCCACCCTTTCCTAAAATGTCTTGATGACATCAAGACTTGGATGGCTGCAAACTTCTTTAGTTTTAATGATCAGAAGACTGAGGTCATTGTGTTTAACCCAAGCTCTACCACTGCCACTGATCCTGTAAACCTGCTCTCCCTTCAGCCACATCTAAAACAGTCGGTTACCTATCTCGGGGTAGTGTTAGACTTGGACTTTAAGTTTAATAAACAGATCAACTCTGTTCTACAAAAAAGTTTCTTTCAGCTAAGGCAAATAGCAAAGCTTAAGTCTGTTCTGTCCAGATCCGACCTTAAAAAACTAGTCCATGCATTTATTACAACCCGGCTGGACTACTGTAACTCACTTTATGTTGGGGTTAGTCAGGCTTCACTTTCACGTCTCCAGCTCGTACAAAATGCTGCAGCTCGGCTACTAACAGGAACTCGCAGGTTTGAGCACATTACTCCGGTTCTGTCCTCTCTTCACTGGCTTCCTGTGCGTGTCAAATTTGATTTTAAAATTCTCCTGCTGTCATTCAAGTGCATTAACGGCCTTGCACTATCATACCTCTCTGACCTTCTTCATCCTGATGCTCCTTCTCTGGCTTTGAGATCATCAGACCAGCTGCTTTTGGCCGTACCAAAAACCAGGCTGAAGCTCAGAGGAGATCGAGCGTTTTCAGTCGTGGGCCCTAAACTCTGGAATAATCTGCCCATCAACATTCGACAGGCCACCTCAGTCTCTGCTTTTAAAGCTTTCCTAAAAACACACCTATACTCATTGACATTTTGACATTTAACACAGGGGGATCGGATTTAGATCTAGTTTTTCATTGATGCTGATTCTGCTTATGCTTTTGTTATTATTCCTATTTAGCACAAGGTCATCCGATCTGATTTAGTATTTCATTGTTTCTGACTGAGTTTATGCTTTTTGTTATTATTTCTTTGACTTTTGACACAACGTGATCTGATTTAGTATTTCATTGTTTCTAATTATGTTTTTGGTTTTATATTTTTATTCCATGTGTTGTAAATATATCTTGCTACTTTTTATTTGATGTTGTGATATTTTTGTTAAGCACTTTGGTAACAGTTTCTGTTTTAAATGTGCTCTATAAATAAATCTGACTTGACTATCTGACTAGTGGACGTGACACCGGTCTGTGTCTCCGTACACCTTTCAGGAAACGCTTAATCAACGGGTGATTAAGAACTGTTTTGTCACAGAAGCCCTCATGACAGGAAGAAATAGCTGCAGCATAAGTTTTAATTGTGCTGAACGCTAGATCTCTGTCCATCAGCTGCTGCAGAAAAGACAGCATGCCACCTAGTGGCCATGAGATGGCCTCCACGCCTTTCTCTGCACACCACCACTGCAAAACTGTCCACTTGATGTGTACAGCGTTGTGGTGGAAGCAGCTCGTGCGCCCTGAACGTACGCACCACATCCTGTGGGAGGCCCATCTTTTCTAAACGGATCTGTTCTGTGGACAGACCCAAAGATGCTGACCTATTTTTTGGGTAACTCCTGATCGCTCTTCCTGCCTGGAGGAGAGCGCCCCCCCACAGCAGTTTCCACAGCCGACCCGATATCAGTCGCTGCAGATTCAGAAACCACAGAGCGCATATGCATTCAGGAGTTACGAGGATGACTGATGTTTCTTCCTACCGGACCCAGTCCAGGGCCCATGATATCGGCAGGACTGGAGGGAACGCATAAAGGAGCATTTTTGGCCACGGGCTGTGAGCGAAGGTGTCCACTCCTAACGGTGTGTCATCTCGTGGGCTCAGTGAGAACCATAATTGACACTGGGCGTTCTCCCGTGTGGCGGACAGATCCACTGCTGCTTGGCCAAACCTGCTCCAAATCTGAGAAATCAGCTCGGGATGGAGGCTCCAGTATCTGTGGCGGGGACCGCCCCTCGACATGATATCCACTCGCCTGTTCAGGACACTGGGAAAGTCCACTGCTCTGATGGAGAGCAGGTTCTGTGTGGCCAACACAACAGCTGTTTCGTGATGCGTAACAGTTGGGCTGAGCGCACACTTCCTTGACGGTTTATGTAAACTGCCGTCACTTGTTGTCTGTATGGATCAGAAAATGCTGATCCCGCAGCAGGGGCAAAATGCTGAGTCACATTTCAGACTGTGAAAAACATTCTAGCACATTATGTAAAGCGACATGTGGTCCAGCCACTGCTTCCACTTCTTGGGACAGACACATTCCTCCCAGCTTGACAGGAATGCGTCTGTGAAGAATGAGACATGTGACGTAGGCTTGCTGATGGGAACTCCCTCTGAAAGAATGAGGGGGTTTCACCAGTGATTCAGATCGGTTCTCACGGAGGGGGGGCACAAAGATAATCCACCTCTTCTGGCGCATAGGATCTATGCGCAGGTGGGCGAACCATCTCTGAAGGCGTCTCATGTGAAGTAGGCCCCACGGAACCACGATGTGGGCCACTAACATCGTCCCAGGCATCACACAACAGGCAGAACTGTCACTATGCTGCAGGATTTGACTCGGCAGAGCCAGGTTTGACTCGGCAGAGCCGGGTTTGACACAGCGGAGCTGAGCTGACAGAGCTTCGGCTCTCAGCTGTGATAAACGGCTCTCATTATAGTTGAGTTTAGCTCCACTTCCAGATAAACAATCATCTGGGATGGATGAATGGAAGTTTTTCCCAGTTTATAGAAACCCCAGGTTTAGCAGGTGTAACACTAGCGTTTTGGTCTGTGCGACAGCTTTCTAACTGGACCGAGCTAATAAGAACAGATCGTCCAGATAAAAAGATTTCTCATTCCTGCCATGTGTAATGACTGCAGAGCCGTCTCCACACATTTTGAGAACGTGCGTGGGGTGTTTCAGAATGATGGAAATGTGAAAATATGCGCTCTTCAGATCTATGGAGGTGAAAAACAGTCGTTCTGGTGAAGTTCTCCATCAGTTGTTTGTCAGCATGTGGAATTGTCTCCCCATGATCGAATTGCTGAACATGAACAGGTCGAGAATGGATCTCATTCCTCCATTTTTTTTAAAATCAGAACCAGGAAGTAGTGGGAAGCCCCCCCCCCCAATTTTCCTCTGTTGGGAACTCTGGAAATCACGTTTTTCATCAGAAATTCCTGATCTTTTGACTAGAGAGACGAGCTCTGTTCTGGAGAAGACAGAACCATCTCTATAATCCCTCTGAACGGTGGGGGTTGAGCTGCAAACTGCAGCGTGTAACCCCTTCTGATCAGATGGTTTGTCCATCTGTCCAGGGAACACACTCGCTGCCACTCTGAGTAGCGCTCGGAGAGTGGACACGCATTTGTGTTGTGTCATGTTTCTCATGAACGTCAACCAGACCAAAAAATCCTTACTGCCATCACCCGCTCTGGAGATTCTCCGGGGGAACCCAATGGGGGCTCCGACAGAAAAAAAGGGCTGTATGTGTGCCTCTGTGCTGGGCCCAGGCTGTGGTCTCCCATAGAGCTGAGGTGAACCGGTGCGCACCGAGAGGAGGCGTGAGCGCTTTCTGAGTGAGACGTTGTTTCAGTGGAAGCTGCAGCTGTCGTGGAGAAACACGTTTACTCCCGCTGTGCTATGAGTGGGCAGAAAATAGCAGAAATTAAAAACGGGCTCTCGCTGAAAAACAAGGGATTTTACCGGACTCTGTCTGCTGAAAAAAACCCATCATTTTAGCTGACGTGGCAGACAAGTGTTTTGTGATATTTACTGAACTGCTGTGCCATTTAAAACGTTGTTTAGAGGTTAATGGCTCGTTCTGTGTGGGGAATGTGTGAAGAGAGGCAGCTGAGAGATCAGCTGATCTGACAGTCTCAGATGAAAAACTTTACTTTCAGAGGTGTTTCTGTTTTATATCAAAAACATACATCATCCAAAAAAAAACCCACATACCTTCCCCTCAAGGATCTGTTACCTGGTGGAGGGGGCCGGCGGAAGAGCGAGGCGTGAAGTCGCTGCCGCAGCTGTGGAGCGCCTCTGCTGCTGTTGCTGGCCAAGGCGGTCTCTCCAGTGGCCGGAGGGGCCTATGGACTGTGACTTCACCAGATGGTGTACAATCTCTGAGACCTCCTCGGACCTCTGCGATTCCTCAAGGATGGTCCTGAAGTTGGCCCCGAACAGCACCTCTGGGGTGATGGGGCCCTCCAGCAGGTCTTTCTGCAGCCTCTCGGACAAGGATGGAGAGAGGCAGAGCCAAGTGGTCTTTTGGATCATGGTCATCCAGGCGGCAATGCGGGACAGGCAGATCACAGAGGTGGCACATGTTTAAGATGACATCAGCAGCTTTACAGAGAGAGCTCTTTGTCTTTGCCCAGGGAAAAAACACTGCTCGGTAAAACCCTCCACTCTGAAAATGGAGGCGAAGGTGGAGACAGATGTCTTCAGCTTGCCAGGCCCAGCTGCGGCCTCGTTCCAGTATAACGTCACAGCTGGACAGCGAGGCCAGATGGGGTCAGGGCGACGAGCCAGGGCGGAGCCAATCTTGCTGCCAGATCATCCAATCAGGGCAGAGGGAGGCGAGGGACAGAAAGTCCCTTGTGTTAACATCCTCCTGGATTATGCAGGGCAGCTCCAAGAGGAGGGTGCCGACGACTGGGAGAAGTGTGGTCGCCAATGTGGGAATATCCGAGGTGGCTGAGCATCCGCTTGGCCACTCGTCTTCCATCACTACGTTCTCCAGGAGGGAAGGGGCAGCTCCGCATCGCCTTTCTCGGAGGAATCATTCGGTTCACTGCGTGACTCTGTGTCAAAGAAGGCGGTGGCGTCATCCCACGCATAGCATCCCGCCACAGAAATAAACACTCAGCGGAGCTGCTGCCAACAACACCTTTTTTGAGGGAATCATCCGATTTACCTCGAGAAAAAAACACATTAGAAAAGGCAGTGGCGTTGTCCAGCGAGTAGTTGCCCTCCATGGAAAAACATTCAGCGGGGCTGCTGCTAACATTGCCTTTTTGAGGAAATCATTCGATTACCACGAGGACAAAACACGTTAGAAAAGGCGGTGGCGTCGTCTAGCGGGTAGAGGCCCGCCACAAAAAAAAAAAACATTCAGTGGGGCTGCTGCTAACATTGCCTTTTTCGAGGAAATCATTTGATTACCGCGAGGAAAAAACATGTTAGAAAAGACGATGGCGTCGTCCAGCGGGTAGCGGCCTGCCACGGAAAAGCATTACTCGGCGCATTCCTTGAACAAGGCTGTTCGTCTGCTTCTCATCGGGGAGGAAGAGCTCACGGGGATGGTAGGAGGTTGGCGTGGCGGAGACCCAGGCATCCTTAGCAAAAGTTGTGCCGGTCAAAGCTGGGCAACTTTTCCTTCTTCATTCTTCTGACAGTGCTAGCTAGCTGGCTGAAGAAAAAATGGGAGCCGATTTCCCGGTCTCACCATAATTTAAACAGACCAGGGGTGAGGCCCACACACAGCAGGTGTGCGTGGACTAAAGTTTTCAGTGCAGCGCTGAACGCCTAGGCATAAACCCACCAGCGACAGCCTCAAAGGGCGAAGCCTATACGAAATAGAACTGAATAAAGCAGCAGTTCCATGCTTGTATCATGGTGTTTATAGTATGAGCTAATTTGCAGCACTTATCCCTAGATGGGCTTTTATACACAGGATATCGAAGATACTACTAAAAAGTGGAATCGTAATAAAAGAGTAAAATAATTAAAAATAAAACAACATAAACAGAGTCATACACATAAAACAAATGGATTAAAACAATAAAATGCATTAAGCATGAATGCAATGCTGCTTTTGACACAGCCAGACTTTAGTTTGTTTTTTAAACATATTGAATCTAGTTACATACTTTAAAGTGACTGAGTCAGTTCCAAAGTGTGGATCCTCTCACAGAGAGAGAACTGAACAAAAGTGGTTCAACCAAAAGGAACCTTACAGTCGCCATTTACAGTCATTGGTAGATCTACTGGAGCCCTGCAGTTTCTGTATCGATTAATGGTTTGGGTGCAAGTCTATTTAAGCATTAAAAGATCATCCATCCATCCATTATCTTCCACTTATTCTGAAGTCAGGTAGCAGGGGCAGCAGCTTGAGCAGGGAGGCCCAGACATTTCTTTCCACTGCCACCTCTTCCAGCTCTTCTGGGAGGATTCCAAGGTGTTCCCAGGCCAACCGAGAGACATAGTCTCTCCAGCGTGTTCTGGGTCTTCCCCGGGGTCTCCTCCCAGTTGGACATGCCTGAAGCACTTCCCTAGGGAGGCATCCCGGAAGCATCCTTACCAGATGCCCGAACCACATCAACTGGCTCCTTCTGGCTCCCGAATCCTTCCTGGATAACTGAACTTCTCACCCTGTCTCTAAGGGAGAGTCCATCTACCCTGCAGAGGAAACTCATTTCAACCTCCTGTATCCACATTCTCATTCTTTCAGTCACTACCCAGAGCTCCTGACCAGAGGTGAGGGTAGGAACGAAGACCAACCAGTAAACAGAGAGCTTTGCCTTACAGCTCAGCTCTCTCTTGACCACAACTGACCAGTACAAAGTCCATAATACTGCAGATGCTGCACCAATCCATCTGTCAATCTCACGCTCCATTCTTCCCTCACTCGTGAACAAAACCCCGAGATATTTGAACTCCTCCACTTGAGGCAGAACCTCACCCTCGACCTGACGAGAGCAATCCACACTTTTCCGGTTGAGGACCTTGGCCCCAGATTTGGATGTGCTGATTCACCACCAATTTGAGATCAATTTCAAAAAAATTGTAATTTATAAAATTGGAAAATTCTAGAATACCGAACTGAGCTAAAATATTACAATGATGAAATCTTATTGTCTTTTGGTAGGTTTTAACCTTCAAGGCCTGATTGTAGAGACTTTCCAGTTGTTTGTGTAGCTTGGTGAGTCTGTGACCAGACAGTAGCTCAATAAGACAAATGTGAAATAATCATTGAGTTGAAGAACACCTCTGCACAATCAAGTGTCAAACATTTTCTAATAATTTTAAAACAATTTATATTGAAATATAAGCTTATATTTTGGGTTCATATACAGTATGTGAACATTTGATTCCAGACAGTCAGTGCCTCACCTGTCACAAAGCTCACCACACGTCACTGGTATGTTCAAAGTAATCTTTCTGACTAGGAGTGCCCCACAACCCTGGATTTTCAACCCACTTTAGCAGGAAGTTTTTCCACAAAACTATTATAGACTTTTTGAGTTTGAATATATTATTATTTGTTATTTTATTGTCAAAGTTTGGAAAAATAATGGATGCTAGTTATGCTTTGGTGTTTTAAAGTGTTAATTAAAAGATGCATCTCTATAATTTTTATTGACAATATATATTTAGTACCATACATATATAAAATATATATATATTTTTATTTATTATTTATTTGTTTATTTAAATTTATATGCATACAGTATGCACACACACACACACATATATATATATATATATATGTATATGTTTTTTTTTTTACCAGATTATCATGAAGGAGGTGAAAGGAACCAAAGAAGAAGACAAAATTCCCCCAGCCTGGTTCACTTCATATATGGAAAAGGTACTTGAACTTGAACTGTGAGGAACAGAAGACAGAGTCACATGTTTGTCTTTTTATGTTATTTTTTTATTCAACCTTTAATTATACAGACTAGCCTCGTTGAGACACGAGGACTCATTTACAAGAGGGACCTGTTCCAGACAGAACATCTAAGCCCCTTATCTACAAGTCATTTTATGGCCATATTTAACCTGTTGGGGCCAGTTCCATGGTTTATCCACAGTGCCTTCAGCGGGGGAGTTCGCCTGGTTTTTGGGACCTACTTCTCTGGGGTTCCAGGTCTGGTTCTTGTTGGACCTAAATGTGACGTCAGTGCATTGTCGGTCACTGAATGGTCAGGAGGAGGAGTCACTGGATCTTTCAGAAACTTTTCAAAACACCGATCAGCCATTTGCAATTTCTCGGACTGGAGTATCGGCTGGACCTATTTTAAAGATTTTAAAAACAATAATGACAACACTGTGGCCTAATGCTGAAGTGCTGGAGTTTTTTATGTGCTTTCTGGCCAACGACAAAATTCATAGCGAGCTAGATGAAGCTCCGCCGGTCTACCCGGGTCCTCTCCACTGGAACCTCGGAGCCGGGCAGGGTGTCATCTCCCTGAGCTAAAAGTTATCTGTGGAAGTAAGTAAAAAGCGATATTTACTGTTACGTTTTTTTGGAGGTGAAAACTGTGTAAATGGTGAAAGTCTGTTTTCTTCAAGAGCTAAGTAGTAGAGAAGCTAGCTGGTCGTAATTAGCGTGTAGCTTCGTGTAGCTTCTCATCACAATAGACAATATCGCCGGGATATGAATTTTATGCCATATTGCACATCCTGACTCTGTATCTAACATCTGACTGTTCTTACAGTCAGTAAACACCAGCAGATGTCCACAATAGTGAAACATATGATCGTCAGCACTAACTAAACAGACCTGTATTAACATGTAATGTGTATCATTTCAGGTTAATCAGTCAGTCCATGTCTGAAGATCCTCTACAGCCACGGGTGTCCTTGGAGAAGGATGGGACAGTAATGTGTGATCACTGCACTTTAAAGCAAGTATGTCATGACACAAACATTCAAAACTTGAAAATTACAGATAAAAACAAAGGATAATGATGTTTAGAGGAGATTATAACAATTAATTTTTTCTTGTTTGTCAGATGGGGATGTGAAAACAGCCAGCCAGACATATGAAGCCATCACTGGACCGCAGCATCAGGATCTGAGAGTTTGTGCCTCCAGACTACACATCAACTGCAGCGGACCAGACCTCGGAGCTTCTCCGGACGCTCTGCTCTCCTGCACCTGCTGTGGTGATGGTGTTTGGAAAATAAAATGTCCACATTGTGCCAAAGATGCTGGAGTCCTCGGTGCCTCAGTTAAGAAACATTTCTGCACTGCCAACACAAACGGGTCCTATGAACTCAGCAGAGGTCACACAGAGGTCACACAGGTGCACCAGGTACAAGCTCAGGTGTTTGTGACAGAGCAGGAGTACTGTGACTTCATGCTGTGGTCTGGGTCAGATTACTTTATTCAGAGGATTGTGTCTGATGTGATTCTTTACTGAAGCTGTGAAAAATGTAGAAATGTTCTATAGGTCAACATTTTTACCTGAGCTATTGGCCAAAAAATATACATGTCCAGGTAAACTACTGTCAGACATCACAGAGCGCAGAGTCAATGGAGTAAGTGAAGGACTAACACCAACTGTTAAAAACAATAAATAACCACACTATGTTTATATGCACAAAATTCTTTGACTGGATTGAAATGTTTTCAGATTAAATAATTCATATGTATTGTTTACATGGACACAATCTGTTCATAACAAGCGTTTTCATTCAATTCAATTCAATTCAATTAAAAAATACTTTATTAATCCCAGAGGGAAATTATTTGTTGTTGTAGCTCGTTATCCTCATTTCATTAAGAGATGTTATAGATGCTGATGCTGTAGACAGGAAGGATCTCTTGTAAAGGTCCATCCCACAGTGGATCCTAAGAAACTGGCTGCAGATGCCGTCCGATCCGTCCACCCAGACTCGACTGACCTCTCGGTTCCCCCAGGCTGTAGAACCGCCCAAATGCCGGGGAGAACTCTTCTCAGAGCGATGGCCACTCCTCCCAGCAGTCTGCCGAGCTCCTCATAGCTGTGGACAGACAACTGTAGGTGCTGAGGGACGATCCTGTCCTTCCGCTGTCATGAGCCGTGTTTCCTGCTAGTTCCAGGATCTCAGTGGTCAGGTACTCCAAGCACAGTTGGCAGGTAGATGAGAATGCATCCACAGAACATCCTTTCCAACTCACTTGAGATTTGGGGCTGTAGTTGAGATATTATTTGAGCTTTTGAGATGTTAATCAGCTGCTGTTGGTTGTAGAAAACTGCCTTGTTGCCATGGTTACGCATCATAACAAATGTCCAAAACTAAAAAAGTTTCAGTAAAAATCCTTCCAGCTGCTCAGCATCTGATACCAGAGGAAACAATCATCCAAACAATGTGACCCACATCCAGAAA
Source organism: Nematolebias whitei (assembly GCF_014905685.2). Classification (NCBI taxonomy): domain Eukaryota; kingdom Metazoa; phylum Chordata; class Actinopteri; order Cyprinodontiformes; family Rivulidae; genus Nematolebias; species Nematolebias whitei. The sequence goes on from NC_056512.1 coordinate 2,630,238, forward strand.
AAGAGGAATTAAAGTTTCCAAAAGCAAAATCTCAAAATGAAAGTAACAGAGCTGCTCCAACATGCAGCCACCTTGAGCAGCGCAATTCTAGAACACAATATACATTTTATATATATACAATATAATACATAATATATATAATATACATGCAGCGCTCTTTTATTCTTAACAGAAGTACTGACATGCGCAGAGTGATAAACTCTCCTTAAAGAAAACACAGAAGAAGAAGTTCTACTTCCGGGATGAACGTAAACAAACCTGAGCACCAAAATGGACCCGCAACAGGTTTTAATGATTGTGGAGAAGTTACTGCACTCCCTGACTGAGCTGCAGTAATACAGATCATTTTGAGCTCTTTCAAAGTTTCTAGTAAAAATGTTGTGTCACTCACCGACCAGTTTTACTTCCTCGCCATGCTAATATTATTAGCATTAGCCAGGCGGAAATGACATAGGCCGCACATGGTCAGGTCAGTTTTTCACCATCAGATAAAAATGAACAGATCAAGTGTTTACATGCGCACCGTTTGGGTTATGAATTGGTGTAAACCACCCATTTCGTTCTGATCACAAAGTATTTCGGATCACACTGAATAAACAAAAAAATAACACGAACGGTGTGTTCACATGATGCGTTTTTATTCCGAACGGCCGTTTGATCCGATCACTTATGTCCAAGTAAACATAGCTACTGTTTATCGCTATTAACAATTAAATGTGTTTAGACTGCACATTTTTAAGTCAAGATTTTTAGACAGCTAAATTTGTAATTCAGGTTTTAAAATCAGAATCAGTTTTGTTTGTTACATGTTCTGGAGCAGCCAAACTAACACAGGATTAAAGCACATGCTTAAGATTCCACTGATGATATTTTAAGATTATATTTCATAAATAACTGCAGATTTAGCAATATGTTTTTCTGTTTCTACAAAAAACACCAGTCTTTAATTTTTTTAAAACTGTTACATTGTATTGACGAGTAACATTTACAGTATTCAAATAAAGCTGCTGTGATATTTTGATTGGAATTGATTGATTACATATTGTTAAGTTTATATTACAAATGTTTTAGAGTTTAAAACACACCTGTTGGTCAACTGGGAAAAGGGGCACAGATTTTTTTAGAGCACATGCCACTCACAGTTTTGTTCAGAGTAGTGTACTTATCATCATCATCATCATAAATATATATATATATATATCTACGTACATGTATGTAGCAATAAGAAGGATGTGAGAAGGAGGAAGAAGAGTGACACTCTCTCCACTACATTTATTTTATTTATTTAGCTCTCTTTAAAGTGGAGCACAAGCTGATCAGTTTACTGACCAACAACAACTTCATTAATATTTTCACCCTTTAATGATCAGAATCAGTGACTGAAGTAGAATCTGTTCATTACAGGGAGTTCTTTACCAGAACACATGAATATTTATCTGAATGAAGAGACCACAGTTGTCTTTGAACTTTTATTACAAAAATAATCAAACTAAAAATCAATAACAATAATAAACAAACAATAATAATGAATCAATCAAGGCTTAATTCTCTTATCTAAGACTAAATTGACTCTGAGCAGGAATTATTTCAGTTTTAGACGCGCATGAATTTAGACAAAGTTTGACTATTTTAATAAATAGTTTACTTTGGATTTTGGTTGAAAGAAGTTATTTAATCTGATCAGATAAAGTCATTTATCTTCACTGCAAACCAGGAAATGATTTACCAAGTTGTATCAGATTAAACTATGATGACCAGACCAAGAGTTGCATCATGTCACCAGGTTCTGCTCCTTGCCGGGTCAGTGTTGATGACACCACTCGTCTTTCTGGGGTTCTGCTGGTGGATCAGACCAGGATACACCACAAAGAGGACTCACCGGGAACTGCCCAAAGGTCGCTGACCATGCTGGCTCCATCCTCCAGCTGTCCAGCGCTAGCATTAGCAGCATTCTCCATAGATGTGGAAGGATGGCAGTGGGCTTGATCCTTCTTCCAACCTATTGTTTATTTGCTGGTTCAGTCTACTTCCAAAAAATCCTCCTTCTCTGATTCCATTCTAGACCATGTGGCTAACAAAACAGTCCATTTTTGCAGTTCGTGCACTTTTCAAATGTTTACTGAACTTCAGTAACTTGAATTTTCACTTGTGGTTTGGAGGTTCATTTCCTGTTGTGAGATCAGATTTTTTTTAACTCAATATAATCATTGATTGTTTTTTTTAAATTAGTTGTGTTTTGCGAGGAAAGTATAACAACATCCACATATTAAATAATATTAACTCAGATGAAAAAGAAAATAATCTGATTTTTTTTTTTTTTCATTTACCCTTTATTTATCCAGGTATCATTTTCTAGAGAGACCTGTTTAGGAGCAGATGGTGGGGGTTGAGTGCCTTGCTCAGGGGCCCAGAGTGGAACAAATGAGGGTGGAGGCAGGTGTGGGTGTTTCACCATTTTTCACCCACATTTTTATGTTGACGGTACCGGGAGTTGAACCTGTGACTTTCTGATCACATGCCTATTTTCTCTAAGCTCTGCGCCACCACTCCCCAAAAATATTATAAATATTATTATTATTATTGTTTATTAATTTATTATTATTATAAAAGAGACTGTCCATCCATCCATCCATTATCTTTACCCGCTTATTCCATTTTGGGTCACGGGGGTCGCTGGTGCCCATGTCCAGCAATCACTGTGCGAGGGGCGGGGGACACCCTGGACAGGTCTCCAGTCCATCACAGGGACACATAGAGACAAACGAGACAAACAACATTCACTCTCTCACTCACACCTAGGGACAATTTTTAGAGTTACCAATCAGCCTAACATGCATGTTTTTGGTCTGTGGGAGGAAACCGGAGTACCCGGAGGAAACCCACGCATGCACGGAGAGAACATGCAAACTCCACCCAGAAAGGCCCCTGGACCGGGGTTTGAACCAGGGACCTGCTCGCTGAGAGGCAGCAGCTCTACCAGCTGCACCACCGTGCTGCCTAAAAGAGACTGATTATTTTAAAATAGTAATAATATATATAAATATACATATATATATACATATTTATAAAGTTTATAAATAAACTGAATTGAGTCCCCAGTACTGAGCTAGCCTTCTTTATGAGCTTGTTGATCTTTTTGAAGGAAGAAACCTCCAGCAGAACCAGGCTCAGGATAAGCGGCCATCTGCTTTGACCGGCTGGGGACTCCTCTAGAAACTTTGGAAATGATTGTACAAAGAAGGATTCTTCATAAAATGAAGAACATTATAGACAACCCTCAGCATCCTCTTCATCAGACTGTCATACATCATACATGTCATACCATGGATGATGAAAGGGTTGAGAAATGCTTGTAAAAAAAAGAATTATTTGTTTACATGTTTCTTGAAATTGAGAACACAAGAGGCTGAAAATAAATATAAGAAGTATAAAAATAAATTAGTAGCGATTATAAGGAAACACAAGAAGGAATATTATAGTGATTTATTAAATAAAAGTAATGGTGATATGAAAGCAACATGGCGAGTAATAAATAGTGTTCTGAAAAGTCATAAAGCAAAAACAGGTATTTCACAATATTTTTTGAAGGATGACGATGAAATCCATGATGAAAATGAAATTGTAAATGGATTTAATCATCATTTTGTGAACGTTGGATCAAGCCTCGCAGCTAAAATACCAAAAGTAGACAATAATGTGAACCATTCAGTTATAGGTTGTGACAACAGTATTTTTCTTAATGGAACTGACAAAGAAGAAATAATGAATGTTGTAAAGAATCTTACAGATAAGAGATCAAAAGACTGGGTGGACATGGATATGATGTTTGTAAAGGACATAATGAGTTATGTTATCGAGCCGTTTACATATATTTGTAATTTATCATTTTCAAAAGGAATATTTCCAGACAATATGAAAGTAGCTAAGGTAGTTCCTCTCTTTAAAAATGGTGATAAATGTGTGTTCAATAATTATAGACCAATATCCTTATTACCACAGTTCTCAACAATTCTAGAAAAACTGTTTGTGACCAGATTAGATAAATTTATTACTAAACAAAACATTCTAAGTAGCAGTCAGTATGGGTTTAGAGCAAAAAACTCTACATCAATGGCTCTCATGGAAATAATAGAACAAATAAGTACTGCTGTCGATCAAAAACAGTATTGTGTTAGTATTTTTGTTGATTTAAAAAAAGCATTCGATACTATTGACCACACTATTCTCCTTGAAAAATTAAATAAATATGGTATAAGAGGACCAGCATTATACTGGGTATCTAGCTATTTAAAAGATAGGAAACAGTTTGTACAAATAAATGGTGTAAGATCTGACCTGTGCAATATCACTTGTGGAGTTCCTCAAGGCTCTGTACTTGGACCAAAGTTATTTATTTTATATGTGGATGACTTAGTGAATGTATCAGGACTCCTCAAATGTGTCCTTTTTGCAGATGACACCACATTTTTCTGTTTGGGTAAAGATGTGAAACGGATGTTGGAACTGATGAAGACAGAATTTGATAAAATACAAACTTGGTTTAAACTTAATAAATTATCATTAAATTTAGACAAAACTAAATACATGATATTTAGTAACAAAAAGAGAACTGTTGACGATCCATTTAAAATTGAGGGTGTTGAGATTTGTAGAGTTAATGAGATGAAATTTTTGGGTGTAATCATTGATGAACAGCTAACATGGAAAAATCACATCAATTCTGTAAGAACAAAAATATCTAAATCTATTGCAGTACTATACAAAGTCAGGGAATTATTAAATGATAAAGCTCTGTACATGTTGTATAACACAATCATTGTTCCACATTTAATCTATTGCATTGATGTTTGGGGGAAAGCGTGTAAAACATTTACAAAACCTATTTTTATTTGACAGAAAAGAGCTGTAAGAATCATCACCAGAAAGCATTACAGTCACCCATCAAGCACATTATTTTATCAACTGAACTTATTGAAGTTCCATGATTTGGTAGATTATAGTATTTTATCAGTTATGTATAGGGCTCAAAATAACACATTACCATTAAATATCCAAAGAAATGTTGTTAAAAGACAAAGTTGTTATAATCTTAAGGGGATAGAGATATTTGTCAAACCAAAATTCAGAACTAGTCTGAAGGGAAGGTCTACCTCAATCCAAGCAGTTGGATTGTGGAATGTTGTAGTGATACACGTGAGGTACGTGTCACTTGTTGTATTACAAATATATGAATTATATATGCATACAATATTCACGAGTTCTTCATTTTTCTGACTGTAAATGTCGTGCATTGAATTTAACAGAAATGTAACGAGAGACGTTATTTATCTTTGACCCATCAAATGAATGGAATCATTTATTCTCAGAATCAAAGTTTAACATCAAACATTTACATTAATTTGGCAAAATATGAAAATAATAACAGACAGTTTCACAGAAAATGAACTTCAAATCACTCGGCGGTGATTTGAGGACTTTGCTTAAGATATTTCTAAAATATCTGTACTGATTTATGAGAGAGAGGTGGGTTTTAGAGTGAAAGGAGATTATCTTACAGAGAACTGTGTGAGGGAAGTTTAATCTGTTTAACCAGAAATTGCACGCTCCGTCAGATCCTCAGCCCGTCCACGGTACACTTTAGTCGAAGAAGAAGCCTTTACCTGGTTTGACGATAGATCAGCTCAGTAAGCATCCTTCAGACTGTTTCCAGCGCCTCCGTTAAGCACAGCTAAAAATCCTCGGAGAGTCGTGCGTGGTTAGCTCAAAACAGACTTATAATCCCAAACGTCCCTGGTTCTTCATAACTCCAAACTCTTCATAACCGGTTGCACTCTCAATCTGCTCATTCTGTTGGACTATCGGACCTGTTGTCAGCTCTCATTCCAACATCTCTCAGAACTCTCATTCTCTTGGAATTCTGGAATCCATAATTCTCTATTCCTTCTCTTCTTTTATTCTATGAACTGAGAAGTTGCCACATTTTATTTGGGTCGACTTCCTGTTCAATTTAGAGCTTTCTGATTCGTGGAAGGACCAGAAAGAGGAGTGGATTTGTGACGTAAGATGTTATCATAAGTCAAGGATTGTTTACAACATACAGAAAAGATTATTGCAGCAACAGCAGACTTCGTGGAGTCTCACACTTTGTAATCTTTTCAAATAGTAAAACATGACATTTTTCTCGGTAAACATTTTAGTTGACCGAAAACCAACCTTTAACATACTTACGACAGCTTGCTCATTTCAGACAGAAAATCAAGAAAGGCATATTCAGGTGATTTCTTCTCTGAATGAGGAACAAAAATCATTACTTACTGTTTATGTAAAATAAAAATTAGTAGTTCTTTTCAACCTGTAAAGCATTGAGTGAACTAACACAATTTGATTATCAAAACATTTGTAAGACAGTAATGATTATAAAGAATTGTCTTTTCTGCTTGATTAATTCAAGAAAGAAAGTTCATCAGATGGCCCAGACTTATTCAGATCAATGAAAATAACAGTCTCTGTCCATCTGGTAGATTTGAGGTTATCTGGTTCACTACA
>NC_056512.1:2636883-2643424 GCF_014905685.2 Nematolebias whitei
GTTGTGGAAAAGCTGATGACCCTGCCAGAAGCTGTGGGTCTCCTTTTGGGGCTCACATATGGACTCCACCTGAACTACCCCAAGAAAATCAGAAATACCCTCCTGTTCATTCAACAGATATCTTTTCATTTGGGAAGTACTGAGTGAAAGCCAAGAATTCAAACACTGAAAAATCAACTACTTGTGTAAAATGGTGCATGTGCTCTGTTTTTGGTTAGATGGAGTTTTTTTTATTAGTATTATTATTTAGCAGCTAGAAGTTTAGTGTTTTTACTGCTGAAGTTCAGTTTGTAGCCATCTTTAAAATACAAACAGAATGTGAACAAGTGTTGTAATGTGTGGGCCGGTTACGTTTACACACTGAAAAAACTGTAACTGTTACACAGAAATGTTCCTGTTCATCATTACTTGCTTTAAACAATTAATGTGCCACCATGCTAGTTAGTTGTTTTGTCTAATCGTTGAGGCCTCCAAATCAAAGAACTGTAGGACGCTCTTCTTATGAGGCGGTGTAAGTGTCGGAGCCATTCAAGAGTTCCATGGTCGACTTTTGACCAGATTATTGATGTAAATGATGAAGATGTTATGCAAGCATGTTTCCCTTTGCACACAATATTAACATTTTTGTTTTTCAGATTTAGTTTTGTATTCATGTTTAAAATCTTTAACATGGTGAAATGTTTACTAAGATTTACATGTTAAAAATGTTACTCTTGCACTAATTTTGCAATAAATTTGTGAAAAATAAATAGAAAAGTCATTTTTATGTAAGGAACATCAGATAATATACAGACAATTATTGCGTAATGTTAAAAAATCTGATTGATTATGATTATAATTTACATTTAATAATTCTAACTAAAAACATGAGTAATGAACACTGATCATTATGAGTAATGAACACTGATCATCATGAGTAATGATTACTGATATGCATGATTAATGGTTGAGTTAATTACTCATAAACATTGGTTTTAAAAACTTGAGTTTTTTAGTAATGGATTATCTTGGACACAAGATTTAATGCAAACAGAGCTTGATTTGTTTTGTTTTTGATTTTGTAAAAACTGGACATCCCAGTGCAATCACTTACCGTAAACGGTTTTAATAATGATTACTAATTTGGGTTTACAGTGAATAATCACTGTGAAGAATCACATCATGTTGCTGCTGATCTGTTTCATGTTGCTGCTGATCTGTTTCATGTTGATGTGCTCATGCGTGCTCATCTGCTCACACAGACTCATGTTTGTGCTGCTGTTCAGCATAAGTCAAGTCAACTTTATTTATAGAGCACATTTAAAACAGAACCTGTTATCAAAGTGCTTAACAACAACAATGACAACAACAACAACAATGACAACAACAACAATCAATGAGAGTAAAATTAAAGAGAGAAAAAAATACAATACACTAATAATAATAACTGAAGAATTAATAAAAAGCATTTAAAACATAAGGTCACAGATTAAAAAACACTAGATCAATTTACACTGTATGAAATGCCTGAGAGAACAGATGTGTTTTTAGCAGGGATTTGAAGTGAGGAATGGAAGTGGCCTGCCTGATGTTGGGGGGCAGGTTGTTCCAGAGTTTGGGGCCCATGACTGAAAAAGCCCGATCTCCTCTGAGCTTCAGTCTTGTTTTAGGAACAGCCAAAAGCAGCTGATCAGATGATCTCAGGGCCCGAGAGGGAACGTAAGGTTCCAGAAGCTCAGAGAGGTAAAGGGGTGCGAGGCCATTTAGGCACTTGAAGGTCAGCAGAAGAATTTTAAAAACTATCCTCGTATGAACAGGGAGCCAGTGAAGGGAGGACAGAACTGGAGTAATATGTTCAGACCTACGAGTTAAGGTTAAAAGCCGAGCAGCAGCATTCTGGACGAGCTGAAGACGTGAGATGGAGGCCTGGCTGATCCCAGCATACAGTGGGTTGCAATAGTCCAATCGGGTCGTGACAAAGGCGTGGACTAGTTTCTCAAGGTCGGGTCTGGACAACACTGGCTTGAGTTTAGCTACCTGTCTGAGTTGGAAGAAGCTTTTCTGCAGAACAGAGTTGATTTGTTTGTCAAACTTTAAATCAGAGTCTAAAACCATCCTGAGATTTTTATCAGACTGCTTCAGATATGGCTGAAGAGAGTCCAGGTTGACAGGATCAGTGGCGGCAGTTGATCTAGGGTTAAAAACAATGACTTCAGTCTTCTCATCGTTAAAACTTAAGAAATTTGAAGCCATCCAGGCCTTAATGTCGTCCAGACATTTTAACAGCGGGTGAATGGAGCAAACACTTGCTGGTTTCGCAGGCAGGTAGATCTGGCAGTCATCAGCATAGCAATGGAATGAAAGACCATGTTTCCTCAGGATGGACCCCAGTGGGAGCAAATAAAGTGAGAACAGAAGAGGTCCAAAAATCGAACCCTGTGGGACCCCGCAAGAAAGAGGTAATGAGGCGGATACATTATTATCAACCTTGACACAAAAGCTGCTACCACTCAGGTATGAGCGGAACCATTCTAATGCAGCACCTGTGATCCCAACCCACTGTTCCAGCTGTGATATGAGGATACTGTGGTCAACAGTATCAAAAGCAGCAGTGAGGTCCAGGAGTACAAGTACTACAAATTGACCAGAATCATTTGATATCATAATACTGTTACAAACCCTAACTAATGCTGTTTCAGTGCTGTGGAGTTGCTTAAAACCAGATTGAAAAATCTTGAAGATTTTGTTCTTATTCAAAACTCATTTAATTGAATGAAAACTATTTTCTCCAGGATTTTGAACAGGAAGGGAAGTTTTGAGATTGGTCTGAAATTTGAGCAAGTCGAAGGGTCAAGTCCAGGTTTCTTAATTAACGGATGAACTACTGCATGTTTGAAAACATCTGGAACCACACTTGTCACAATACTACTATTTACAATAGTAAGAACAGAGGGTCCAATCGTGGGTAGAACTTCTTTGAAAAATAATGTTTATAAATATATAATGTCTAACAAAAGCATATAATGTTTTTATGCTACTAGTCCTTAGTGTATATTTAGTTGATGATTTTCTTAGTTCATATCTTAGATCTTATTACTGTTTTTTTTTTTTTTTTTTTTGTACATTTTACTGTTGGATGTAACTGGGACCCTGTGTACATATTTGATCCACCATATGTACCACATGTGGTGCGAACGACAATAAAGAATCTCTGAATCTGAATAAACAGTATTTCTGTTAGTGGCGGGAGATATAATGAAGCTATCTGGACCCCCTTAGGTTCTATCCTGAGGAAACATGGTCTTTCTTTTCATTGTTATGCTGATCACTCTCAGATTTATCTGCCATTAACACCTAACAGTTCCTCCTCCATCCACCTTTTGCTAAAATGTCTTGATGACATCAAGACTTGGATGGCTGCAAACTTCTTGAGTTTTAATGATCAGAAGACTGAGGTCATTGTGTTTAACCCAAGCTCTGCCACTGTCACTGATCCTGCAAACCTGGACTCCCTTCAGCCACATCTAAAACAGTCTGTTACCAGTCTCTGCATAGTTTTACTCGGACTTTAAGTTTAATAAGCAGATAAATTCTGTTCTTCAAAAAAGCTTCTTTCAGCTAAGGCAGATAGCTAAGCTCAAGTCCGTGCTGTCCAGATCTGACCTTGAAAAACTATTCCATGCATTTATTACAACCTGGCTGGACTACTGTAACTCACGTTATGCTGGGGTCAGTCAGGTCTCTCTCTCATGTATCCAGCTTGTCCAAAATGCTGCAGCTCGGCTACTAACAGGAACTCACAGGTTTGAGCACATTACTCCAGTTCTGTCCTCTCTTCATTGTCTTCCTGTGCGTGTCAGAGTTGATTTTAAGATTCTTCTGCTGACATTTAAGTGTGTTAATGGCCTTGCACCCTCATTCCTCTCCGACCTCCTTCATCCTTATGCTCCTTCTCGGGCCTTGAGATCATCAGACCAGCTGCTTTTGGCCGTACCAAAAACCAGCTGAAGCTCAGAGGAGATCGAGCGTTTTCAGTCGTGGGCCCTAAACTCTGGAACAATCTGCCCATCAACATTCGACAGGCCACCTCAGTCTCTATTTTTAAATCTCTCCTCAAAACACATCTGTACTCACTGACACATCTGTACTCACTGACACGTCTGTACTCACTGACACGTCTGTACTCACTGACACATCTGTACTCACTGACACATCTGTACTCAGTGGCATTTAACGCAATGTGATCTGATTTAGTATTTCATTGTTTGTCATTATATTTCATGTTTTTATGCTTTTATTCATGTTGCTGTAATATGTTGTTATTAATATTTGATGCTGTGATCTTTTTTGGTAAGCACTTTGATAACAGTTACTGTTTTAAATGTGCTATATAAATAAATGTGACTTGACTTATATAGTTCAAGTTATGTGATTTAAACTGTTGATGATGCAAAACATATTGCGTGTTATTAAAGTTGAAAATGAAGACATCAGTTTTAATTTGTATTTACTTATTCAACACCACCAACTGTATGTCACATAAACACTAATAATTAAACTGAACACACTATTAAATACACGTTAACGGAACTGTAAACTACATTAATGAACTGTGCCCTTCCTCTCTGTTGTCGTCCTGGACACTGACGCCATGTTGTTTATCTGACTTGTACAGGCTGTCACTCCTTTGATTAATGCAGCTTAGGACATTGAATGGATTGAATAAAAGAACTGAGGGGAATTATAATTGAACATCTCTCTTTGACGATCAGAACCAGTTCGCCTCTAGTGGGAGGACAGATTCTCCTCGCAGGAAAAATAAAAACAAAAACTCAGTTGCTTGTTGTGTAACCGAAGTAAACATAAGCTAACATTATTAAGAACGTTGATTTACCTGCTGTAAATCGGCTCGAATACTGATTAGCACCGGAGTAAGAAGTCTGACATCTTCCTTGTCATTTCTGGTCTGCTCACTGACTGCTGTCGAGCTGTTAGATGAAGCGCTCCCAATTGGCGCCAAATACGTCGACTTGTATCCAAAATCCAGCTTTAAGTTTTGTTGTTACTGGGTTTGCAGCCCAGAAGAAGGACTTTACTGAGAACGGTCCCAGGCAGCACGTCAGCTGCTCTTATAAATGATCTTTTTCTTTTGGTAATGATCTGATTTGGCAGTGATTCACAACCCAGATCGATTGATTAATAAGCAGCTAATAAGACTTCTTGTATATCGCTTTTTTTTTTTAACAACCAGATGTTCAGATGGAGTTAATCAGACCTCAGAACTTAAGACTCCTAGTCGACTGGACTCTGCTAGAGCTGCTCATTGTCACCAGTCCTATTTACATTGTTTGTGGCTATGCTGTCCAGGTGCAGTTATGCAGAGGAATGTGTCCAGTTGAAAAATGTCAAGTTTGCTCTTTTGCTTATTGTAGATGATGTGGTTCTTTTTAGAACACAGCATTTAGTATGCACTGGAGAAATTTGCAGTGAAGTATGAAGCAGACAGGTTGAGCTGTTGGCAATAAAACTATTTAATGTTGAGGAGCCACAGAGAAGCTCCACTAAGATAAAGGTGTACCAAGTCAGCAGCCTGGGTATAGGAGGAGCTTTAACTGCTAACACTAATGATTCTGGTCTTTTTGTCAACATCTCCTCAGTTTAAAGACCAGGTGGTCCGTGAGGCGGTGGAGAAGATCTGCCAGGAGTTCTCAGGGCAGTGCTGCATCCATAAGCCTCTGGGTGGTGGAGGGGGTGAAGGAGGAGGCATAGAAGAAATAATAGGAAGAGCTGAGTCACAGCAGAACCCTGAGATGTCTTCTTCAACTCTACCTGGAGTTCCAACTTCCTTCACTCCATCTTGTTCCTCATGCAAGGGCCAGACCACTGGAGGAGGCTACCAGTGCAGGTACGACTGGTTTGATTCATATAAGTTTAAAAACATTAAAATCCCTGCTAGCCTTGATTTATGTTTTAGGCCATTTAATTAAGTTTATCCAAGTTAATTTATTAAGTTTGTTTAACTTGGCAAATTTATGTCAGTTTTATTCAAATCACTTAGTTTATTTCAAATGAAGAATTCAAATCTTTCTGACTTAATTTTATGGAAAGTCAAACTGAACTATCCAAAAGTAAATAATCACCAACGTTCTTCTTAAAATACAGCTTGAACATAAATGACATGTGTTTTAGCGTGTTGTTTTAGTTTTCCAGTAAGAGTAAAATACTTTGATGGTAATCAGAAATTCAAGTTAGATTAAAAAAGATCTCTCCATTTCACAAATGAAACATTTGACATTTTATTGTGAAAACAACTCCAACAGTTTTGCTCCACAGCTCCTCCTGCACAGAGATCCAACTTTATAGAACAAGTCAATAACAAACAAGATCATCTTCCAAAATGAAGTGCACATCAACAGTTCATCAGTAAGAACCTTTACTCTGCACTAGGGCATTAACAGAGTACTCGAGTCATCTACACATCGATTGCTAGGACATCTATCGAGGTTAAAAATGTTACGTGGAGTATCCGTAGTGACGTCATATTATGTGACCACCGTGTGAC
>NC_056512.1:2643524-2669426 GCF_014905685.2 Nematolebias whitei
AGACCCACAGCTTCTGGCAGGGTCATCAGCTTTTCCACAACAACTTCACCCTCAATGACGATTTTCAGGCCGGCCGGTGAAGATCTCATGTTGGGGGAGAGACACCTTCAGGTGTCATCAACAAGATCCCAACGTCCATTGGGCCAAAGGACTCATCACCATCCTGAAGATAAACTAAATAAATGATTGCCAGAAATATAACCGTCAGGGAATAAAATGGATGAACTACAACAGACCGCCATGAAGAATTACAGAACAGGAATGGTATGAAATGCAATTTATGCTAACATGATGATAACTACTATTTGGTCGTATTTCAAAATCTCTATCAATAAACATTGTAAAATCAATATTGGTCTAAGGACTATTTGAGGGATCTTCTTGGTCACTGGATAGAAATAGATCTTGTGACATTGCAGAAGCTTACTGAAACAATGGCACAGCGAATGCATGATGTAATCAAAGCTAAAGGCGGTCCAACAAAATATTAGTGTGTGAGGCAGTGTATGAAAACATACAATGAAAAAACAACAACAACAACAAAAAACAGGGATATGTTGCTTCAGTAAAAAGTTACAATAACATCTAAACTGCATTATGAAACTGACAATTGACTAAAGCAGAAAAACAAAAGTTTTACAAAATGAAGTTGTCTACAAAAACTAACTTCCATTTTTGATCTGCAGACAGGCCTCTTTCTCACTGCTGGCTTGTTCAAATTATACAATAAACATCAAATTATAAAAGTTGCAATTACAAACAAAATGTATCCTGACAAAACTAGATTTGAAGAACTCCAAGTCTCCAAGTAGGTGAGGAAGCCCTCTTAGCATGACTGTTGTTTTCCAGTGGGATCCAGTGACTGTAAGACTGAAAATGGATAAATATGTTACAAGAAAAAGTCTCATACACACGAACAAAGACACACGGACAAAGACACACAGACAAAGACACACGGACAAAGACACACAGACAAAGACACACGGACAAAGACACACGAACAAAGACACATGGACAATTTGTGCTTTTTGTCCTGGTAATACCTGCATTTGCTGCAAAAGCTGTGCCAAATGTTCACCCATGCTGCCCCTCTTAGCTTTAAAAATGTCCATAGGACGGGTAGTGTGATCATCAAGGGAGGAATAAAATACCTGCAGCAGGTCTTTTCCCACAATCCTTTTGAATTCCAGACAAATCTTAAAAAAATAATAATAATATGAAATTAGTGTTCTGTACAACTGGAGACAAAATGACCATCAGAATAATTAAGTGTACCTGCTTATTAGTATAGAGCAGCCAGCGTTTCATCAGAAGGCTTACTGGTGGTGATGTCTCCACAACTTCATCCCTCCAAATGTTAGGTCCATACTTTGTTGTGTCTTCCACACAAATCTAATGTGGCGGTTACAAAAAAGAAAAGAAAAGCAGAATTTAATGAACTAACAGACTATCCAGCAAAATTCACTGCAGCGCCAGGAACGATTGTAAGAACCAACAGCCCTTAGTTTGACTGTTCACTGTCGAAGTTACAAAAATAAATTAAAACATGTGGTAAATTATTCTGTATGCAACAAAAAGCTAACGTAAAGCTAACTGCTAATAGCATTAGCTTTCTGTGAGAGGCATTTAGCTTTTGTTTGCTGCAGACATTAACTACGGTACTAATTCATTCAGTCCCAAAAGAATAACAAAGTATGATCGACTAGCTATAATGTAGGGCAAAAATGATGCAGTTGACTCTCCCGTGAAATATTATAGCTAACGTTAACTTGAGCACGACAAAAATGTTATTTTACCAAGGAAGTACAACTATTATAAAAAACAGAATCAAATTTGCGCATTTAACATATATCGATAAACTGTAACATCAACCAGACTGACCTGATTTCTCCACTTCATCTCATTAATGAGATATGCAGCTAGCAGTCAGGAGAAACGTGCACTGGGCTCACCATTCTTCTTCTTTTTCTTCTTCTTCTTTGTTCACCGGGCAGGTGTTCACTGACAAGCCCCGCCCAAAACCAGTAAAAACATTTAAATGAGAGTTGTCCCCACTCATAGCCATTAGTACTGCAAATACTCATTTTGAGTAGTTTACAATTCACATATTGTTTAGTAATGGTCCTGCCTTTTGCAAAATAACAAAAGATTAGTAAGAATAGCTTGACTTATTATGTAAAAGAAAAATTGGGTTAACAGTGTTCTGGTTAGAGATTCATGAGTTTAACAGCATCAGGGTAGAAGCTGTTCCTCAGTCTAGTGGTTTTACACTTAATGCTCTTCAACCTCCTTCCTGGGGGGAACAGGGCTCCCCTCAGGAAGGAGGTTAAGGAGGTTATTATTGTTAAACTGTTATTATTTAGCACATTTAATATATTATAGTCCAGTGCGACGTGTGAAATAACCGCCTGCCTCGACAGGCTAGTTCAATAAATAGCTGATAGTTCAGATGTCAGTCACAGAAGCCACATTCTGGTGTAGACTAACTACGAGACCCAATAGATTTTCCATCAGTCGTAGCACAGAAAGCAGTATCCTGATGCATGCTCAATAATCCAGGTAGAAAAATCTAAAAAAAAGTTAAATCTGGTCCTCTGGACATTCAAAAAAACAAAACAAAGCAAATCAACAAAAAAAATGTAGAAACGTTTTGTCTCTCATCTGAGAGAGGCTGAAGCAGAACAGCTCAGAGTCAAAGTTTCAGCCTGCCTCAGCAATGCCAAACCACCACCTTCCAACATCAGTAGAGGGATGCACTCACCACTCTTAGCAAGGACAAAAACATCATCATTCTCCCAGCAGACAAAGGAAGGTGCACAGTGATTTTGAACCAGAAAGACTATCATGAGAAAGTTATGACACTCCTTAGTGACTTAAACACTTATGAACCTCTGAAAAGAGATCCAGGAAGTGGTTACAAGAAAAAGTTAATAGATTGCCTGAAAATTTTGGAGCAGGACAAGGCTATTGACCGTTTTCTGTACCACAGACTGTACCCAGGGGAGGCCACACCTAGTCTGTATGGTTTACCTAAAATCCACAAACAAGGGGTACATTTAAGACCAATTGTTAGTATGATTAACTCTGTCACTTACAATGTTTCTAAATATCTGGCGTCTGTACTCATCCCTTTAGTTGGCAGCTCAGAACACCACATACAGAACACCATGGACTTTGTGGACAAGGTGAGGGATGTCATCATGGAGACTGATGAAACAATGGTCTCTTTTGATGTCACATCACTCTTTACGTGCATTCCTGTTGATGATGCAGTAGAGGTGGTCAGTTTAAAAATAAAATCAGACACCACTCTGAGCAGCAGGACCACACTTTCTACAGAACAACTGTGTCAACTCTTGAAACTGTGCCTGCAGTCAACCTACTTCACATATGGGGAGCAATATTATAGGCAGAAACATGGGTGTGCTATGGGGTCTCCAGTTTCTCCTATTGTTGCCAACCTGTACATGGAGGAGGTAGAAAAGAGAGCCTTGACGTCCTTTTCAGGGACACCACCAAGTCATTGGTTCAGGTATGTTGACGACACCTGGGTTAAAATCAAATCTCAGGAAGTCCAACATTTTACTGACCACATCAACTCTGTGGATAAATACATCAAGTTCACACGAGAAGATATAAAAAATGGCAGGTTGGCTTTCTTGGACTGTGAGGTCTCAGTCTCTGATAGAGGACATTTGCAAACTGAGGTGTACCGCAAACCCACCCACACAGACCAGTATTTGCAGTTTGACTCCCATCACCCTTTGGAGCACAAGTTAGGAGTCATCAGGACTCTGTATCACAGAGCAGACAGCGTCCCCACTAGCTCAGGAGCCAGGCAGAAGGAGAAATCCCACACAAGACAGGCTCTAGAGCAATGTGGATATCCTAACTGGGCCTTCCTGAAAGCAGAGAAGAAACCCAAACAGGACTCCAGTCAGCCAACAGGTGAAAAGGAGGAACCCAGACCCAGACCAGTGGTCATTCCATATGTTGAGGGAGTATCAGAGAAACTGAGACGTTTATTTTCTAAACATAACGTCCCAGTGGCTTTTAAACCCCAAAATACATTACGGCAAAGACTGGTTCATCCCAAAGATCCAGTCCCCCGGCACAAACAGAGTAATGTTGTGTATGCTGTTCAGTGTCAGGATGGTGATCAGTCTTACATCGGGGAAACAAAACAGCCACTGGCCAAAAGGATGGCCCAGCACAGAAGATCAACATCATCAGGCCAGGACTCTGAGGTCTACACTCATCTCCAGGCCAGCGGTCACTCTTTCAGGGATGAAGATGTTCACATCCTGGATAGAGAGGAACGATGGTTTGAGAGAGGAGTAAAGGAGGCCATCTTTGTGAAAAGAAACCGTCCATCATTAAACAGGGGTGGAGGCCTCCGGGTTCAACTGTCCCCCTCTTACAATGCTGTGATTGCTAGTATCACTCAGCCCTCTGTGAATAGTAAACAGCCATCAGGTGCTAATGATCCATTGTTAGGCTGATGGTCCTTCTTGAGCATGTGATCAGCTGGTTTTGGTTGTCAGCAGCAAAACTGGTTGATCCACTCTGAGAAGGTGCTATTTAAGAGACTGAGCTGAATACAGCACCTCAGACTGAAGAAGTCTCTCGGATGAGAGACGAAACGTTTCTACATTTTTTTGTTGTTTTGCTTTGTTTTGTTTTTTTTGAATGTCCAGAGGACCAGATTTAACTTTTTTACACAGAAAGCAGCGTTTTACTCCAGCGGCATTGTTGTTTGATAGAAATATGCCGTCGGTCCACGCATGTGTGAAGTATACACCTGTTGTGCACATGTGCTTTCACTGCTCTTTGGGAAATGTGTACATTATCAGCGAGCGGTCTCCCAAAAACCTCCACTTTGAGAGGTGGGTTGAGAAACCTACGGATTCAAAGAGAGGGACTACTAGTGTTGTGTAAATGAACAGCCGAACCGCAGAGATAGAGGTGCGGTTTCACTCAAAGTATGCGCCGTGTAAACGGACCCATATTTTGAGACGTGAGGGGCCATCCTTTAGTGTGGGGTAAACTGTCAGTATCTGTGTATTTTCCCTTTTTGGGTAATTTTCTATGTGTTACCATACCATTTTTTTTTTTCTTGATACTCTACGGTGAAACCAGACGTGTTTTCCCTCTCTGCCCCCCCCCCCCCCCCCGCTTCCCTGGTGCGCTCTTTTGTCCTGTGAACCCTTAAAAAGCCAATTTTTTTTTCCTACATACCTCTTAGTTGGAAGGATCAGCTGGTCTCTCAACAAAATCGATCAACTTCTCCCGACAGGAGTCAGGGTAAGGAGGACCCTCTGAACTCTGAAGGATAAATTGGATTCATGATGACGACTAGAAGATGACGACTAGAATCTACTGTTTGGGTTGGTGGAATCTGGTTGTCTACAAATTCGTGTGGAGGTGTTGAAGCTTGACAGTGCTCAGACTGAATGTGGAGCTGTGACAGGGAATTGGAGCAGCTGTATCAGGACTGTGATCTCCCTGGCAGCACTCATGAATGGTGGAATAATCTGGAGAAGCTGTGAGCTCGACTTTTGGAGTAAAGGATCAATTTGGCTGTTTTGGAGTTTCCATCAGAGAATATGTACCAGCGAGACTTTAAAGGCAGAAACAACAATTCATGAGTTCTGCCTGACCCAAACTATGGCCTTGATGCCGGACTTATATCAACTCCTCCTGGAATGTTTGGAAAACAACAAAGATGCTTTGACTGTTTTCTCACCCCTCCCTTCCCCAAGGCCATGGACATGTAACAGAACCTCAGCTGAGCTGAAAATGAATGTCACCTCTTATCTGGACAATGGCTGAGGGGGGGCTCTTGACTATGCTATGACTTTCCCTTAAAAATTCAATGTTTTCACCGCCTATATGTTCATGTATAACGTCTGTTTATGTTGCTTTGCTGTGGTAGGATTTTTTGATGCCTCAAATTGTGCCCTGTCTAGGACACGCTGTGAGAGATCTTTTTTTTATACCGTCTCTCCTCATGTTTTCTTTCCTTTTCTTATCTAAGCAAAATATTATTCTGAATAAGAATAAGAAGGCTGCGCTGATTATTTTAGCCGCAGCTTCATGCACTCCGCCCATCTTCGGACGACTGTACGTACATATTCGCATTGTATCTCGGTGCAATGCCAATAAAGTTTATTCTGATTCTGATAGTAAAGTCAGGTCCTCTTGATGGATTCTTCTTGTTGAGGACCTGACTTTACTTTGTTATATTTTTCTACCTGGATTATTGAGTATGCATCAGGATATTTTATGTGTTTTTTTTTTTTTTTGCTGAGTTTCCATGAGTCTAGTTTTCCCAGTATTTTTCTTATGTTTAGCCCCTGGTACATTATGTAGGGATGGCACCATCTTGTGGGCCTTCCCTATCTGTGCACCCTTGTGTGTCTCATTATTCCTGATTTTTTGCACCTTCTGTTTTCAGCTGTTTGTAATCACGTCCTGTCTTGTCTGTGTATTTAAGCATGTCAGTGAGTCTTGTCCTTTGTCTCGTCGTCATTGGGTATTGTCCTGTTCTGTCCTGCCAGCCTGATCTGATTCCGTTTTTTGTAAGTTGCTGCCACATCAGCCTTTTTGGTTTATTATTATTATTAAAGAGTATTTATTTTTTGTAAATCCTGGAGTCCTGACTTTTCCCTGCATTATTGGGTTCACTCCTGCCCTGCTCTGTCAGAAACCCTGTGTAGGGGAATATATGTATAGGATATTGGCCTTCTGGTCCAGTCAAACCTGTACCCTTTAACAGGCATTTACTCTGGACCGGCCTCAACTCAAACATATATAAATCATGAGTTCTTGTAGTGAACTTAATTCCTGTCCCTCAAAGAAAACACAAAGAATCCGTAATTTAAATACAATTCTATAATATCCTGATGCATTACAATTATTGAATTACAATTCTGTAATGTTTATTTTCAGTTTGAATTATGACATGGAATTTATGGCAAATATTGAATATGAATATGAACCAATAATATTATTTTAGAAAGTAAATGACATAAATCTGAGGACTTTGAGAAGGGGTTTTGATTCAATTTGGACTAAGGTCTAGCTCTTAACGTTAGAATTTAGGTAAGTTTATCAGATTCATGAATTAAAATATCTAAACTAACTTAGTTGGCACTGTTTCGTGGCCCTCTCATCAGAAGGAAGATGTTCATCTCTCATTACCACAGCGGATGCATGAAGGAAGCTGGTGGCCTGCTGTCCCAAGAAGGATGTCGTTTCTCAGGGCTGCGGTCCATTCGGCTCATACCTTTAGCTCGTACCTTTAGCTCCTGGGTGTTTGAGATTTTTCAGGATGTCCACCATCTCTCAGCTGGACATTTCTTCCATCATAGCTGTTGTTCAGAGAGTCTCTTTTCAGCTGCCCTCTGCTGAGTGGAAAACGACCATTCATTCCCACTGCTCAGCTTGGCTGATGATCCAAAGCCAACTTTCCTCACCGGCTGCCGTCTCGCAACTCCCTTGGTGTTCAGGATACCTGGCTGGCACCAGGAAGAAGGGCCCCTTAACTTTTAACCAATCAGAGGGCTTCTTACAGTAGGAGTATCCCACTGTATAGTTAATGTAATTAAAATCTTCCTTCTCAAAGTTCTTCAAAGATAATACAATGACCCATTGTTAAGGATGTGTGACACCATGGTGATACAAACAAAATGGGTTTCCTTGAATCAAAACTTCAACTGGGGGGTGTTAGCTTATTGTCATGGCGACCAGTCTTTGTTGATAAGGCCAAGTGAAGATCTTTGATCAAGACCCTTCTTCAGGAGTCTCAAAGTCTGGTGACTCAACATAGAAGGTGAATTACACAGAAGGGGTCCAGAAGCCCGAGCCACCTCAACTGGCTCCTCTCGATGTGGAGAAGTAGCGGATCTACTCTGAGTACCTCCTGGATTACTGAGCTTCTCACCCTATCTCTAAGGGAGAGCCCAGACACCCTGCGGAGAAAACTCATTTTGGCCGCCTGTATCTGTGATCTTGTTCTTTAAGTCACAACCAAAAGCTCAAGACCATAGATGAGGGTAGGAACGTAGAATGACCAGTAAATTGAGAGATTTGCCTTTTGATTCAGCTCTATCTTCACCACAACAGACCGGTACAGCACCTGCTTCACTGCCGACGCTGCACCTATCCGCCTATCGATCTCACGGTCCATTTTTCCCTCATTCCCGAACAAGACCCCAAGATATTTGAACTCCTCCACCTGGGGCAAGACCTCCTCCCCTACCCAGAAAGGGCACTCTACCCTTTTCTGGCTCAAGACCATGGCCTCGGATTTGGAGGAACTGATCCTCATCCCGGCCGCATTACACTCGGCTGCGAACCGCTCCAGCGAAAGCTGTAGATCACAACTTGATGAAGCCTATACGACCATATCATCTGCAAAAACAGAGAAACAATCCTAAGGCCACCAAAACGAATCCCCTCAACACCTTGGCTGCGCCTAGAAATTCTATCTATAAAAGTTATGAACAGAATCTGTGACAAAGGACAACCTTGGCGGAGCCTAACTCACTGGGAATGAGCCAGACTTACTGCCAGGAATGCGGACCAAGCTCTGACACTGGTCGTACAGGGACCTAACAGCCCATATCAAAGGGCCTGGTACCCCATACTCCCGGAGTACCCCCCACAGGGCTCCCCGAGGGACCCAGTCGAATGCCTTCTCCAAGTCCACAAAGCACGTGTAGACTGGTTGGGCAAACTCCCACGCACCCTACAGGACCCTGCTGAGGGTGTAGAGCTGGTCCAGTGTTCCACGACCAGGACAAAAACTGCACTGCTCCTCCTGAATCCAAGGTTCAATTATCCAAAGGACCTTCCTCACTAGAACCTCTGAATAGACCTTACAAGGGAGGCTTAAGAGCGTGATCCCCCTGTAGTTCAAACACACTCTACAGTCCCCCTTTTTGAATAGGGGGACCACCACCCCAGTCTGCCAATCCAGGGGAACTGCCCCCAATGTCCACGCAATATTGCAGCGTCGTCTAAGCCAGCACAACCCCACAACATCCAGAGACTTAAGGAACTCAGGGCGAATCTCATCCACCCCTGGGGCCCTGCCACTGAGGAGCTTTTTATATTTTTATTTTTTTTATTTAGAAAGGTAATTTTCCATCACATTCATAATTACAGCTTTAGTCATTTAAGGTTATATACAAGAATGTGGGCAAAAAAGTCCAAATGAATTTTGTCCATGTTGCCTTTCTAATGTTTTTTTTTTTTAATAGAACAATGTTAAAAATAAAAAGTTGAACAAAGCTGGGTGGGGGGTGCACCACATCAAACCCTAAGAACAGTAAGAACAAAGGACAGGATCACATAATTCACAAGTAAAGTCAGACCTAGTTGGTTTTACATATTCAGTCCATTTGGTCCAGATCTGGTAAAATTTTTATTTTTTGACTTGGAGGGAAGAATATATTTTTTCCATAACATAAATCTGATAGACAATTTCAATCCATTCATTAATTGTGGGTGGTTCTGCCTTTAACCATTTCCTTGTGACAGATTTTTTACTGGCTGCCAACAGTATAGTCAACAGTTTTTTTGTCCTTGTTGGTCCATGTTTCAAGCATTAAGTTACCCAAGTATAAAGTTTCACAGTTGAATGGAATGTTTACATTAAATACATTTTCAATATGTTTGTGGATCTCTTCCCAGTAGGGTCTTATTACCTGGCACTCCCAGAAAATGTGGAAGTGGTTGGCTCCCTTAGTCCCACAAAGTCTCCAACAAGCATCTCCCTTGCCCTGGTGTCGTTTCTGAATGGGTGTGACAAAAAATCTTGCAATATTTTTCCAGCAGAATTCTCTCCATGTGTTTGATCCGGTCGAGACCCATTGCAGTTGACACTTTTTCTCCCAATTCTCCTGTGTGATCATTACTTTCATTTCATTTTCTCATTTCTTCTTTATGTATTCTGTATTACCTTGTTTAGATATTTGAATGGCATTATACAGTTTAGAGACAATTTTGTTATCTGCTCTGGACTTAATTAATGATAGAAATACCTCCATGAACTTTGATTTGCCTTTTTCCAATGTCCCTTTAAGATTTTTATCAAAATAATGTCTCACGTGTAGGTACCTGAAGAAATCATCTTTTCCCAGTCTGTGATCCTTCTGTAAGGTTTCAAAACTCAGAAATGTCCCTTTGTGGACAAATGAATAATAGGTAGTTAATCCTTTTGAGATCCATAACTTAAATCTATTGTCTGTTCTAATTGGTGTGAAGTCCAAGTCATAGGCACACCACCTCAAAATTTTAGTTGTATCTCCTAATCTGCAATTTTTAATTACATCCTGCCAAGACTTCAGAAAGCTACCTGTTATGTGGTCTTCTGGGATCTGCTGTTCTTCTTGTAATTTATGATCACTGAGTAGGGCTGTTATTAGGACTCCTTTTATCGTTGTACCTTCTATTTCCTTCCAAGCTGCAGTGTATGTTGGTGAACACAGACAGACTAAAGGTCTCAGCTGGGCTGCGTGGTAGTAATCCTGTAAAGATGGAAGGCCCATTCCACCCTTTCTTTTCTTAATTGCAGCGTCTTGAATTTAATTCTGGCCTTTTGTCCCTGCCACAAATACCTTGCTATTAATCTGTCCCATTCTAAGAACTGTTGAGGTGGGATTTTGACTGGTAAACACTGAAATAAGTACAGCATCCGTGGAAGTATATTCATTCTGATGGATTCTATCTGGGATTTTAAACTTAAAAAGGGAATAACGTTCCATCTGTGTATATCAGACTTTATTTTGGAATTTAAAGGACCGTAGTTTATATCAAAGAGTCTCGAAAAGTCCCGAGGTAGAGATACTCCCAAATATTTAATAGAATCAGTATCCCAATTCCAACCGTACTTGGTCTTAATTGAAGTTGGGGGGGGTCATAGTTAAATGTTAATACTTGAGTTTTGTTGATATTGATTTTGTATCCAGAAAGTAAACCAAACTCCTCCAGCAATTTCATCAGTTTAAGGAGTGTCTGTGTGGGCTGTGTTATACTTATCATCTTCTGCAAATAGAGACAATTTTTGCTCCCCGGATGTCATTGTAACCCCTTTGATATCTGACCTCTGCCTGATCAATTGACTCATGGGTTCTATAAACAAGGCGAAGAGGAGCGGCGACACACAACATCCTTGTCTTGTTCCTCTTTCCAAATTGAATGAATTGGTCAAGTCTCCAATGATTTTAATTCTGGCTGTTGGTTTATTGTATAGCGCAGCACATGTATTAATTATAGTTGTGTGGAAGTCAAATTTTGAAAGCACTTTATATAAAAAGGACCACCTCACTGAATCAAATGCTTTCTCTGCATCTAAACTTAATATCAGTGCCTCTTGTCGTTGCTGTGTGACGTGTCTCATAATGTGCAGTGTTT
The DNA here is from genome assembly GCF_014905685.2 of Nematolebias whitei. Lineage (NCBI taxonomy): Eukaryota > Metazoa > Chordata > Actinopteri > Cyprinodontiformes > Rivulidae > Nematolebias > Nematolebias whitei. The sequence continues at coordinate 2,654,946 of NC_056512.1, forward strand.
TTCTAATATTGTCTTGGGTTTGTCTTTGTCTGACAAAGCCAGTCTGGTCCTTATGTATTAAAATCGGTAATATCACTTCTATCCTTTTAGACAATACGGAGGTGAAAAGTTTACAATCATTATTTAGCAGACTTATGGGACGATAACTCCCACATTACAAATTATCTTTACCTTCCTTAGGTATGACTGTAATCATTGCTTCTCTCCATGGGGGGGGGGGGGGGTTTGTTTTCCAGAACCCAGTTGAACGTTTTCATTAATGTTGGAATTAGAGTCAGAGTCAGTCAGAGTCAGAGTTTCTTTATTGTCATTCGCACCTCATGTGGTACATGTGGTGGAGCGAAATTATGTACACGGGGTCCCAGTTACATCCAACAATAAAATGTATAAGAAAAACAGTAATAACATCTAAGATATGAACTAAGAAAAACATCAACTAAATATACACTAAACACTCATAACATAAAACATTGAACATCAGCACAAACATGAACATGAGTCTGTGAGCAGATGTGCACGCATGAACACATCAACATTGAAACAGATCAGCAGCAACATGAAACAGATCAGCAGCAACATGATATGGTTTTTCACAGTGATTATTCTAGTTAGAGATTCATGAGTCTAACAGCCTCAGGGTAGAAGCTGTTCCTCAGTCTAGTGGTTCTACACTTAATGCTCCTTAACCTCCTTCCTGAGGGGAGTGGGGCAAAAAGTGTGTGTGCTGGGTGGGTGGGGTCCTTCATGATGCAGGTGGCCCTCTTCCTGCATCTGGAGGTGTAGATGTCTGTGATGGTGGGGAGACTGATTCCAACAGATTTCTGTGCAGCCTTCACCACTCTCTGCAAAGCTTTTCTTTCTGCAGCTGTGCAGCCTCCATGCCACACATTGATGCTCGAGCACAGGATGCTCTCCACTGCACACCTGTAGAAGGAGGTGAGGACTGAGCTTCCCAGACCAGCTCGTCTCAGCCGTCTGAGGAAGTAGAGTCTCTGATGAGCTTTCTTGATCAGGCTGGTGGTGTTGTTGCTCCAGCTGAGGTTGTCATTCATGTGTACACCCAAGTACTTGTAGCTGGAGACCACTTCCACCGCAGATCCTCTTATGTTCAGGGGGGTGTAGGTGTTTTTGTTCCTTCTGAAGTCCACAATCATCTCCTTTGTCTTCTTCACATTGATGTGAAGGTTATTCTCTCTGCACCAGCTCTCCAGGTGTTCCACCTCTTGCCTGTAGCTGGACTCATCATTGTTTGTGATGCATCCCACCACCGCTGTATCATCTGCAAACTTTACAATGTGACAGCCTGGATGGGTAGCTGCACAATCATATGTGAGCAGAGTAAACAGAAGGGGGCTCAACACACATCCCTGAGGAGAGCCAGTGCTGAGGGTTATGGTGGAGGAGGAGAGGTTGTGGATCCTCACTAACTGTGGTCTGTTTGTTAAAAAGTCTAGTACCCAGTTGCAGATGGAGGGGCTTAGTCCTAGTGTGGATAGTTTGTCCATCAGGGTTTGGGGGATCATGGTGTTGAAGGCGGATGTGAAGTCCACAAAGAGCATACGGACGTAAGAGTTTTTCTGCTCCAGGTGGTTGAGCGCAGTGTGGACCACAGAGGAGATTGCATCCTCTGTTGATCGGTTCTCACGGTATGCGTACTGATGAGGGTCCTCGTTGATGTTGATGGTTGTTTTGATGTGAGTCATGACCAGTTTTTCGAAGCATTTAGCGACTATCGGGGTGAAGGCCACTGGCCGATAGTCATTCAGACCAGTCACTGTAGAGCTTTTTGGGACTGGGATGATGGTGGCAGTCTTCAGGCAGGTGGGAACTGTCTCCAGGGTAAGTGAGGTGTTAAAGATGTCTGCCAGCACCTCACAGAGCTGATCAGCACATTCCTTCAACACTTTTCCGGGGATGTTGTCTGGGCCAGTTGCTTTGTGCGGATTAATCCTCCTGAAGGTACTCCTTACTTCTGCTGAGGTCACGCTGAGATGCTCTTCATCCGGTGGTGAGGTGAGTCTGGTGCTGGGTGGTCTGTTCGGGTCTTCAAAGCGTGCATAGAACTTGTTGAGGGCATCAGGCAGAGATGGGTCTTTGGGGCATTGTTCACTCCTTCCTTTATAATCTGTTATGCACTTAATGCCCCTCCACATGCTCCGAGGGTCTTGTGAGATGAATTGACCCTCGATCCTCTTTGCATATGTGGCCTTGGCCCTCTTAATACCAGCAACCAGCTCTTTTCTTGTCCTACTCAGCTCCTCTGAGTTTCCAGACCTGAAGGCAGTGTTCCTGGCTTCCAGCAGGGTACGCACCTCTGCATTCAGCCAAGGTTTTCTGTTTGGGTAGCTTTTAACATTTCTGATAGTGGAGACTGTGTCAGTACATGTACTAATGTAACCCAGTACTGAGGATGTGTATTGGTCAAGATCAAGCGAACCTCCATTTTCAGCAGCTTCTCTGAAAACTTGCCAGTCTGTTCGGTCAAAACAATCTCTCAGTATGGGGCCACTGTCCTGGCTCCAACATTTAACTTTCTTTTGTACCGGTCTGGAGCGTCTCAGTGGTGGCATGTAAGCAGGAGCCAGGAAGATTGAGATGTGGTCTGACAGTCCTAGGTGGGGGCGGGGTTCGGCTTTGTATGCATCTTTTACGTTCGTGTAAACACGGTCCAGCGTGTGGTCTCCACGTGTCGGAATCGTCACATGTTGATAAAAGCTTGATAATTAGTTGATCTTGCATAATGTTGTACCATTCTGTAGTAAAGCCATCGGTACCTGGAGACTTCCCTCCTTTTGTTCTCCTGATTGCTGATTGAATTTCTTCTTTTGTTATTTTAGATATTAATTTCTCATTTTGTTGGTCAGTAATCGTCGGAAGATCAATCTGATCCAGAAAGGCATCGATCTGGTTGTCGCTGCTTGTCTGTGTTTTGGGAATATAATGTTTGTAGTATTTTTGAAAGCAGTTCTTAATTTTCTCTGGATTAATTTCTATTTCATTTGTCATATTGTTTCTTATTTTATATATGGCTCTTTCCGCTTGTTGTTTTCTTAGCCTATATGAGAGCAGTTTCAATGATTTCCCACCTACCTCGTAGTATTGTTGCTTTGTAACAAGGAGCTTTTTTTGGATTTCCATCGTATTTATTTCATCTATTTCTTTTTTTGGTTTTACAATCTCATGTTTGCTGGTGTCATCCCTGGGGGACTTTGCATGTTCTCTCTGTGGTCTTTACAGATCCTCTTCTAATTTTATGAGTTTTTGTTCTCTAGTTTTCTTCTCATGTGAGGATATAGCTATAATTTTACCCCTCATCACTGCTTTTAATGCATCCCAGAGTATAGGTGGAGTCACTTCTTCATTGTCGTTATTTTCTAGATACAATTTAATTTCACTTTTCAATTTATCTCTGATACCTAGGTTATTCAGAATGCTTGAGTTCAGTCTCCATAGCGTGGACCTTCTCTTATTATTCAGATGGACTGTGATGTAGAAGATGGGTCCATGGTCTGAAATAGTAATGGGTCCTATTTCACAAGTGTCTACCCTGGAAAGATCTCCCTTAAACATAAAAAAGTAATCTATTCTCGAGTAGACATTGTGAGCATGTGAGTAATGCGAGTAGTCTCGGCTCTTTGGGTTTCTCTCTCTCCACACATCCACAATCCCCACTTCGCCCATCCAAGTATTTAATCTTTTGCTAATGTTTTTTGCGTCGGGTTTCGCATTTGATGAGTCAATTTTTGGGTTTAATCGTACATTAAAATCTCCACCGCATATTAAAATTCCTTGACTTTTTGTTGTCATTAGGTCAACTATATGTTTATAAAAGGACCAGTCACTTCCTGGAGGGATATACACTTTAAGAAGACTTATCACAATTCCTTCCATTTTGCCTATAATCATAACAAATCTGCCTTCATTGTCCTTATATTCTGATATATGCTCGTAATTTACAGCCTTGGATATCAGGGTCGCCACTCCTCTTCGCTTCCCGGATCCATGGGAAGAAAAGTAAACATGTTTAAACCCTTGTTTATTTAATTTAGCATGTTCTGAATCGTTGAGGTGTGTCTCTTGCAGAAAAGCTACTTGGATTTTATCTTTCTTTAGTTTTGATAAGATTTTCCCCCTTTTAACTGGATTGAGTACTCCATTTATATTAAAAGATGTTATTTTTAAAGATCTGTTCTGCATCAATGTGATTCCCCGCTCCACCTCTCTCAAAAACCTGATGCACTTCTCCCGCCCCATGAAAACCAGCAAGGAATTAACAATTAACATAACAAACATCAAACTAAGAACAAATTGTCCATGTGACTTCTTATGTAGGGGTCTAACTAGTTGACCCTGTTGAGTCACCCAAAGGTGCTCAAAGGAGAAAGTCCCCCTCCTCAGTCCGGAGGGAGAGGCCCTTGCCTGCTCCAGCCACGTGTCAAAAAAGTAGAAAAGGAAAAAAAAAAGAGTAAAAAATAAAAATAGAAATTAAAAAAGAAAAATTATTCCTACTGCAAAGGAAAAATATTAATAACAAAAGAAAGAGTAATAATTGAAAAAGGAAAGTGGTCCCAAATGAACCAGTTTCTTCAATAGTTTATCTCCACCACTAATTATGAAGAAAATATTTCACCTTTATTTCCGCCGTCTTCAGATTGTGGAATATGTCCTCTCTAGGACCCCAAGGAATCCGCTGATGGTCTCTTGAAGGCTCGGAGCTTCTCCTTGTAGCTTGGCTCCCAGCCGGCTTTAAATGTGCTCTTCGTCACTTGTCTGTCCACCATCATCCAGGACAGTCGCTGTACCTGCTCCATGAGCGTCTCCAGAGGTTTGATGGTTGTCACGGTGAAGCCGCTTCTCTCCAGGTCCTCTGATGCCTCCTCTACGGTGTCGTAAGTTTTGGTTCCGTTTTCATATCTGACGCGCAGCCTGGCGGGGAAGATGGTCTGGAATTGAATATTATTCTCCTTTAATACTCACTTCTGTATACTCCCTTCGTTTTTTAAGTATGAGAGGTGGATAGTCATGGTCCAGATTTATGTGGTTTTCTTGCCAGTTAAAACCTTTCCCCTGCCATGCTTTGCGGAGTATTGTCTCTTTGGTTCTGGAGCTTAAGAACTTAATAATGATGGAGCGTGGTGGTGCGTTCACTGGCGGCTGTGGCCCAACTGATCAGTGGGCTCTTTCAATTTGTAGATCATGCATGTTGTCATTTAACTCCAGACCTTCATGGAGTAAATTTTCCACAAATGTGATCATCGTTGTTTCTTTCTCGGACCCCTCCGGTACCCCGTACATCCTTATGTTTTCGCGTCTGGAGCGACTCTCCAGATCCAACAATTTGTCCTCCATCTTGATGTGTAGTTTTAGCATGGCCATTATAACGTCTTCCGTATTTTGGATCCTTCTGCCTTCTCAATACGTCCTTCCACTTCGTCCATTCTGGTGTTCACCTTCACGATTTCCTCTTTTATTGTCTCGAGTTTTTCTTTATTTTCTTGACGGAACCCTCTTAGTTCTCGCAGAATCAGCTTGGAGTCAGTCATTTTCGTATGCTACGTCTTGTTGTTCGTTAGCTTAGTTCCGTTAGCAGCTAGCTGTTGTTGCATCCCATCTTTTTCACTCATCTGACCTCAGTCGGCGTTTGTAGTTCAGAGTGGTGGTCTGTCTCTTGTCCCCTTTTTAACGCTTTATATTGCTGGAGTTTCTTCAATTTATATGGGGAAATTTCTCTAATTATTCTGGTTCGTCCAGGAGCTCTCTCTCTATGCGGCCATCATGGTGGTGATCCACCCCGGAAGCCCTGAGGAGCTTTTTAACCACCTTGGTGACCTCAGCACCAGAGACTGGAGAGCCCAACCCAAAGTCCCCAGGCTTTGCTTCCTCAGTGGAAGACATGCCGGTGGGATTGAAGAGGTCTTGAACGTATTCCGCCCACCGACCCATGACATCTCGAGTTGAGGTCAGCAGCACACTTCCTCTACTATAAATAGTGTTGGTGGCATACCGCTCCCCCCCACCGATATGCCAGATGGTGGACCAGAATCGCCTCGAAGCTGTACGGAAGTCATTCTCCATGGCCTCTCCGAACTCCTCCCATGCCCGGGTTTTTGCCTCAGTGACCACCCGAGCCACTTGCCGCTTGAACTGCCAGTACCCATCAGCTGCTTCTGGGGTCCCACAGGCCAAAAAGGCCCGATAGGACTCCTTCTTCAGCCTGATTGCATCCCTCACCGCCGGTGTCCACCACCGGGTTTGAGGGTTACTTCCGTGACAGGCACCGACATCCTTGCGGTCACAGCTCCGATAAGCCACCTCGACAATAGAGATGTGGAACATGGCCCACTAGGACTCAATTTTCCCCGCCTCCCCCGGAACGTGTTCGAAGCTCTCCTTAGAGTTAAAGCTCCATCTCACGGGAGACTGTCAGACATTCCTAGCAGACCCTCCCAATACGTTTGGGTCTGCCAGGTCTGACCAGCATCCTCCCCCACCATTGGAGCTGACTCACCACCAGGTAGTGGTCAGTGGACAGCTCCGCCCCACTCTTCACCAGAGTGTCCAAGACATGCGGTCGCAGATCAGATGAGACGACAACAAAGTTGATCATCTAACTGCGGCCTAAGGTGTCCTGGTGCCAAGAGCACATATGGACACCATTATGCTTGAACATGGTGTACTTTATGGACAATCCATGACGAGCACAGAAGTCCAACAACAGAACACCACTTGGGTTCAAATCAGGGGGGCCATTCCTCCCAACCGCACCCCTCCAGGTCTCACTGTCATTGCCCATGTGAGTGTTACAGTCCCCCAGTAGAACAAGGGAGCCCCTAGTACCCAGTACCCCCTCTAAGGACTCCAAAATGGTGGGTAATCTGAGCTGCTGTTTGGTGCATAAGCACAAACAACAGTCAGAACCCATCCCCTCACATGTAGGTGGAGGGAGGCTACCCTCTCATTCACCAGGGTGAACCCCAACGTACAGGCACCAAGATGGGAGGCAACAAGTATGCCCACTCCTGCTCGGTGTTTCTCGCCAGGGGCAACTCCAGAGTGGAAGAGTGTCCAAACCCTCTCAAGGAAGCTGGTTCCAGAGCCAAAGCCATGTGTTGAGGTGAGTTCGACCATTTCTAGCCGGAACCTTTCAACCCCACACACCAGCTCAGGCTCCTTCCCCACCAGAGAGGTGACATTCCATGTCCCAGTAGTCAGCTTCTGTAGCTGAGGATCAGACCACCAGGGTCCCCGCCCTTGGCCACCACCCATCCCACATTGTATCCGACCCCTTTGGCCTCTCCCACAGATAGTGAGCCCATGGGAAGGGGGACCCACGTCTCCTCTTCGGGCTGTACCTGGCCGGGCTCCATGGGTAAAAGCCTGGCCACCAGGTACTCGCCAGCGTGCCCAACCTCCAGGCCCGGCTCCAGAGTGGGGCCCGGGTGACCCACGTCTGGGCGAGGGAACATTGATTCCATTCATTTTGCTCATCATAGGGGGCTGCATGCTGTTTGTATCAACAGTTTTCGAGCAGGGGGGTGTCGGTTCAGTGTGAGGGAAACAGAGCACTACCTCTGCAAGTTTTTAGTTAATGTGTCTGTATTGTACGCCACTAGCTTAGTGCTACATCAGAGCCAGCAGTTGTCAAAAGGGGAAAGGGCACTCAGTTCTGTTGAAAGGGCATAGCACCCTGCTTGTATAATGGTAGGGGAAAAACTGCTTCAAGATCCTTGAGTGGAATCTGCATTCGTAAGCGAGAGTTCCTTCTGACACCATTACAGATTGCCACGTTGTCCCAGCTTTGCTCGCTTCTCTCCAGATGTTTGTATATTTTATCAAGGATAAAAATTGTTACATCCTCTACACCTTGCAAGTGGGGGATCTAATTCATCCAGTTTTTTTTTCCAATTCAAGAAGACAGGCTTAGCTCCTAACTACTGAAAATTATTACAACATCACTTCTAAGTATCTTGGTCGATTTACATCTCTCTTTTTAAGCCTTATGTGGAAAACTTGGTAAAGAAATTGAAAGTAAAACTGAGTTTCTTTTTTAAAAATACATCCTGTCTAACACTGAATGCTAGGAAACACCTTGCAACTGCGACTTTCCTTCCCTCCAATGATTACAGTGACATTATTTACATGAACACTCCTACAAGCATCCTGCAGATGTTGGATGCTGTCTATCATGGTGCACTAAGATTCATAACTGGCTGTAACTACCGTACCCACCACTGCACCCTGTATTCACTGGTTAACTGGACATCATTAACTTCACGCAGACTCTCTCGCTGGTACATTTTCATCTTTAAATCACTTCTTGGTCTGTTGCCTTCATATATCAATCAACCTTTATTTATACAGGTAAATCCCATTGAGCCTCGAGGACTCATTTACAAGAGAGACCTGATTTCAACAAAGAAAGATGACAACAATGGACAACAGCAACAACAATAAACAGTTGTAAAAAAAAAAGCATACTACAGTTTTTTTTTTTAACAAATAGGATGGCTAAAAGGAAAAGGTAACAAAACAAAAAACAGCTAGATTCCAAGACAAATGTAGAAAACTAAAAACAGGAACATGTCAACATTGGACCTTGCCAGGTGTCCAACAGATTCTTAAAGACACTTAGAGAGGTCAAGGTCGAGAGCTTCAAATCTTTTTGTAAGATATTCCAGGAAACAGGAGCGGAATAGGAGAAGGCCCTTTTGCCTAGTTCAGTCCTCATTGAGGGAACACTGCAGGTAATAATGTCCTGAGAGCGCACTCCGTAGCTGCACTCACGCAGAGACAAGTAGGAGGAGATGTATGAAGGCAACAGACCAAGAAGTGATTTAAAGATGAAAATATACCAGTGAGAGAGTCTGCGTGAAGTTAATGATGTCCAGTTAACCAGTGAATACAGGGTGCAGTGGTGGGTACGATAATCACAGCCAGTTATGAATCTTAGTGCACCATGATAGACAGCATTCAACATCTGCAGGGTTCTTGTAGGAGTGTTCATGTAAATAATATCACCATAATCAATTGAGGGAAGGAAAGTCACAGATACAAGGCGTTTTCTAGCATTCAGGGTTAGACAGGATTTGTTTCTGAAAAAGAAACCCAGTTTAACTTTCAGTTTCTTTATCAAGTTTTCCACATGGAGCTTAAAAGAGAGATGTGAGTCGACCAAGATACCCAAATATTTATAGGAATCAACAAACTCAATGGGGACACCATTTGAGGATAAAATCGGAGGATGAACTGCTGGGACCAACTTCCTATTTGAAAAAAGCATCCCTTTGGTTTTGTCGGCATTTAGGACAAGTTTGAGGCGGAACAAATCTGTCTGGATGATGTTGAATGCAGATTTCAAAAGCTGGAAAGCCTTAGCAAAAGTTTTAGCTCGACAATAAACAACTGTGTCATCAGCATAGAAATGTATGAATGCATTAGGGATGTTTTTACCTACATTATGTATGTAGATTGTAAAGAGGGTGGGTCCTAAGACTGAGCCTTGTGGTACACCATTGTTGACTGTTAAATAACTGGAGAAAGTGCCATTATGTTGAACACATTGCCTCCGGTCTGAAAGATAGTTAGAGAAGCAACCAATGGTGTGATCTGAGAAACCAATTTCTGAGAGTTTATGACACAAGATGTTCTGATCCACAGTTTCAAAAGCTTTAGACAGGTCTAAGAAAAGTGCAGCACAATAATCCTTAGCATCCAGTGCTTCAACAACATCATTAAGAACCTTCAGTGAAGCAGTGGTTGTGCTGTGTTGTTTCCTGAAACCAGATTGATGGGGAGGTAAGATGTTAAATGAGTCCAGGTAATTTTTGATTTGAGAGTTTATCAGTTTTTCTAGAACCTTGGCTAAAATGCAGAGTTTAGAGATTGGTCCATAGTTGTTCAGTGAGGTGGGGTCTCCTCCTTTCAGCAAAGGAAGAACAAAGGCTGTTTTCCAAGTGTCTGGGATGGAGTTTTGTCTTATGGAGAGATTGAAGATGTGGGTCACAGGGACTGTGATGATATGAGCAGCCAGCCTTAAGAAATAAGGTGGAAGTTCATCTGGACCTGCAGATTTTTTAGGATCAAGATCTTTTAACAGTTTATTAACCTCACTGACTGAGAATGGAGAAAAAGAGAAGCTGTGATTAACTGAGGATTGACTTGTAGGAGGGATTAGATTTGTAGAAGTTTGGTTATTAGGGGAAGTGGCTGATCTTCCATTAGTAACTGTGTCAAATAAAGAACCAGAAGCAACAAAATGTTTGTTGAAACAGTTCAGGATCTCGTGCTTATTTGACACAGGAACAGAGTTAACGAGATGTTGTGATGGGAGGTCAGATGATTGGGGGGTGCCTGAGAGAGATTTGATGGTTTTCCAGAATCTGTTAGGGTCATTTGGATTTTTGGAGGTCTGAGATAAGAAATAGTTGCATTTTGCTGCTTTGACAGAATTGTACATTTATTCCTCATCTGTCGAAAACTCAACCAATCAGTGTCTGAGTCAGATTTTCTCGCTGCAGCCCAAAGATGATCTCTCCTGTGCAGGAGGTCAGCTAGCTCTGGAGTAAACCAGGGGCTGTCTCGTCCCTTTATTCTGAACTGACGAAAAGGAGCATGTATGTTCAGAAAATAAATGAAACTATTATGAAAATATCCTGATGCATGCTCAATAATCCAGGTAGAAAAATCTAAAAAAAGTTAAATCTGGTCCTCTGGACATTCAAAAAAACAAAACAAAGCAAAACAAACAAACAAAAAAAAAATGTAGAAACGTTTCGTCTCTCATCCGAGAGACTTCCTCAGTCTGAGGTGCTGTATTCAGCTCAGTCTCTTAAATAGCACCTTCTCAGAGTGGATCAACCAGTTTTGCTGCTGACAACCAAAACCAGCTGATCACATGCTCAAGAAGGACCATCAGCCTAACAATGGATCATTAGCACACTGATGGCTGTTTACTATTCACAGAGGGCTGAGTGATACTAGCAATCACAGCATTGTAAGAGGGGGACAATTGAACATGTAGGCCTCCACCCCTCTTTAACGATGGACGGTTTCTTTTGACAAAGATGGCCTCCTTTACTCCTCTCTCAAACCATCGTTCCTCTCTATCAAGGATGTGCACATCTTCATCCCTGAAAGAGTGACCGCTGGCCTGGAGATGAGTGTAGACCACCGAGTCCTGGCCTGATGATGTTGATCTTCTGTCCTGGGCCATCCTTTTGGCCAGTGGCTGTTTTGTTTCTCCGATGTAAGACTGATCACAGCCCTCCTGACACTGAACAGCATACACAACATTGCTCTGTTTGTGCCGGGGGACTGGATCTTTGGGATGAACCAGTCTTTGCCGTAATGTATTTTGGGGTTTAAATGCCACTGGGACATTATGTTTAGAAAATAAACGTCTCAGTTTCTCTGATACTCCCTCAACATATGGAATGACCACTGGTCTGGGTCTGGGTTCCTCCTTTTCACCTGATGGCTGACTGGAGTCCTGTTTGGGTTTCTTCTCTGCTTTTAGGAAGCTCCGTTAGGATATCCACATTGCTCTAGAGCCTGTCTTGTGTGGGATTTCTCCTTCTGCCTGGCTCCTGAGCTAGTGGGGACGCTGTCTGCTCTGTGATACAGAGTCCTGATGACTCCTAACTTGTGCTCCAAAGGGTGATGGGAGTCAAACTGCAAATACTGGTCTGTGTGGGTGGGTTTGCGGTACACCTCAGTTTGCAAATGTCCTCTATCAGAGACTGAGACCTCACAGTCCAAGTAAGCCAACTTGCCATTTCTTTCATCTTCTCGTGTGAACTTGATGTATTTATCCACAGAGTTGATGTGGTCAGTAAAATATTGGACTTCATGAGATTTGATTTTAACCCAGGTGTCGTCAACATACCTGAACCAATGACTTGGTGGAGTCCCTGAAAAGGACGTCAAGGCTCTCTTTTCTACCTCCTCCATGTACAGGTTGGCAACAATAGGAGAAACTGGAGACCCCATAGCACACCCATGTTTCTGCCTATAATATTGCTCCCCATATGTCCCTTAAGGTTTGTCACATGGAATATTAATGGAGCCGGTAGCCAACATAAAAAAAATAGAATCTTTAACCAGATTAAAAGATTAAAGGCAGATGTTGTATTACTCCAAGAGATTCATAAATTACCGTCAACTGTGGATGAGCTAAAATCTCCTGAGTTTCCTGATGTATTCTCAGCCTGCTATAACTCAAGACAGAGAGGAGTAGCAATATTAATACATAAAAATGTGAACTTCACAATATTAGACACAGTTATAGACCCGCAAGGTAGATATATAATATTAAAATTATCCATAGTCAGTCAAAAATATTGTATTGTTAGCTTATATGGGCCAAATGTGGACGATGCCGTTTTTTTTCATGATCTCTTCTCTACTCTATCAAATCACATGGATTGCTCACTGGTAATGGGAGGTGATCTTAACTTTGGTCTAGATAACAAAATAGACAGGCTGAATGCAGTAGGAGCTCAACGCAGTTGGCAATCCATAAATGTAGTTAAACAGTACATGAGTGATTATGGACTCTGCGATGCATGGCGGTCTCTTCACCCTAATAGTAAAGAGTATTCTTTCTTTTCACATGTGCATCACTCTTACTCTTGTCTGGATTATTTTATAATCAGCAACTCATTGCTGACCAACATTTCAGACACTAAGATACACCCTATTGCTGTCAGCGATCATGCACCAGTTACTTTAAATTTAGATAATAAGAAAGAAATCCCAAAAAGTATAAACTGGAGATTAAATACCTCACTGCTTATGGACGAAGAATTTATACAATACTTTAAAAATGAATGGACATCGTATTTAGAGTTTAATGACTTGCCAGGTACATCAGCGTGTACACTCTGGGAGGCTGGGAAAACAGTTATGAGAGGGAAAATAATATCCTACGCAACAAACAAAAAGAAAAAAGAAAATAAACGTATTGAGGATTTAGAGAAATCTATCAAATTATTAGAAAGTTTACAAGGAGAGGAAACACAGAAAAAACTATGCAAGATAAAATTAGAACTAAATGAATGTATTGATTAAAAAAAAACAAATTCTTGGTACAAAGACTTCGATTAGAACATTTTGAACACAGTAATAAATCCGGTAGCTTTTTAGCTAATCAACTCAAATTAAATAAAGAAAAAATGTCTATATATGGTATTAAAGACACAAATGGTAACATAACTTATGACGAGGAAAAAGTAAATAGTGTTTTTAGAGATTTCTATAAAACTCTATACACTCCACAAATAAATCCAACAGATGAAGATATTAATCAATTCTTGGAGAGAGTAATACTTCCAAAACTAGACAGTAGTCAATCTTCAGAACTAGACTCACCATTAACATCAGATGAGCTCCGTGAAGCCATTAAAAACATGCCTAATAAGAAATCTCCAGGTCCAGATGGATATCCAGCAGAATTTTATAAAGAGTTCTAGAACATCCTGGAACCAATATTTCACAGAATGCTACATGAGTCAGAAGGAAATGGCAGGTTTCCAACACATATGAATTCAGCCAACATTAGTCTACTATTAAAACCAGACAAAGACCCAGTACTACCTACCAGTTATCGCCCCATCTCTCTTATTAATGTGGATGTTAAAATAATTAGTAAAGTCCTCTCTAAAAGATTAGAGAAAATAATTCCTCTCATTATTCATCCTGACCAAACTGGATTCATAAAAGGAAGACACTCGACCACAAACACACACAGATTATATAATTTAATAGAGTATTCATATAGTAAAAATATTGAAACAGCTATTTTGTCTTTGGACGCAGAAAAAGCATTTGATAGGGTAAACTGGAAATTTTTATTTTCTACATTGAGTAAATTTGGTTTTGGGGACCATTTCATTAATTGGTTAAAAATATTATATAACTCACCAAGAGCATGTGTCAGGACAAATAATCAAATATCTTCAAGCTTCTGTTTACAGAGGGGGACCAGGCAGGGATGTCCACTTTCACCTGCACTATTTGCTATTTTTATTGAACCTTTAGCAGCAGCAATAAGACAAACTGCTGATATTAAAGGTATACTGTGTAGAAATATAGAACATAAAATTAGTCTTTATGCTGACGATGTTTTACTTTTTCTTCAGAACACAGAAAAGTCAATATCTAATGTTATCGAATTAATAAACTCGTTCTCAAAAGTTTCTGATTATTCTATAAATTGGTCAAAATCTACAGCTCTTCCAATAAACTGCGTGTTTAATACTTCTCTCAATGAACGACTACAATCAGGTAACATTACATACTTGGGCATTAATATTTCTCCTAGATTGGAAGACTTAATAAAATTGAATCATATCCCAATTTTAAAGAACATTGAAGATGATCTTACTAGATGGAAATCTCTGCCCATATCACTTATGGGAAGAGTTGCCTCAGTAAAAATGATGGTCCTGCCGAGAATAAACTATTTATTCTCAATGATTCCAA
>NC_056512.1:2669526-2671908 GCF_014905685.2 Nematolebias whitei
CATTACATACTTGGGCATTAATATTTCTCCTAGATTGGAAGACTTAATAAAATTGAATCATATCCCAATTTTAAAGAACATTGAAGATGATCTTACTAGATGGAAATCTCTGCCCATATCACTTATGGGAAGAGTTGCCTCAGTAAAAATGATGGTCCTGCCGAGAATAAACTATTTATTGTCAATGATTCCAAATAAACCTTCAACTGAATGGTTTAAGTCACTGGACTCTTTGATATCTAAATTCCTTTGGAAAAACAAAACTCCACGTATTAGCTTAAAAGCATTACAGAAATCTAAAGATACCGGAGGGTTAGAACTTCCCAACTTCTATCACTACTATTTAGCCAATAGGTTACAATATATCTCAAAGTGGTTAAATCCAAATACATTAGATGAAACTTGGATAGACATAGAACAAACTTTATGCAATAATATTAAGATTTCAGATCTACCGTTTATTAGCACAAATATAAAAAGACATGTTTGCTTTAAAAGCATCAGTATTAGCTCTTCTCTGACAGCATGGTGGGAGTATTTGAAAATGACAAAATCTTCACTACTCCCCTGTAGACATACACCCATCTGGAACAATCCTGACATCCTACAAGAAAATAATATGTTCAATTTCCCAGGTTGGAGAGTCAAGGGAATTGGACGTCTGGAACACATATATGAAGGTGTAGACTTTATTTCATTTAATAATTTAATAGTACAATTTGACATTGAAAATAAATACTTCTTAGAATATCAACAAATTAAGTCTATCATAAAAAAGAAATTTAAGCTTAATAAAACTTTGTTAGAAACACCAATATGTGTGTTAGAGTTCCTTAATCTTAAATCCCCCAAATTATTATCTAAAATATACAAGAAATTGTCTAGAATCAATGACTCCATAATGTTACCTGTTGCAAAATGGGAGTCAGATTTATCAATCAATTTTGACCAAAACACCTGGTCTCAAATATGTTTAAGAACATTTAAAATGACGAATCTCCAACTTACAATTAATACAGTATAAAGTTCTTTATAGAGTACATTATACAGGTCAGCGAATGTTTAGGATGGGATTTACATCATCTAACAACTGCTCACAGTGCACAGGCAATATTCCTGATGATTATATCCATGCACTCTGGTTCTGCCCACCCGTTCAGAGGTTCTGGGTCCAGGTTTGTGAAGACTTGTCTAAATGTCTGAAATGTAATATTCCACTCTCTCCGTCTGTTTGCTTATTGGCTATCTTGGAAGATGTTACCCTGGAAAAAAATACATGTCGCATGATTTTCACTGCCTTATGCATCGCAAAGAAAACCATACTCCTGAATTGGAAAAATAAAAATAATCTTAGCATTAATCAGTATAAAAATCTGCTGTTAGATCATATTAGTCTTGAAACAGCATCTGCCGACACATTGGATCAATCTCTGTGGGCTCCTTTGATCGGCTCCGTTACATAGTGAGGGTGGGTAGTCTGGGATCTGACCTTGTGGGGCCTTGGGGTTGATGTGGAGGTGGGTGTATGGGTTTGGGGCCCCGGGGGGGTTGCCGGGGGCTGGGCTCTTGGGGGTACCTGGGCAGGGGGGCACTGCTTTCCCCCTGGGGAGGGCCTGGGTGGTTCTGGGGGATGTCTGCTGGTGGCTGCATGCAGGCCCTCAGGTGGTCTGTGGCGGCGGTCGTGGGTCACCGATCTGGTAGCCTGGCTGTGCTGGTGTGGGTTCGGGGTGGGCGCGGAGACTTGAGGTTCTGGGGGCTTGTCGCCCCCGGGCTTGGGCCTGTGGGGATCGGGGATCTTGGGCTCTGGCGGGCGGGTTGCCGGGCTCTGGGCCGGCTTGCGCTCTGGTGCCCGGTTCTGGACGGGGGCCTTCGGCTCGCTGGTGGGTTGTGGGTTCATGGGCTGGGGGATTGGGTGTTTGGGGGCATGACCAGTGGCCCCTAAAGAGGGGGTACTTTGACCCAGCCTAGGTGTCTAGTGTGCTATGTGTTTTGAGAGATGTCCGAATGAGGGGTGGGTGTAGTATTTCTTCTGGGGTGGGGATGGGGTGGATGTCCTTGGGGGCGGCCCGGGACTGTGCATGGCCGGCTGGCTGGCCCCTTTCCTGTGGTGGGGGCTCGCTCCCGGTGCTTCCTGGCACTGTCGGCGGTTGGGCGGGCGCTCTTGGCCGGGTCGTCCTGGTGGGGTTTGGCTTCATCTGGTGGCGGGCTGACTGCGGTTTGTGGGGGTCCTGGCGGCCCTCGGGTGTGTAGGCTGCTGGTGCTGCTTCTGGCGGCCCTCGGGGCTCTGTCCCTCTCTGGTCTGGAGCTCAGCGGGCCTGGCGGTCAGTCCAGATGGAGAGGTGTCTTGGCCTCAATCCCTGGGTGGACCTTGGGGAGCTGGGG
>NC_056512.1:2672008-2674228 GCF_014905685.2 Nematolebias whitei
GGGGGGGGGGGGGGGGGGGGGGATGTTGGGTCAGGGTGGGAGCTGACTCCCTATGGGAGCATTTGCTCTCACAGTTATTTCTCCCCATCCCTCACCATGCACCTCCACCCTCTTCATTTCAATTCCATACATTTAGGGTTGTTTGGGCTCGGGTGTGCTGCAACAATTTTACATCTTTGTTGACCATAGCCACCTGGGACTCAATTTTATTGTACACCTTAGACATTCATTCATAACATCCTCATGACATTCACATATAGGAACTTGAGGTGGGCACATGGCTATGGGTGGTGGGATGACCTTACTCTCACCCCCTGTGCCTGTGCTCACTTACAACGGTTGCATTTAGACACTAGGGTTTGGATAGAGTTGGGGTGGAGGGGAAACTGGAATCATGCCAGCCTTTGCTCCTTCTTCTTTCCTTTTTAATGGCACTATACAACAACACACATCAACAGCACATCTAGGGGCGGGGGTGTATGTGTCGGGGTCTTATTTTTTTATTTTATTTTTTTCCTCCCCCCCTAGTTCCCTGACTGCCATTCCGGGGGTGGGGTCTGGGAGAAGGGCAGGCCGTCGGGTGTTGACCAGGACTATGTGGGGGTTCGGGGTCTAGGGGGTTGCCGTGGGCGGTGCTGGCGCTGTGCTCTCTCTGGGGTTGTTTGGACCCCCTGAGCTTGGCTCTTGGGTGACATGGTTGGCCCGCTGGCCGGGGTGGCTGCCGGGGCCTGGCGGGCGGTCGGCTGGGGGCGCGTGCTTGGTTGTTGGCGGTGTGTGGGGGTGGTCGGTGGCGTGTCCTCTTCATGGTGGGGGGGTGTCCTGTCGGCTGGGCATGGCCTGGGCCGGGTCTGGGGTATTGGCTCTTCTCCACTCGAGAATGAATGGGTTTACCTCCTAGGTTTGGGCATGGGCTGCCCCCTGTAGAGGGCGGGTACATGTCTTGGACCTGGGGGGTATAGAGTGCGTATCGGGAATAAGAATGAAATGTATCGTTATTGTATGTCTTTGAGTGAGTGAATGTGAGAATGAGGTTGGGATTGTGTGATTGTGTCTGTGTATGAATGGGTATTTGTTAGGCCGAGACTCGGACTGCCCCCACTTTGATACAACTGGGGGTGCTTGGCATCGCGCCCCTATCGCGCAGCCCCCTGGTGGGGTGTGCCCTTGCCTGCCAGCGCGCTTGGGGCCCTTGGTGTCGGGGGCTGGGCGCTTGGGCGTGTGTCGGCTCGGCCTGGTGTCTGCCTGGTGGGGCTCGGGTCCTCTGGCCCTGTCGGGCCTTGGCCTGTGTGGTGTGAGTCCTCGGTGCCCGGGCCTCGGTGCCTGGGCCTGGACCTACATCGGTGCGGCGGGTTCCGACGGAGGCCTATGAGTTTGTCGCTGTTGGCCCCGGGGGGTCACTGTATGTGGTCGCTGGTGGGGATCTTCTGGTTCTCCCGTGGTCCGTTCTGGGGGGTGGGTGAGTGGTTCGTCCTGTGTGGGTGGCCCTGGGGGCTCCGCGGTCGGGGTCTCTCCTGGGGTCTTGGGCTCTGGTCCCCCCTTTTTCATCTGCCTCTGGTCTTGGGGGTCGGGTCTCTGCTGCTTCACAGTTACTATTAAATGTTCTATTAGAGAAGCCTTATACACTTATGCATGCTCACAACCACACACAAATAGATGCAGGGATGCTTATGTAGGCTTTATATGTAGAAATATAGATATGTATATGAATGTACAGGTCCTTCTCAAAAAATTAGCATATTGTGATAAAGGTCATTATTTTCCATAATGTAATGATAAAAATGAAACTTTCATATATTTCAGATTCATTGCACACCAACTGAAATATTTCAGGTCTTTAATTGTTTTAATACTGATGATTATGGCATACAGCTCATGAAAACCCAAAATGCCGCTCCCAAAAAATTTGCATATTTCATCCCACCAATGAAAGACAAGTGTTTTTAATACAAAAAACACCAACCTTCAAATAATCATGTTCAGTTATGCACTCAATACTTGGTCGGGAATCCTTTTGCATGAATGACTGCTTCAATGCAGCGTGGCATGGAGGCAATCAGCCTGTGGCACTGCTGAGGTGTTATGGAGGCCCAGGATGCTTCGATAGCGGCCTTAAGCTCATCCAGAGTGTTGGGTCTTGCGTCTCTCAACTTTCTCTTCACAATATCCCACAGGTTCTCTATGGGGTTCAGGTCAGGAGAGTTGGCAGGCCAATTGAGCACA
>NC_056512.1:2674328-2675808 GCF_014905685.2 Nematolebias whitei
TTTTTTTTTTTTTGCTGAGACGTTTTGTCCTTCATTCAAAGGACTTCTTTAATCCGAGGAGCCACCAAAACAAACTGATTCCCACAAACAGCATACTCCATAGTGGAAAAAATACAGTTTGCTGATGCTAAGATGGCCTCAGGGGCCCACCCTTTCCTCGTTAACTCCTCTGAGACAGTCATGCCAAAGTGGTTCAAAACACCAAAGTATTAGTGAGGTTAGGAAAAATGTATCAAAATGCTAACAAAAACCTAAAAGCACCAGAAGAGTAGCTAAATTGTAAAATTTGCAAAAGGCTACCTAAAAGTATCGATCATTAGCTGCAAGCAAAATAAACGACAAACAAGCTAGATTGTAACTGAAAGTTGTCAAAGACTGACTAAAACCGGAGTAGCAAAAGGCTAGCTAAAAATTAAAGTAGCCGAACATTAGCAAAAATCTAAAAATAACACAAGAAAAAATAAAAAGCAGAACCAGAGCCAGAAGCTGAATAAAATGTCAGATAGCAAAGCTTTTGAATGATTTGAAGAGATCATGTATTTCTCTGGGGGGAACATTGTATATATTTTGAAAAGTATAAACTCTACAAAAGTCACAGCACCCATTAGCTGAACATTTTAGTATATGAACAGCTAAAATAGCACAAAGTGTTCAGAGATTGTTTGGGTTATAAAAACAAGTACAGATATGTCAAAACCAGGAAAATGTCAATGTGAACGTTGACTTAGAGTTGACAGCTATTTACCGTCATACTTAAACTTTCAAACACCATGTTGTAAAGAAATCGTGTCAGGTTTTTGAAGCTTGTGTCGTCACGGAGCTGCTGGTTTTTGTTTTCTAACTGTGATGTGTTTTCCAGCTGGGAGGCTGTGGCTTGTTTGGTGTTGGAGTGTGGCTGTCCTTCACACAGGCAGACTTTTCCTCTCTTCCTCTGTCCTTCCCATCACTCTCAGCTGCCAACCTGCTGCTGGTGGCCGCAGGTATCACCATGGTAACTGGGTTCCTGGGCTGTCTGGGAGCACTGAAGGAGCAGCGCTGCCTGTTGTTCACAGTAAGAATATTACCACAAAATAAGGCTTTTGACTGAATGTTAGACAGAGTAAATAACTACAAAATCCCTAAAGAAAATTTAAACGGTCTTAAATAAGCTGCTGCCCTAAATTCGAGCAGAATATTAGGTAAACTGTAATTTTTGACCTTCTTTAAACTGTAGGCAGAAAAATGTCTTCATTGTAATGTCAGAACTGTATAAAAAATGAAAAAAGCACACAATAATAGCTGCCAGAGGCTCATTCTGGTCTGTCACCATGGTAACAGCACAACTTTGTGAACATGGCAACGAGACACCTGTGTTTGTGACCATGGTAACCACACACATGTGTCTGTGACCATGACACCCACACACCTGTGTCTGTGACCATGTTAACAACACACCTGTATCTGTGACCACGGTAACCACACACCTGTGTCTGTGACCATG
>NC_056512.1:2675818-2678277 GCF_014905685.2 Nematolebias whitei
CCTGTATCTGTGACCACGGTAACCACACACCTGTGTCTGTGACCATGGTAACCACAGACCTGTGTCTGTGACCATGGTAACCACACACCAGTGTCTGTGACCATGGTAACCACACACCTGTGTCAAAGACCATGGTAACCACACACCTGTGTCTGTGATCTTGGTAACCACACACCTGTGTCTGTGACCACGGTAACCATACACCTGTGTCTGTGACCATGGCAACTGCACACCTGTGTTTATGACGATGGTAACCACACACCTGTGTCTATGACCATGGTAACCACACACCTGTGTCAATGACCATGGTAACCACACACCTGTGTCTGTGACCATGGTAACCAGCCACCTGCGTCTGTGACCATGGTAACCACACACCTGTGTCAGTGACCATGATAACCACACACTTGTGTCAATGACCATGGTAACCACACACCTGTGTCTGTGACCATGGTAACCACACACCTGTGTCAATGACCATGGTAACCACACACCTGTGTCTGTGACTATGGTAACCACACACCTGCATCTGTGACCATGGTAACCATACACCTGTGTCAATGACCATGGTAACCACACACCTGTGTCAGTGGCCATGGTAACCACACACCTGTGTTGGTGACCATGGTAACCACGCACCTGTGTCTGTGACCATGGTACCCACACACCTGTGTCTGTGACCATGGTAACCACACACATGTGTCTGTGACCATTGTAACCACACACCTGTGCCAGTGACCATGGTAACCACACACCTGTGTCTGTGACCATGGTAACCAAACACCTGTGTCTGTGACCATGGTAACCACACACCTGTGTCAATGACCATGGTAACCATACACCTGTGTCTGTGACCATGGCAACTACACACCTATGTTTGTGACCATGGTAACCACACACGTGTGTCTGTGACCATGGTAACCACACACCTGTGCCAGTGACCATGGTAACCACACACCTGTGTCTGTGACCATGGTAACCACACACCTGTGTCTGTGAGCATGGTAACAGTGTAGTGGACTAGGCCTACGTCAAAACTAAGTCTAAGGTCAAAACTCTTGACCTTTAGAACCTTGTGGGACAGAAGCTGTCATTTCATGTATTTGAATACATAAATACAGGTTCACCCATCCTGAGACTTTCTTTCTTGAAGATTCAAGTGAAAAGAACACTCTCTTTTTATTATCATTACTATCTTACAAATGTTGATAATCAAAGTGTCTTAGTTCAAACCATTTTAGATGTTGCAGTGAACTAATCAATTTTATTAACTGAGTAATGATTTTTATTCTCATGTTAAAAGCTGTTGCAGAGTAATTATGCATTTTTCTGAGTTCTGCTTTTGAATGAGCAAGTGTGTGCGTTTACAAGGTTACAGTCAAACGAAAAACAAGTTGTTATGTTAAAACTGTCATGTTTTAGAATCCTCTCAGACGTAAATAGAGATGTTTTGCACCTGTTTCTTAAAAACGCCAAAACAGAACCCTCTCGGTCTGTGAGAACATTTCTGAGCTGTACCATAACAATTCTCGCTGTCTCTAACCTCTTACGTCACAAAAACACACCCCTTCTGGTCGTTTCTGACCAATGAAAAATCCCAAAAAGTGAACCGGGAAAGAGTTCTTTAAAATGTCAGTACTTCCTGGTCTACCCGGAGTGACTCACGGACTCACAGGTACTCAGAGTGACTTACGACTCACGGAGTTACAGAGTTCACGGAGTTGGAGAGTTGTCAGACTTCTAGAGTTCTGGAGTTCCGATGGAGTGCTGTTGGAGTTCCTGACATGACAACAAAGCTCTTCCGAGTTCCATGGGATTATAACATTTTCCACTGAGGTGAATGTGTGTCGAACAGAGCCTCGCCACTACTTCTGACGGGCAACAGCCATTCTAAGGAGACGCTGGACCGGTAGCGTTAACGGAACACCATATCTGCTGATTATCATCAGAAAGGTAATGGGTCAAGTTTCCTACCAAGCGTACCGAGGCGAGCTGGGCTTCTGATGGAGAGTGTCGGTTCTGGCGAACATTCCTCCCCTCCCATTCAATCTTAACTCCCTCTAAACTTCTTCCCATCTTTAAACTTTTCTATCAAGTAGAAATTCTTCCAGATATTTAGAAATGTCTGTGTAAAATGCTCACCCACATTCATGTGGGCAAAAGATCATAGTTGTACAGTTTTATAAATGTCTGTGGTGCAGCAACGGAAAAATCATGGCCGTATGATTTTTCCTGATTGATTGCTTTGTTGTTATTTTCATAATTTGCCAAATTAATGTAAATGTTTGATGTTAAATTTGATTCTGTAAATAAATGACCGCATTCATTTTGATGGGTCAAATTTAAATGACGTCTCACTTTGCATTTCCTTAAATTCAATGCACGTTTTTATTCAGTCCAGAAAAATGAGGAACCTGCGTTAAATGATGAATATATCCCAGCATCTGTTCATCTACAAC
>NC_056512.1:2678377-2680147 GCF_014905685.2 Nematolebias whitei
GTATTCACCAAAATTGATAATAAATCTCACAAAATTGTACCTTGACTGAAAGCGTTTTTATTATATATGACATTTTTGAATTTAATACGAAAATAATTCACTAGAGTACTAAACTTGAGTCTGATTGAATAATATTAATTTTCTGGCTTTAGAAGCAGAAGCCAGTGGTGCCCCTTCAGAATAAAATTACTCATAAAAATTAAACTATCTGAGGACTGTTAATCCTACATAATTGGTTTCCCTGCGTGAGACCATATGCTAAATTAAATTGCCATATAAATAATATGCTAAAAAAAACCATGTGGTGAAACTTTAAAGCTGATTAATTTTTGTCAACAATTATAACAAGTTACTTTTAAACTGAAAAGCTCACGGCAAGCGAGCTGCATTGTTTCCGGGTCAAACCCTGTCTTTCAAAGAAGCTAAAAAGTTTTTAAAACTCTGTTAAACGGTTGGACTCTTCAAAGAAATGGTAATATTGGACTTTCTTGTCAGGATTTGGTGGTCAGGAACGAACCCAGTAGTGCAGACAGGACTCAACTCGGCAGATTACAAAAATAAGTATTTTAATAGAAAATAAAGAACAAAATAATAGCTGACGTGGCATCAAGACTTACATGAAAACGGATGGCTCAAAGGGAAACTCAGGGAGGACTCAGGAAACTCAGGGAAGACTCAGAAGACGCAGGAGAACACAGGAGACCCAACGAATACGACCCGACAAAGGAACAACACAGAACAGGAGGCTTATATACAAGGACGAGACCAGACGTGATTACAACAGGTGTGACGAGACAAAGGTGGCAACAATTAAACTGACGAGGAAACACTAGGGAAACAGACACAAACAGAAAACAGCAAATGGTACCATCCTTACATTTCTGTCTTTGTTTTGACACGATTAGGGGTCAGTGGACACACGAATCGTCTTTCCTTGTCGGCGGACACACACAGCCGAGACACAAACAGGTGAGATCACAAAATAGCTGACATGTCAGAGCAGGATGCAGGCACAAGCAGGGGAAGCATTTGACTGCTCTTCAGCTGTGATCTTCTGCCTCCTCAGCAGTGCATCCGCCAACCATTAATAATTGTCGGTGGTATAAGTAGTCAAAGCTTAATTAAAAATGTTGGGGGGTTTTCTGAGTTCGGAAATGTAATTGCTGTTAATTTGTCAGATTGGGCGGGGTTTGGAGATGATGGCTATGGATTGGGGCCGGGTTGGTTCGGATTACATAGTCGCGTTGTATCTCGGTGCAATGCCAATAAAGTTTATTCTGATTCTGATTATTTGGACCCGAGTGCAACTCTTATCCAGCAATTTTTTTTCTTCTGCTTATCCGGGGTCGGGTCGCAGGGGTAGCAGCCTAAGTAGGGAGGCCCAGACTTCCCTCTCCCCAGCCACTTGGGCCAGCTCCTCCGGCGGAATCCCAAGGTGTTCCCAGGCCAGCAGAGAATCATAGTCCCTCCAGCGTGTCCTGGGTCTTTCTCTGGGTCTCCTCCTGGTGGGATGTGTCTGGAACACGTCGCCAGGGAGGCGTCCAGAAGGCATCCTAACCAGATGCCTGAGCCACCTCAACTGGCTCCTCTCGACATGGAGAGGAGCCAGTTGAGTTGCATCTCTATAATGCACAAAGAAATGTTGAGTTTGACGCATTGCAGCTGTGCGCGCTATGTAACACGTCAACGCCCGCACAGGACAGAGAAGATGGAAAGATGCTTCTTCTTCTGATTGTGTGTGTGTGTGTGTGTGTGTGTGTGTGTGTGTGT
>NC_056512.1:2680247-2703797 GCF_014905685.2 Nematolebias whitei
GGGGGGGGGCTCCAACATTATCACTCTTAATTTATAGAGCTCCTGATGTTTTAGGCATAAAACTGGATTTGGTCTTAAATCAGCTGAGCTGCCATCAGCCTGAATTCTAAGACATGACGGAGCGACAGAGAGGGCAGATAAATCACTCACCCTCTTAGCGGATGTTAAAGCCAGCAACAGGGCTGTTTTAAGAGACAGAATTTAATTGGAACCTGATTCAGTAGCTCAGATGAAACTTAGATCAGGGCCCACAGGACCAGCATTAAGTCCCACTGTGGAGCAAGTGGGCGTGAAACAGGCCTGCGTCTCTGTACACCTTTTAAAAAACGCTTCATCAGTGGATGATTAAAAGCTGTTCTGTCTCCGAAACCTTCGTGACAGGAAGAGATGGTTACAGCGTATGTTTCAATCATGCTGAACACCAAATTTCTGTCCATCACTTGCTACAGAAAAGACAGCACACCGCCTAGAGGACATGAGTTGGCCTCTACACCTTTCTCCGTACACCTTTTAAAAAACGCTTCATCGGCGGATGATTAAAAGCTGTTCTTTCCCCAAAACCTTCGTGACAAGAAGAGATGGCTGCAGTGTATGTTTTAATCATGTTGAACGCCAGATTTCTGTCCATCAGCTGTTGCAGAAAGGACGGCACACCACCTAGTGGACATGAAGTGGCCTCTACACTTTTCTCTGTACATCAGCGCTGAAAGGCTGTCCACTTGATGTGAACAGCGCTGTAGTAGATGCAGCAGGTGAATCCCGAATCGTACGCACTGCATCTTGAGAGCGACCCATCCTCTCTAAGTGGATCCGCTCAGCGGCCAGACCCAAAGGTGCTGGCCTATTCTGGGTAATTCCTGATCGCTCCTCCCGCCTGGAGGAGAGCGTCCTCTCTCCACGGCAGATTCCATGAGCACCCCGATAACAGGTGTCGTAGGACTGGGAACCATGATGCGTTCACGCGCTCAGGACAGAAGAGCTGTCAGTCCCTCCTCTTATGCTCGGTTCAGAAACTGTGATATCAGAGGGAGTGAGGGAGGTGAAGAAGCATTTTGGCCACAGACTGTGAGCAAACGCGTCCACCCCTAGTGGTGGTTCGTCCCGTGGGCTCAGTGAGAACCATAGTTGACATTGAGTGTTCTCTCGTGTTACAAACAGGTCCACAGCCGCTCGCAAGAGTGACCTGGCACAAGGAGGAGCTGCTGTAGTGTGACACTCCAAAAACATTTATATGAGCTGCTGTGTGGGGGACCACAGCGCCCCCACAGCTCGTTAAATGAATGTGCGTCTGTGAAGTCTGACACGTGTGACGTAGGTCTGCTGACGGAAAACAGCTGATATCACTCTGCCGGTTTCACGTGAGTTGCACTGCTGCCATCTGTCTGGGAAAAACGTGTCAGCAGCAACAGATGTCCAGATAAAGCAGAATTCTCCTCCCTGCTCTGTGTGGCGGCTGCCAAGCGGCTCGACGCATTTTAATGGGAATGTTGTCTCACAGTTCAAAATTGACAAGTCTAGTATAAATCTTATCTTTCCAGTCCATTGGGACCAGGGAGTGATGAAAGTGGAACCCTGTGTTTTCCTCTCCTTTTGGGACCCTGGAAATTACATTTTAATCAGAATTTCCTGAGCTTCTGCGAGGGGGGACGAAATCTGTTCTAGAAATTACAGAAAACATCTCTAGAGTTCCTCCGAACGGGGGTTTTGAGCTATACTGTGGAGTTTTATCAAACTTTGTTGTTCAATAAAATTTAGCAGACTGAGAACTTTGTTTAAAAAACACGTAGCAAGGTTTATTTCTCTTCTGCAGAAGGAGAGAACACATGGAATGGAAACGCAGCTCAGTGAGTTCTGTGTGTTCTCTAAAAAACATGAGCAATGCAGCTTCATTTATACATCTTCACACGTAACCGATCTTGCTTTGACACAACAGTCATTACCTCATTTGCAATCTTATCAGAGAAATACAGACAGTACGTTTGTGGTCAGTGACTGGTTCTGGAGCTGGGTTTGAGAAACAGAAGATAAAAGGTTTCACACAATGATGCTGAAAGGGTTTAGCTGTTTACAGTTTTAGATAAGCTTTGACAGAGTGTGAAATAAAGTAAATGACTAATAAGAGTGATAATAAACTTGATGAACAAATCAATGTTTTCATTTCCACAAAGTACTGATCCTTTCTGAGACTCAGAGCTAAAACTGCAGGCAAACACTTTAATTATCATTTTAAAGTAAACTGTAATTTGTGTAAACATATCAAACTTTTATATTAATAACCCAGAAAATATCAACAATTCCTCCCTTTGTTATTAGTTATTTAAAGTAAGAGAGAGAGAGAAAAAATTTATATATACAGTATGGTTCTCCTTTATTTATATAGGGTTGTGGGTGGTATCAAATAAAAATGCCTCTAGGGTGCTCAAACACTCCCCAACGACCAGGCTTCTAGGTTGACCCTTTGGTCAACCCGGGCCGCTGCTCAGGGTCCTAAACCCGAAAGTGAAAGAATTTTAGATCCAGCGATCCACCACACTTAAAAAAGCCTAATGAAGATTTTTGTGCAAACATTGCCTCAACTCTTTGTTGTCACTGTCAGGTATCCGAGAAATCGGCGATATTTACCCACAAATCCTCCATGCATTCATAAATAAACACGCATGCGCACAGCAAACAAGAAAATGATCGTATCAGAGCTCTACTAATTTTTTTCTTTGTCCCTTAAGTACAACGCCAGTTTGAGTCTCACTCAAATATTTTTAAAAAGGATTTTGACCGAAGTCTCACCTTTTTCTTCAAGATATTGATTCAGAAAAGGTCTCACTTCTGCTTGTAATCGGTGAGAAATCTCACTTTTCTCACGTTGCTTGTTTGTAAGTTTCTTAACCCTTAGAAATCTCACTTGTTCCAGAGGAGATCTAGGCTCATTTTATACTTAAAATTACACTAGTGTTCGTTTACATCCTCACCAGATGTCCAAATAAAGTCTTGGTGTCCGTCTCACTGTTTAAATCAGATCGAGATCAGACGTGTGGACAATGAGCAAATACAAGGTATACAACAGCAAACACAAGTTATTAGAATGGCTAAACAAACTCCTATGGAGATATTTGATAGCTTTGAAGAACTGATGACACGTGTTGGATAAAATGTAAATGTTATCATTTAAAACTGTTTTTTGACCCCGCATCATTTAATTAAACTCCAGTCGTGTGAACTAAAGAAAAGCCATTTGTCTTGTTCAAAAGTGTTCACGTGCAGTCAGACCAAGACCTTGGGTTTTTAAACAACCATGATGTTATTCAGATCTGACCTCGTTACTCCGACTATCCCGTTTTGTAATCAAGCTGTCTGTTTAGTAATCTTTTCTGGCTCCGCTGCGTCGGAGAAAATCTGTATCTGTTGATTTTGCCTGATGCTCACTCCTCCTGCCTCACAATAAAACACGAGCTCTCCCGTCGAACGGCGGACTTCACCTTGACGTTTGGTCAGGTCACGAACTCCCCCCTCTGCAGAGGGCTCATCAAAATTCTTATACTCTGTCTTGTGTGTGAATTCTTTAAAGGTGATACGAGGGAAAAAATCCCTAACATTCTTGGCGAGCCAGCCAGGAGCTCCCCGCAATCTGTTCATCGGTGGGACTCGACAGGACGCGCTGAAAGGTCGGCAATAGGCCGCCCAAAAGCCCCGGACGCTGATTGTGTCACAGGCCAGCGGGATAGGTTCAGGTTCGAGACATCGGGGACAGACCGGCGGAGCTCCGTCCCACATCTCTCACACAAGGTGAGTATGAGACTTTTCTTTTTTTATATAAGCAAAGTTGAACAGTGAGGTTGTTTGCTCAAAACAAGGCTGAGACCCTGTTAAAGTGAAGCTGTTTTGCCCATACAATCAAGACCCGATTAAATAGTGAAAAAGAAAAAACAGTTTAAGCCAAGACCCAGTATAATACAAAAGTGAGACATCTGGTGAGGCGTTAAATGAAAAGCAAGTGAGATTCTAGGGTGGTTAAGATAACTTACAAATAAGTAACGTGAAAAACAAAAAAGAGATTTTTCACAGGTTACAAGCCCAAGTGAGACCTTTCCTGAATCAAGATCTTAATTGACAAAAACAGGTGAGACTATGATCAAGACCCTTTCTAAAAAAAATTTTTGAAAAAGAAAAAACAGTTTAAGCCAAGACCCAGTAAAGTACAGAAGTGAGATTGTTTGTTTAAACCACCAACAAACAACTTGTTTTGAAGTGAGATCGGTTTGCACATACAATTAAGACCTACAGAAGTGAGGTGTGACAAGTCAAGACCTGATTTAAATAGTGAGACGGGCACCGAGACCTTATTTGGACATTTGGTGAGGCGTTAAATGAACACTAGTGCCATTTTTAATATAAAATGAGTCAAGACCTCCTCTGGAAGTGAGATTTCTAAGGGTTGAGAAACTTATAAACAAGCAACGTGAAAAAAGTGAGATTTTTCATGAGTAACGTGAGAAAAGTGAGATTTTTCACCGATTACAAGCAGAAGTGAGACCTTTCCTGAATCAAGATCTTAATTGACAAAAACAGGTGAGACTATGGTCAAGACCCTTTCTAAAAAATTTTGAGTGAGACTCATAAGCCGGCATTTATTCTGAAAAATTGTGAGACACGTGCAAAACTCCTGTCTGTCTATGTGTGACTGTCTGTCTGTGTGTATGTTTAAAGTGACAGGCTGATCCTGTGGAGGATCCTTGGCTGTACTAACAGACGGGACCGAAGCAGATTTGCTTACAACCTTTTTTTTAACTGAGTTTGGATTAAGTCGATCTTTTTCATCTGGGGAACAAAGACTGCAGCTTTGTTTGTCAGAAAAAAGATAACACCCACTAACTGCATAAGAAAAAACACTAAAATACCTTGTCTACTTCGCCTGTAAGCTTATTGAGTAATATAAGTGTACAGATAACTGTTCACTATTTGTTCTTTGATTCTATAATGTCCTTCAAGCGTACAGCTGACTTTTTCTGTTATCTGTGGTGTTGCCGGCTCTCAGTCTGGGAGACCAAACGCACGCACGCATTGAACTCCCTCCTGTGTGATAACCACACACACGCACAAACACACACGCTCGCGAACGTCATGTTGCACTAAAGTTTTAAGAAGTTTGACACTCTAAAAAACAAGTTATCTGAATTTAGATTAAAAAGAAATACTGTATGATGTTGAAAAATAGAAATTGACAATGATTGTATAAGTCATCTACATCGGGTAAGATAGCTACTGTTTATAATCTTGTACCAAAACCCAACTTAGAAAATATCTGAAATTCCCTTTAACTGACTGAATTAATTTATAAAAAATTCTGAAATGTCCCTTTAAACTGTTTCAATTCACTTCATGTCAAGAGAATACCTCTGACCTTTGAAACCAAACCACACTTAATAAAAATTAACTACTAACGGCTTATTAAATCTATAAATTAGGTGCAAATTTAACATAATATAATTAAATCCGAGATAGCCACATTAGGAGTTGACGGCTCATTTTAAGCAGACCTAACAATGTACATTTTAGCAGACTTAGCACTGTTAAGGCATTAAATATGGATAATACACTAATAGATTGTGTTCTCGTTTCATTTACTGTAGGACAATTCAGAGCGTTTAAGCTCTCACGACCTTTGAGTTTGACATGTGTGGTGTAGGAAGTTCTGCCTTAGAGTCTGAGTTTAGTGTTAATGGTGTTTTTTGGCTTTCACTATGAGGTGCTGATTGAGACCCTTGTGTTGGTCAGAGTGCAGTTATGACACCGCTGGAGGTAGAGGCAGATGGATTTTCAAGAGATGGAAATGGCTATCGGAGAGCTCAATCTGAGCTTTATTTGTCTATGTGTAACTTGAGATGGAGAACTTTACAATTGGATTTGTTATTTGGGTAGTTGACTTAGACTTAAGACTGTTTCTGTTAAGTGCCCTGAGACAACTTTTGTTTGGTTTAGAGCTATAAATAAATAAATTAAGAATAATATCAGGTTTTAATTGGATTACTTTATTTTTAAACTAATCTTAAATTAAGAAAAAGTTGAACTGAGTGAGTTCTTGAACCAGGAGGGATGTTCTGGTGACACATATTGCACGATTGTTCATATAAGTTGCTGAAAACCCACATGCAAGTTGCAGTTTGACGTCTTGGACTGGTTCTGAAATGCCCAGTAGTGTATCACATGTGTAGGGTCGATGAAAAACTAGGCTGACAAGAACTTGTGACTTTATGAGACCACATCCTGTTCTGCTACCAAACAACAACAACAACAAAAATCTAAGTTTGGAGCACATGGACTTGAACTGAAACAAAATGCTGATGGCTGTGGACCTGCACTTTTGTCCAGGAGGGGGGAGCTGGACTAACATCATGATGAACTCTTGAACTCTGAACTTGCAGTATCTCCAAAGTCACACTGGAGAGAACCTGAAGCGGGCTGTCACTATACGTCTGGATTTGAGTGTCGACTTTTGCATGTGATGTACGGTGGTGCGTTCACTCTGGATCCAGGATGGATGCTGCATGTTTGCTCTGACATAAATGCACCCACATAGACACACTTTTCAAACATTACAGCAAAATTTTGATTTTGAAAAGTAGTATTGTGGTCACTTGGGACACCTGCCTAGTTCAATGACTTTTAGACAAAAAGAAGAGATTTATAATTTTACAATCTTATATCAAAAATGAATAATGTTACCCCTGAACAAATTATTGGCTTTTCCATTGGGCTCACTTTGTCTTTACAGATTAGACTAAGGACTCAGTGACAAGAATGAAAAAGTGTTGTTTGTATTCTTTTTGGTTAACAAATGTTGGTCTGCAATATGAGCTGGAAAATCTGAACTGTGGTTGATCTCACATTTCCTATAGAGCGCTAATTTGGAAAATAAATACATAAATAAATTATCATGTACTGGGAATGATTCGGTTCACACATAAACAGTAGTTTGGACAAATACAAAACAGGAATCTTATTAACCAACAACCAAAACGGGAAAACTTTACTTCAATGTTTCTGAAACAGGGCACACTGGTGTACTGTTTAAGAAAAATGGGGGAGGTATATACAGTAGTGATTGAAGTACAGATTTTATAGATTTGCCTTGCTAGAAAATTAAAAAGAGATGCTAATATACAAATTTTATCAACTTCACAACAAAACATTAAGGATGCTTTTTGAGAAAATTGAAGGATGCTTCATCATTTGTGTAAATTAGAGATTTTGATAACCAAAGAATCTCACTTTTATGTGTACAGGACGGTTCTCTTAGGGGGACGCCCCTTTTTCTGAGAAGCCTTTTCTGAGACCTTTGTAGAGCTTTTATTTATTTATTTTTTTTTTACCTTTTTTTAGACCCAGGAGAACAATGAAAATGTGGTGGATCTATGTTTTTAGATATATTAACTTGACTTGACTTTACTTACCAGACTATCAAGAAATTAATTGAGTTTTCATGCATAGAGTGTTTTAACCACATTTTTATGATGAGCACATGTTTGTTCTGCCTGAACAGATCTCCAGAAGAGCTACGGCAGAGCTGGATAACTGATTTTGATTTCCTTTTATTTGTTCTATCTCGATCAGAAAACGCAATGTTTGATGTTGTATTGTACTGATTTGAAAAATATATATATTTTCTGCGCATGCATTTAATAATTTTTCCCTACAGACAGGAGGAGGTAAGACAAATAAATTTATTATCTTAACTAAAAACTAACGTCGCTCATGCCAAATATTTCACCACTAAAAACTTTAACTTTTTGATTCTGATTACTCATTTTCACTGCATGTGGTAATAACACATAATGTCTTTTGATTTCTACGTTCTCTTGTGAAAATAACTGTGCTTGTTCTAGGATCTAGAAGGACTTTTGAGAATCCGACATATCCTTTTTCTTGGTTCAGGTTTGTAAACATGAAAGTACAAATGAAATGTGATTTATGTTGTTCTATAAAGCTATTACAGTGATTACAGTGTAGAAGTAATAAGGAAATATTTTATTTTGACAAACCCCTTTAGTGGAAGAGACAGAAAATACAGTTACATGCCTTAGAGGGCTGCATTTGGACTAAAACATAGAACATCATATGACCTACAAAAAATAGACAGGAAAAATTAGAAAAGATCTGAAGATAGACCCCCTAGACAATGATGCAGGAGATTTTTGTAGATTTTTGTGTTACAGGTGGCGGGTGAAAGGAAGACAGTCTCTGGGTGCAGCAACTGCTCTCGCCTGAGAGAAGAAACGAAGGAATACAGAAAAATTCAGCACCTTTGTGTCAGGCTTCATTCACAAGTGACAAAACCAAAGGAGAGAGATGAACCTGGGAGGCCCCACACACTCGGTGCTGCTGAATGTCATCACAAGAGGAAGGGACCGAGGTGGACTGGACCTTATCAGGTGGTTGAGAGAACCTCACGCCAGCAGAGAAGCCAAACCCGTTGGGATCGATCTGGTTGATGAAAGCCTCCACTTTGTCAGGACAAGTGGCCTGACACACATTCTTCCTGAAAATCCTGAACTGAACTTATATCCCCAAAGAAAAACGACAAGATGGACACGCTGACTTAGGCCTCCTCAGTGCACACACGTCCCTAGAAAGTTTAAAACATACTGATAACAGAGACTCTTACACACATGAAGAGAACTCCGTGGTCCTATAATTACATCACCGCTGAGCAACAAAGGACCCCTCACATGGGAGGGCCTCCCGACTCTTCAGAGCACCAAAACGCTGAGGGAAAGGAAAATTGATGTTGTTGCTTTTTATTTGGTCATTTCAGGAGAACAAAGTATAATAGTTTTATTACCAGAACTAGTAGTTAAAATAGTCACAATGCTTTACACTCAGACCTAAAAACCTGTTCTATATTTATTATTTTAGATTGGTTTAAAATGATGATTCAGTTATCTTTGCAGTTCATAAAAAAAATTACTGCTCGCTCATAAAGAGCCCACATAATTCTAGTTTTGCTTGGTCTTTGTGTGATTTTTGTTTTTCTGCCTTTGATTTACTTGTTCCGGGGCCCACAAATTGAAGATACTGAGTGAACCTGAAGTTCAGGGTCATCGCCAGAGTGGGCCTGGGGTGATGACGTGCTTTTCCTCCTACGCTCTTACCATCAGCCCTGGGGGGGGGGGGGGGGGTTCAGCGTCATTCACATAGAATCTTCAGTTAAACGTGATGCCCACATAAATTTATAGTTTGCATATGGTAAAACTTAGTTTTAAATGATAAACAGTAGGGAATGTTGGATAAAATGTAAATGTTATCATTTAAAACAGTTTTTAGACCCCTCATCATTTAATTAAACTCCAGTCGTGTGAACTAATGAATAGCCAGAGTCTTGTTCTAAGTGTTCATGTACATGTGCAGTGAGACCAAGACCTTGGGTTTTTAAACAACCATGATGTTATTCAGATCTGACCTCGCTACTCCGACTATCCCGTTTTGTAATCAAGCTGTCTGTTTAGTAATCTTTTCTGGCTCCGCTGCGTCGGAGAAAATCTGTATCTGTTGATTTTGCCTGATGCTCACTCCTCCTGCCTCACAATAAAACACGAGCTCTCCCGTCGAACGGCGGACTTCACCTTGACGTTTGGTCAGGTCAAGAACTCCCCCCTCTGCAGAGGGCTCATCAAAATTCTTACACTCTGTCTTGTGTGTGAATTCTTTAAAGGTGATACGAGGGAAAAAATCTCTAACATATTTTGACCGAAGTCTCACCTTTTTCTTCAAGATATTGATTCAGAAAAGGTCTCACTTCTGCTTGTAATCGGTGAGAAATCTCACTTTTCTCACGTTACTCATG
This sequence comes from Nematolebias whitei, assembly GCF_014905685.2. Classification (NCBI taxonomy): domain Eukaryota; kingdom Metazoa; phylum Chordata; class Actinopteri; order Cyprinodontiformes; family Rivulidae; genus Nematolebias; species Nematolebias whitei. The sequence continues at coordinate 2,690,083 of NC_056512.1, forward strand.
AAAAATCTCACTTTTTTCATGTTGCTTGTTTGTAAATTTCTTAACCCTTAGAAATCTCACTTGTTCCAGAGGAGATCTTGGCTCATTTTATACTTAAAATGGCACTAGTGTTCGTTTACATCTTCACCAGATGTCCAAATAAAGTCTTGGTGTCCGTCTCACTGTTTAAATCAGATCGAGATCAGACGTGTGGACAATGAGCGAATACAAGGTATACAACAGCAAACACAAGTTATTAGAATGGCTAAACAAACTCCTATGGAGATATTTGATAGCTTTGAAGAACTGATACATGACGTAATGCTTGTGAATATCCTTCAGAAGAGAGCCTTTCTTTATCACAGCGTGCAGGTCCGTATCCATGTATTCAAAGATGAGGTAAATGTCTTTATCATTTTGTGCTTGGATGATGTTGACAAGCTTGACAATGTTGACGTGATCTCCAAACTCCTGGAGGAACATGATTTCTCTGTATGTTCGCTGGGCATCTGTTCTGTTTCTGAAAGCATCAAAGATTTTCTTCACTGCATGATCTCCCCAGTCTGTCTGTCAACAGCTTTCCATACGATGCCATAGGCCCAGTGCTAGGGTGGTTTTCCATGGATGGTGTAGTAGGCCCATCTTGGTTCTTCTGAGAGAGTAACTGTAAAAAGTCTATGATTCGGACTGGATCTAGTGAACGCTGCCTCAGTTGTCCATTGAGTGACTTTAGGCGATTGGTTTTACTTGTCCTCCCTTTGGTCCTCCCTCTGATGGTGGACTGGTTCCTCTGAACAGCTTGCAGTGGGATGCGTGGATCCAGGTAGCTCGCTCAGCCTCCTTAACAGCTGTGTGGGTCATCAACAGCACCTGGAATGGACCTGTCCACCTGGGGGAGTTCTACCTTTTCCTCCTGAAAGATTTAATCACAACAAAGTCTCCAGGGGTTTTGTCATGCAGTTGTTCTTGAGCTGGGCTGGGAAGCCCTCTTTGAACCTGAGACCTGAGGGATTTTAAATGCTTAGACAATGCAATGCAGTAGGCAAGCATGTTATAATCACAGTGTTTCAGGTCATTAGTTGGGCTGGTCACCGGTCCCACTCCCAGGTTGGGTGGAGCTGCAAATAAATTTTCAAAAGGGCTAAGGTTATGTTTAGCCCTTCTGCGCATGCGCATGTACATCAGTGCAATGGGTAAAATGGGTAAACATGTAATCCAGTTGAGTTTTGTCTTGTCACAGATTTTTGTCAGTTTGTTTTTCAATGTTCCATTCTCTCTTTCTACTGCACCTCCATTTTGTGGGTGGTATGTGCAATGTTTAGTCAGGTCTAAGTTCAGTGTGGTGGACACTTCTTCAAGTATCTGATTAGCAAAATGTGGACTGTTGTCACTAGAAATTCTTTGTGGGATACCCCTCCTTGACACCACTTCTTGCAACAGAATTTCAATAGTTTCAATTTCAGTTCAATAAAGTCAATCATCAAATGTTGAAATGGTGCTGTAACAGTTTTGTGGGCTCCTGGAGCTGTTGTTTTTATTGTTTTTGAAACTTTGTGAGTGGCACACACGAGCAGGAGTCACAATGTTGGGCCGCTGTTTTTGAAAAATTTACAGTAAACCAATCAGCATTAATTTGTCTCAACATCCCTCCCTTTGACACATGATCCAAAGAATGTGTCAAAACAGCAAAAGAGGGGAAAAATGTTTTGGTAAGCATGGGTTACCATTTGGGCCAATCCAGATGTTTTCAGAAAAAAACAGCCGTGTTTTTTCCATTTAGCTTTTTCACTGGCAGGAGCAAACCTTTGCATGTCAGAAACAGAGAATGGCACATCGGGTTGTATGTGTATGACAGCAATTTGTGTTGGTAAAGTGATAGAGGTCAAGAGGTCAGACACCAATTTATGATTCAAAATGGGTTGTCCATCTGAGCGCAAGAACTGTCTGTGTTTCCACAGAGCTCCAAAATCATGAACACCACCAAATGCGTACCTGCTGTCAGTGTAAATATTTACTTTTTTCCCTTCAGACAAAACACAAGCATGTGTGAGAGCAATCAGTTCACAGGCCTGTGCAGAACATGATGGCACGGGAGCAGCTTCAACTGTGTGTGTGTGTTACAACAGCATAACCACTTCTTATCTGGCCTGTAACTGGGTCATGTGATGCAGAGCCATCGACAAACAGATCCCCATCTGGACTGTCCAGAGGGTGTTGTTGCAAATCAGGCCTGGGGGTGCAAACAATTTCCAACTCAGCCATACAGTCATGGGGGGTGCCTTCTTCAACTGTTGGCAGGAGTGTGGCTGGGTTTAAAACATTATAAAACAAAAAGGCAAGCCTGCTTCTACTGAGTCCAATTTAGCAGAAAAAATAGGCGACTGGTTTCAATCTGTCACCATGTTTTTGGAGCAATACAGAAATCATACAGCCACCATGCTCATCCACAGCCTGAATAAAAGGTCTTGTGGGATCTGGAAATGCCAAAAGTCAGGGCTTGCTGCAGTTGTTTTTTCAGCACTTCAAAGACCTGCAGAGCCTCATTAGATCATGTCAATTTAGAGCTCATCAGTAGGCCTTTTCATGACAAATGACACGTAGAGGAGTCTCATTTCAGCATAGTTTGGCTTCTTAGTCTCAGGAAGTGGCAGTTTTACTATTGCTTTAATGCGAGTGTCTGCAATTTCCCTACCTGCTGCTGAGATTCGATGGCCCAGAAATGTCACAGTGGTTTGCACAAACTGCAGTTTAGACAACGAGGCCTTGTGGCCCTGGTCCGCTAAATATTGAAGCAGACGGGCAGTGTTTTCTCTGCATGACTGCTCTGAAGGTGTGGCTAGCAGAATCAGAAGGAAGTGAGAAACCTGCTAATCTATCATTCAGCGCTTGATGAAAAATAGTGGGCGACACAGTAAATTGAAAAGCAAACCAAAATTGGCTGTCTGGATGTACGGGCACGCTAAAAGGGAGGGATGGACAGTGAATAATTACTCTGGCTTTAAGCAAAGAGTGAAAAACAGGAGTAATGCCTTTTTCTGCGTCAGGTTTTGGGGGTACTGAGGGATTTTGGGTTGATATGAGGATTTAGGTGTAATTTGAATGGGTTCCTGGCCTTTTATGAGTCCTACATCATATTTAGTCTGTGCCCATAGATGTGTTGGGAATGCTGCCAATTCTGGGTCGTCCTGAGACAAGGTGGACATTGTTAGTCATTTGTTATTGTCAATCACTTCTTTTGTGGGGCGTACAGTCAGCAGATGACAAAAATCTTGTCTGTACATGCTGAGAGAGGGTGAATAGAAAAAGCTGTCATGGGGTTCCCAGTCTGAAGTCTGGTGGGCTTTTAGTGCTAGGGAGCCCAAAAAACGCCACTGCTGGTCAGGTGGTTTTGCCAGAGAAATGTGGAGAAAAGATTCAGTCCCTGTGAAATAGGGTGTTTGGGGTGTCACCTTGTCATTGAGGGTCAGCAAAACAAAACAATAGTCATGTGTCCAGCAGAGGGACGAAGTGGTGAGTTGTGTGTCGGGTGTCATCAGAAATGAGTCTCCTAAATGATCAGCAGGCTCTGAAGTTACATGAGCAGTGCAGTGGAGGCATTGTTCAGACGTTTTCAACCAACACTGTGAGCATGTGTAACTTCAGATACGCTGACTGGGTGTATTTGTAATATGTAGGAATAATATTGTCTGTGTCTGACAGAAAAACAGGTGTGTGTGTGCTGATACTTGCAGTTTGGAGTCCTGGGTCCTGGTCTCCCGGCACTAGTCAGGTGGAGTAACCTCCTCTCCGGCCTCTGCCCCCTGGATGCCCAAAACCACGTCCACCATGTCGGTGTGGGCTTGGGTAAAAGTTCTGTCCATTTCGTGGCTGCTGTTGGCCTGGGCCGTGCTGCTGAGGCCTCGGGCCCTGTGGTATTGGCTGGTATGGCGGGCGACCTCTGCCACGCCACTGATTCCTTTTGTGTGGGCAATTTCTGATCCAATGGTCAAGTCCTCCACACAGATAGCAAGGACGAGGTCCAACTGGGTCGTTCTGGTGTTGATAAGCCTGGACCAGTTGCTGTTGAGGTCTTGGTGGGTGAGGTGGCTGGGCAGTGCCTGTGTTTAATGTCATCTGTGTGGCTCCTTGTAGCAGTGTGAGCTGAGCCTCTTCAGTTTATCTCTGTTTTTTCGTCTGGATGAAGTTTCAGTCAGCTGTGTGCTGATCCCAGGCGTGCCTGAGAAGCTCATTCAGCCGGACACCAGTTTTCCACCCAATGTAGGTGGATTGAACAGCTTTGCGGATAGGTGGGAGAAGTCCAGTCATCAGAGATTGGCAGAAAATAATCTCAAAAGACGTTGCTTGAGGGGCTTCATCTGGTCTTTGAAACAGTGTCTGTGATGGTGGTGAAGATTGGGGTCTGAGGATACGCTGCAGTGATGTGTTCTGTGATCCTTTCCACGTGTGTGAAGAACTGTTGGTTGTCCTTGTGATCTGCCTGGATGTTGCCAATTCGATGTCCATCACTTCAGCAGCTACAGCAGCTCCTCCTTGTGCCAGGTCAGGCAAGTGCTGGCTTGCCATCTCGATCAGGGTCGCCTTTGGCCATGTACGGTACACCAGTTGAGGGCCAGTTGGTCCTCCAACCTCCAGCATCGGGTTGATGAGCAGGTCTGCAGGATCATCCACTCCATCTGCAGCTTGGGGAAGGTCAGATAATGATGATCTGCGTTTTTTTGTCTTTGTTTTTTCTTTAGGCCTTGCTGTTTAATGTCATAAATTTCCTTTTTTTATGGCTTCAACCTTTTCTTCAAGGGCCTTAATTTTTCCCATTTGTCTTGTGACGACTTTAGTACTGGTTCCAGCGACAGGACCTTTATTATCAGCTGGGGTTTTCAGCGAGGACACTGGTGAGGTTTCATCATCTTCTTCCTCTGAATCAGATGCTGATGTACATCCTTGAAAATCATCATCAAGGGCCAAGTGGGTTTTGGTGGTGGGAGCAGCTGAGCTTGACCTTTAATGGGTAGTTCTTGTGATTTTTCCTTCTTTTTCTTTGTCGTTACAGGCGGGGTGTACGATGGTGGGTCAGTGAAACCAGCCAGAGAGGGGTACAGCTGTGCCATGGGAGACAGAGGTCCACAGGACTCCGGTTTATGTGAAGAAAAAGAGAGAGAGGAGAGAGACACGTTTAATTTGTCCTTTAACTATCTAGTTTCTTTTCCTGACTTGGCTTCTGGAGTATTTTGTGAATTTGTCATTGTCTCATTTTTTTAGAGCCAATTTTGTTTGCCTTTCCAACTTTGTTTTTTGAGTCATTTGGTACATTTTAGACGCTATTTTTTGTGTTAGGGATTTGGACTGGTTTTTCCATCATTTAAAACGCTTGCTCATGATTGTGCATTGCAAAAAACATGTCCTGTGGTATTTTCTTCATATTACACATTTTTTTGTTTTGGTTTTAACAACTGTTCTTCTAATTTTTGAATTTCTTTGGGGTCAAAAGAACAATTTTTTGAAAAATTAAATTTAGAATGCCACTGTGAAATAAAACTGAGACATGGATCTCCATGTATTCTGCACATCCGGTCAGCTTCTGGACCGCAAGGAATGTAATCTTCTGTTTAACTATTTCCTGCTTACGTTTTATCGCTCATTCTCTTTCTATTGAGACTTACCTGAATTTGGTTTCACAAATCTACCTCAGTTTTAAATTATTAAAACCTACTTTGTTATAGATTAAAAAGTTTTTCAGTTTACCTTAAGTAGTTGTTTGTCTCAGCCAAAAGTTCTCAGTCTGTTTCAAATTCTGTCGAGGTCAAATCCTCCCGATGAAAACCCAGAATGTCCCCTCGCTCTTAAAGACTAGCAGAGGTTTAGAGGAAGAATCCTGCAATTCTTGGTGATCAGCCACCGTCCTGGGTCCCACCGAGCGGACGGACCAGCGAAGAATCCTATTCGTGACACCAAATTGTGGAGTTTTATCAAACTTTGTTGTTCAATAAAATTTAACAGACTGAAAACTTTGTTAAAAAACACATAGCAAGGTTTATTTCTCTTCTGCAGAAGGAGAAAACACATGGAACGGAAACGCAGCTCAGTGAGTTCTGTGTGTTCTCTAAAAAACATGAGCAATGCAGCTTCATTTATACATCTTCACACGTAACAGATCTTGCTTTGACACAACAGCAATTACCTCATTTGCAATCTTATCAGAGAAATACAGACGTTTGTCGTCAGTGACTGGTTCTGGAGCTGGGTTTGAGAAACGGAAGTTAAAAGGTTTCACACAATGATGCTAAAAGGGTTTAGCTGTTTACAGTTTTAGATAAGCTTTAACAGAGTGTGATATAAAGTAAATGACTAATAGGAGTGATGATAAACTTGATGAACAAATCAATGTTTTCATTTCCACAAAGTACTGATCCTTTCTGAGACTCAGAGCTAAAACTGCAGGCAAACACTTTAATTATCATTTTAAAGTAAACTGTAATTTGTGTAAACATATCAAACTTTTATATTACTAACGCAGAAAATATCAACAGTACTACAGCGTGAATCCCCTGCTGATAACGGTTCATTTATCCGTCTGGAGCACGTGCTCGTTGCCACTCCGCTTAACGTCTGGGAAGCGAGCACACATTTATGCTGTGGGCTCACATGCATGCTGATGTGAGCTGTTGTGCGCTTACGGAGAAAGAAACGTGCGCCCTCGAGCATGCGGGCTGTGTGCGGGCTGCCGATGCTGCGGGGCACGGCGCCTCTGTGCTGCATTCACGTTGAGGAAAGGTGCGTGCCCCCGAGCATGCGGAACCGGTTAGGGTTGCTGCGGGTGCAGCGCTCAGGCTGCAGCTCATATCCGTGCTGCCGCTCCGTGTAACACTCGAGGAGCAGGTGCGCATTACGTGGTGCATAATGTCTCACCGTCTCCACCGCTGTCGTGCATCGCAGAGACGCACTCCGCACACTCATGGGGAGACTTTTACGAAAAGGCTCTGAAAAACATTTCCGTGCCGTGCTCAGGCTGCGGGCTCGCATCTACGTTGATCTGAGCCGACGTGCGCTGAAGAGTCGTAAGTGTTCGCCCTCGTCGACGCGGCGTCTTAGGCGAGGATTGTCACGGGGGCGCGCGTTTGACGCTGGTGCGGTCAGGAAGCAGCGCGCGGCTGGACTCGGTCTACAGAACACGTTCATTCTTAGCTGCGAATCACATGAGCTTTTGAGTGATTCATCGAGCTGCAGTGTTATTTTAGAAAGCCTTCTTCAAGGATGAATGAAAGGAGCCACTATGAGGCGTGTGAAAAACTGTTGACGCCGCGGGAGCGTGTGTTTGACACCGCTGCGGTGAGACGCGCGTCACTCCTGCCGAGAGCGAGATATGTTACTGGGCTTGTACAGTGATCTCACGTTTACGTTGACATGAGCGGCGGGCGCTGAGAAGCTGTGTGCGCGCCCTCATAACACAGCGCCGTATGGGTGAAGACTGCTCGCGCCGCTGGAACATGCGCTGGCACCGCTTGTGAGGGGTGTGCAGCTTGGGCTAAAAAACGAGTTATTCCACTGAGACTCGTTGTGCGGGCGACACTCACTTATGACTGTTGTGTCATGCGGGCGTCTTGCCTTGTTTGGAGCGACGGTGATTGAAACAACCTTTAAAAGGCCACCGACTCATTCGTGTGAAGTGTGTGTGACAGAGCCGCTGTCAGGTCATCCTAGCTGACAGACTGGCTAAAAGACACTTTCATCATAAAATGATGTTATTTCCCACATTCGTGTCATCTTCACACACATCCCATAAACCGTCATTGAGTCATCTCACCCGGAGCTCTGCGGTTTGTTGTCCTAGGGCGCCACCTGCTGGCAATCTCTGGGAAAAGCTGACTTCCGGGTGCCAGGGATGTCTGATGGGCGGGGCTGGCGTAGCATAGCGGGGAAGCGTTGTGCAACCGTGGAACGTCTTGAAAATGATCACTCGTTGATTTTGGCCCTCTAACAAAAAGCTTTCTGCAGCTCCTCTGAGAGGGAGGTGGAGCGAAGGGCCAGAAGAACCTCTGGGAAACCTCGTCCTCCGGCTGCAATGTAAGTACGGCAGACAGCAAAGAGGCGCACCAGTTGAGGATGATGTCAACTGCCCTGCAGAGGGAGCGTACGTCTCCTCCCGCCTCTTGAACATTGTACGCCAACAGCATAACGTGCCGTTTGCTGCGGCCGCCTGGAAAAGCACGCTGGTGAGCTCGGTTGGAGAGCGATGTCACCGTCTGGTTATGCTATCCAGAGGCGCAGGACGCTGGTCCAACCTGGAAATCTTTGCTCCGAAAAGCCTCCGTCAAGGCTCGGCTCCCAGGGGCACTGAGGGAATTTCCGCTCGGTGAAACCCCTCCACTCTGGTGATGGGTGCGGATGTGGGAACCGGTGCCCTATTCTACCAAGACCGGCTACAGCCTCGTCCCAGTAGGACATCACCGCTGGGAAAACGAGGCCAGATGGGATCAGGACGGCGAGCCGGAATGGAGCCCCAGAAACCTTCCCGCTGGATCATCCGAACTGGTGGGGGAGGCGAGGGACGGAAAAAAGTCCCTTCATGTCAGCCGCCTCCTAGATTAAGCCGGGCAAACTCCAGAGGAGGACGCCGGTGGCTGGGAGCAGTGTGGTCGCCGATGCGAAATAAGGTGAGGGGGGCTGAGCATTCGTTCATCCCCCCTCTACTGACGCTACGCTCTCCAGGAGGGAATGAGCAGCAGGGGGCTGCTGCTGACGTCGCCTGTCCTGGAGGAACCATCCGATTCGCTCCGAGGGTCGGCGATAAGAGGAAAATTACAAGATGGCGTCGTCCAGCGTGTAGCGACCTGCCACTAAGAAATACTCCTCGGCGCTTACCTTGAAAACAAAACTGCTTGTCTGTTTCTCCTCGGGGAGGAGAACTCACCGGGATGACATGGTTGACATGGTGGTCACAGTCTTAAAGGTTGGTCAGCTAGACAACTTTCCTTCTTCGTTCTTCTGACAGTGCTATTAGTTCGCTGAAGAAAAATGGGAGCCAATTACCCGCTCTTAACGTAATTTATACGGACCGGGTGGGGCCCACACAGCAGGTGGGCGTGGACTAAATTTTTCAGGGTAATGCTTCGCATGACGGGATAAACCCACTAATTGATAGCCTTAAAGGGCGAAGCCTATATGAAATAGAACTGTACAAAGAAGGATAAGAATGTTATTATACGTTGCATTTACAGAACATCTGGGTCCAATATAGATCATTTCAATAACTGGATGGAGAGAACATTTACATGGAAAACTAACAAAGTTCTATTTATTTGTGGTGACTTTAACATAGATTTACTTAACCCCAATAATCATAAGTCTACAGATAATTTTATTAACACAATGCAAAGTTTAACTCTCTTTCCAAAAATGACCAGACCCAGCAGAATTACAGCCTTTTCAACAACTCTAATTGACAACATCTTCACAAATGATATTATAAATAAATCAATAGGTCAATCAATAGGCCATTAGTCAGTGATATCTGTGATCACTTACCTGTTTTTACAGTATATGGCAGAAATTATAATACTAGTACATCAGAAAAACAAAAGTTATATAGAAGGGTGAGAACAGAAAAATCAAAAAAATTAAAAAGTGACTTTATGGCGCAAAACTGGGATACTATCTATCAACAAAAGACATAAATGGTGCATACGAGGCATTTATTGATGTATTTATGGAATTATATAATAACCATTGTCCAGTCAAGATGTATAATAAACAGAATAAATATTATAGTTGTCCTTGGATCACACCAAGACTGCAAAATGCCTGTAAAAAGAAAAATACATTATATAAAAATATAAGATTACGAACTAAGGAAGCGGAATCTAAGTATAAAAAAATATAAAAATAAATTGATAACTATCATTAGGTTTTGCAAAAAAGAATATTACAACAAAAATATGGATGAAAATAAACATAATATTAAAGAAATATGGAATATATTAAACTGTATTATAAAAAATAGTATAAATAAACAGGATTATTCAAATTATTTTATTGATAAAGATATTGAAAACTGTAATATGAATGAAATAGCTAACATTTTTAATACATTTTTTGTAAACATTGGACCTGATTTATCTAAAATGATCCCTGAGCTGCCACATACTGAACCAAATTTAAATAAAATAATAAACGGGAACCTCAACTCAATGTTCCTCGGTGCTGTGACTGAAAAGAAATAGTCAACGTTGTAAATAAATGTAATAATAAACAGTCGTCTGACTTACATGGGATTGATATGAAACTGGTACAGCATGTCATTGAGGGGATTTCTAAACCATTTACATATATTAGTAACTTGTCATTTCAAACTGGTTCATTCCCAAGTAAAATGAAAATAGCTAAAATATTACCGTTTTAGGATTTGGATAAATTAAAACGAAGCATTGTTGGAGTAAAGGTGAACAGTTTAAAGAGATTAATGAGAACAGTTATGGAGAAAGAGTGGGAAGCATGTCTATTTTAATAGAGTTATCCGAAACAATTATGCCAAATAAAATAAAAATAGGATTTATGAGTTTCCCGGTCAGGCCTTTTATCCCCCCACCACTCAGATGCTACAAATGTCAGAGGTATGGACACATGGCAGCGGTGTGTAAAGGCAAGCAGAGGTGTCCTAAATGTGGAGAGGAGCACAGGATACAAGAATGCAGAGAGGACAAACAAGAAAAGTGCTGTAACTGTGGGGGTCAACATAGAGCTAACTCTGGAAAATGTGAGGTGAGAAAGAGAGCGGTAGAAATACAACAAATCAAAATGACTAAAAATATTAGCTACGCTGAAGCAGTCAGGAGTGTTCAGGGACAAAAGAAAAGAGAAGCAGACCAGTCAGAGAATCAAGTTCCACAACAAACCAAACAGCAAACAGAGGAAAACATCACACTGTCAGTAGAAAAACTCATTTTATTCATAGCATATGTCATCAACTGCACAGATCAGGCTAAGCACAGAACAGAGAAGATTAAAATAATAGCAAGGGGGGCAGAAAAGTTTCTGGGAGTCAAAGAGGCGTCTTGGGAAAACATAAACAAAGGGCTGGAAATAGATGGGAGACCGGTAACACTGGGTGATAAACCCAGATGTTAATACTACAATGGAATGCCAGAAGTCTTATTGCAAATGGACAAGAATTTAAGGGATATATTGAAAAATTAGAAGAAAAAACAGAAATAATATGTATACAGGAAACATGGTTAAAAGCAACATTAGAATTTGTAATTAAAGGGTATGAGAGCATCAGAAGGGATCGGCAAGAGGGAAATGGAGGAGGGTGTGCAATATTTATAAAACAAGGAACACAATATCAAATATTAAGAAAAGGAGTAGATTTAGAATATATAGTGGTGGAAATATGGGACAAAGATGGAAAATATAAAATAATACCTTTCTATAATCCTTGTAAAAATATAACAATTGAATCAATGGAAGAAATAATGGGATATTTAGAAGGAAAGGTAATCTGGTGTGGGGATTTCAATGCTCATAGTACACTCTGGGGTAAAAGTAATGATAAAAATGGTCAAGAAATTGAAGAATTGATGGAATTAAAAAACCTAGTGTGTCTTAATGATGGGAGAGGAACCAGAATCAACGTTAGAACAGGAGAAGAATCAGCAATTGATTTAACAATAGTATCAAACTCACTGGCTGTCAGTTGTGAATGGGATATTGATAAGAATACAACAAATGGAAGCGATCATTACCCAATTAAGATTAAAATACAAATAAATCCAGAAAGCAGCAAAGTAGAGGGGAATAAAAAATGGAATTTCAGCAAAGCAGAATGGAATAAATTTAATTATATCAGCGAACAAGAATTACAAAAAATTGACATGACAGCAGATGTAAATAATATAAATTCAAATATTTGTAGGGTTATTCTAGAGGCAATAGAACATTCAGTGAAGAAAGGAGGAGGAAGGAAAGAAAGGAAAATAGTACCGTGGTGGACAAACGAATGTAATAATGCAATCAAGTCAAGAAATAAAGCCTTTAAAATACTTAAAAAGAATCCTATTTATCAACATTTAATAGATTATAAAAGAGAACAAGCGATGGTAAGGAGGATAATAAAGGAGGCAAAAAGAAACTACTGGAGAAAATTCAGTGACACTATTGGGGAAGAGACTAAACTTGATAAAATCTGGAAAGTGATTAAAAGAATGAATGGCATCAGGAAAGAATATGTATACCCAGTATTGAACACAGATAAAGGAGCGATGATTAAAGATAAAGCTGAAATGTTAGCTGAAACCTTTAGAAAGACTCATAGTTCAAATAACATCAGTGAGGAGGAAAAGAAAGGGAGGGAAGCCACAAAACTAAAGTATAAATATTTACAACAGAGTAGTGAAGTAAATGATAATTTATTGAACGCACCATTTAAAAAAGATGAACTAAACAGAGCTCTGAGAAAAACCAAGACAACAGCACCAGGAAAAGATCAGATCTGGTATTTAATGATAGATCATCTCAGTGACCCAGCCAAAGAAATCATTTTAGAGCTGTACAACAAAGTGTGGGAGGAGGGGGAACTGCCACAGAGCTGGAAGGAGTCAGTCATCATACCCAGAGCAAAACCAGGAAAAGACAACACTGAACCGGAACATTACAGACCAATCGCACTAACATCAAACATATGTAAGATAATGGAAAAAATGATTAATGAGAGATTAACATACTATTTAAATAGTAATGGATATATATCTAAATATCAAAGTGGGTTTCAAAAAGGGCGTAATACATATGATTCAGCTTTACGGTTAGAACATGAAATCAGAAAAGCGCAGATAAATAAAGATAGTGTGGTGGCGGTGTTCTTTGATGTTTAAAAAGCATATGATATGTTGTGGGTTGAAGGGTTGTTAATTAAAATAAAGAAATGAGGTATTACAGGAAAAATGTTTAAATGGATCAAAAACTTTTTATCAAAAAGAACAATACAAGTTAGAATAGGAGAAGAATATTCTGAGAAATATGGGGTAGAAAATGGAACACCACAAGGCAGCATCATAAGTCCCTTATTGTTTTCTTTAATGATAAATGATGTTTTTTAGAAACAGAGGAGGGAATGGGCTGTTCACTCTTTGCAGACGACGGGGCAATTTGGAAAAAAGGAAGAAATATAGAAGTCACAGTAGAAAAAATACAGAAGGCTATTAATGAAATAGAAAGATGGGCAATAAAGTGGGGGTTTAAATTTTCAGTGACAAAAACAAAGGCAATGATATTTACACGGAAAAGAATTACAGAAGTCAAAAAACTAAAACTATACAATCAAGAAATAGAACAAGTTAAGAGTATAAAGATTTTGGGAATGTGGTTTGATGAAAAAGTAATATGGAATATTCACATTCAGAAAATTATTGATAAATGTAAAAGGGTCTTAAATATTATGAGATGTTTGGCGGGAAATGAATGGGGAGCAGACAGAAGAGCATTAAAGAGAATATACACCGGGCTGATCAGGTCAACTATAGATTATGGCAGTGTAATCTATAGATCTGCAGATCAGGTCATCTATAGATTATGGCAGTGTAATCTATAGATCTGCTGATCAGGTCAACTATAGATTATGGCAGTGTAATCTATAGATCTGCAGATCAGGTCAACTATAGACTATGGCAGTGTAATCTATAGATCTGCAGATCAGGTCAACTATAGATTATGGCAGTGTAATCTATAGATCTGCAGATCAGGTCAAC
>NC_056512.1:2703897-2707034 GCF_014905685.2 Nematolebias whitei
TCTGTATTCAAGAAACCTGGTTAAAACCAGAGTTAGATTTTGTTTTACATGGGTACACTGCAACCAGGAGAGATAGAGAGAGTGGAAGGGGTGGAGGAATAATGACATTTGTACAAAATAATATAGGTTACAGTATAATCAATATAGGGAAAGATCATGAATACATTACTATTAAAATATGGACAGGTAAGGATGAAATAATCATTATTAATTATTATAACCCGTGTAAAGAATTAAAAACTGAAACATTGAATATAGTACGAGGACAGGAGCAGGGGAAAATTGTATGGTGTGGAGATTTCAATGCTCACAGTAATCTTTGGGGAAGTGATATAAATGGTAGAAACGTAGAGGAATTCATTGAAGATAACAGACTGGTGTGCATAAATAATGGAACAGGGACAAGATATACAGGTCCTTCTCAAAAAATTAGCATATTGTGATAAAGGTCATTATTTTCCATAATGTAATGATAAAAATGAAACTTTCATATATTTCAGATTCATTGCACACCAACTGAAATATTTCAGGTCTTTAATTGTTTTAATACTGATGATTATGGCATACAGCTCATGAAAACCCAAAATGCCTGTCCCAAAAAATTAGCATATTTCATCCCACCAATGAAAGACAAGTGTTTTTAATACAAAAAACGCCAACCTTCAAATAATCATGTTCAGTTATGCACTCAATACTTGGTCGGGAATCCTTTTGCATGAATGACAGCTTCAATGCGGCGTGGCATGGAGGCAATCAGCCTGTGGCACTGCTGAGGTGTTATGGAGGCCCAGGATGCTTCGATAGCGGCCTTAAGCTCATCCAGAGTGTTGGGTCTTGCGTCTCTCAACTTTCTCTTCACAATATCCCACAGGTTCTCTATGGGGTTCAGGTCAGGAGAGTTGGCAGGCCAATTGAGCACAGTAATACCATGGTCAGTAAACCATTTACCAGTGGTTTTGGCACTGTGAGCAGGTGCCAGGTCGTGCTGAAAAATGAAATCTTCATCTCCATAAAGCTTTTCAGCAGATGGAAGCATGAAGTGCTCCAAAATCTCCTGATAGCTAGCTGCATTGACCCTGCGCTTGATAAAACACAGTGCACCAACACCAGCAGCTGACATGACACCCCAGACCATCACTGACTGTGGGTGCTTCACACTGGACTTCTGGCATTTTGGCATTTCCTTCTCCCCAGTCTTCCTCCAGACTCTGGAACCTTGATTTCCAAATGACATGCAAAATTTGCTTTAATCCAAAAAAAGTACTTTGGACCACTGAGCAACAGTCCAGTGCTGCTTCTCTGTAGCCCAGGTCAGGCGCTTCTGACGCTGTTTCTGGTTCAAAAGTGGCTTGACCTGGGGAATGTGGCACCTGTAGCCCATTTCCTGCACACGCCTGTGCACGGTGGCTCTGGATGTTTCTACTCCAGACTCAGTCCACTGCTTCCGCAGGTCCCCCAAGGTCTGGAATCGGCCCTTCTCCACAATCGTCCTCAGGGTCCGGTCACCTCTTCTCGTTGTGCAGTGTTTTCTGCCACACTTTTCCCTTCCCACAGACTTCCCACTGAGGTGCCTTGATACAGCACTCTGGGAACAGCCTATTCGTTCAGCAATTTCTTTCTGTGTCTTACCCTCTTGCTTGAGGGTGTCAATGATGGCCTTCTGGACAGCAGTCAGGTCGGCAGTCTTACCCATGATTGTGGTTTTGAGTAATGAACAAGGCTGGGAGTTTTTAAAAGCCTCAGGAATCTTTTGCAGGTGTTTAGAGTTACGTCTTTGATTCAGATGGTTAGGTTAATAGCTTGTTTAGAGAACCTTTTCATGATATGCTCATTTTTTGGGACAGGCATTTTGGGTTTTCATGAGCTGTATGCCATAATCATCAGTATTAAAACAATTAAAGACCTGAAATATTTCAGTTGGTGTGCAATGAATCTGAAATATATGAAAGTTTCATTTTTATCATTACATTATGGAAAATAATGACCTTTATCACAATATGCTCATTTTTTGAGAAGGACCTGTAATATCACAAAGAACACAGAAACAGCAATAGATTTAACATTTACCTCAAATAACATTGCAGGAATTACACAGTGGGAAGTAATAAACCAAACAACACTTGGCAGTGACCATTATCCAATAATCATTCAAATAGGAATGGATGTTCTTAAAGGAAAACCATTTCAAGTACCCAGGTGGCAATTTAATAAAGCAAACTGGACACATTTTCAAGATCAGATAGAAGCAAAATGTGGAGAAATTATTAAAGAAAGTATTAAAGATGTTGAAGAATTTAATGGAAAATTAACATCATTAATTATACAGACTGCAAATAAAACAATACCTAAAAGTACAGGAAGTAGAATTTAAAAGAATGTTCCATGGTGGAATGAGGACTGCAAAAAAGCTATTAAAGAAAGGAATAAAGGATTTAAACAACTTAAAGTTCAGCATACAGTTGAAAAGTTAATATGTTATAAAAGGAAACAAGCAATCGTTAGGAGAACAATAAGAAAGGCAAAGAGAGAATACTGGCAAAAATACTGCTCTACCATAGGGAGAGAAACAAAATTATCAGATGTGTGGGGGATGATAAGGAAGATGAATGGGATAACTAAAAAATATGAAATCCCAATAATCAAACAAGAAAACACTGTTGCAATAAACAATTTAGATAAAGCAGAATTATTAGTTAAAACACTGGTTAAAATACATAGTTCTGATAATATTTCAGAGAATGTTAGGGAGTTGAGGGACAATATATTAAAAAACCATCCAAATATAGTTAACAGAAAACCAGTCAATGAAGGGAAGATGGACCTACCTATAACTTTATTTGAATTTAAAAGAGCTCTTAGTAATACAAAACAATCATCCCCTGGAAAAGATAATATTTGTTATGATATGTTAAAACATATGGGTGATAAGTCTACTCAAGCAATATTAACCTTATTTAATTTAATTTGGGACAGTGGTAAAATACCAGCTACATGGAAAAATTCAATCATAATACCAATATTAAAACCTGGTAAAGATCCTTCAAACTATAGACCAATTGCTTTAAACTCACAATTGGGGAAAACAATGGAAAAAAATAATAACTGAAAGGCTATATTGTTATTTAGAACTTAATCAA
>NC_056512.1:2707134-2707639 GCF_014905685.2 Nematolebias whitei
CCTTATTTAATTTAATTTGGGACAGTGGTAAAATACCAGTTACATGGAAAAATTCAATCATAATACCAATATTAAAACCTGGTAAAGATCCTTCAAACTATAGACCAATTGCTTTAAACTCACAATTGGGGAAAACAATGGAAAAAATAATAACTGAAAGACTATATTGTTATTTAGAACTTAATCAACTTTTAACACCAAATCAAAGTGGATTTAGGAAAGGGACAAATACACTGGATTCTGTGTTAGGCCTCGAATCTGAGATAAGGAAAGCACAAGCTAATAAAGAATCAGTTATTGCAGTCTTTTTTGATATTGAAAAAGCTTATGATACTGTTTGGAAAGAAGGTTTATTAATAAAACTGGAAAGACTTGGGGTAAAAGGAAAGCTATTTAATTATATCAATAATTTTTTATTTGAAAGAACAATAGAAGTGCGAGTGGGAAAGGAATTTTCTAATAAATGTAGTGTGGAGAATGGTACTCCTCAAGGTAGTGTCTGTAG
>NC_056512.1:2707739-2708155 GCF_014905685.2 Nematolebias whitei
ACAGAGACCCAGACAGGGACCTGGACAGGGACCTGGACAGAGACCTGGACATAGATCTGGACAAAGACCTGGACAGGGACCTGGACAACGACCTGGACAGGGATCTGGACAGAGACCTGGACAGAGATCTGGACAGAGACCTGGACAGGGACCTGGACAAAGACCTTGACAGTGACCTGGACAGAGATCTGGAAAGAAACCCGGACAGGGACCTGGACAGGGACCTTGACAGAGATCTGGACAGGGACCTGGACAGGGACCTGGACAGAAACCTGGACATACTGTAGATCTGGACAAAGACCTGGACAGAGAGCTGCACAGGGACCTGGACAGGGACCTGGACAGAGATCTGGACAGAGACCTGGACAGAGACCTGGACAGGGACCTGGACAGAGATCTGGACAGAGATCTGGACA
>NC_056512.1:2708255-2709429 GCF_014905685.2 Nematolebias whitei
GACATACTGTAGATCTGGACAAAGACCTGGACAGGGACCTGGACAGATATCTGGACAGGGACCTGGACAGAAACCTGGACATACTGTAGATCTGGACAAAGACCTGGACAGGGACCTGGACAGAGATCTGGACAGGGACCTGGACAGAAACCTGGACATACTGTAGATCTGGACAAAGACCTGGACAGGGACTTGGACAGAGATCTGGACAGGGACCTGGACAGAAACCTGGACATACTGTAGATCTGGACAAAGACCTGGACAGGGACCTGGACAGAGATCTGGACAGGGACCTGGACAGGGACCTAGACATACTGTAGATCTGGACAAAGACCTGGACAGGGACCTGGACAGAGATCTGGACAGGGATCTGGACAGAAACCTGGACATACTGTAGATCTGGACAAAGACCTGGACAGGGACCTGGACAGAGATCTGGACAGGGACCTGGACAGAAACCTGGACATACTGTGGATCTGGACAAAGACCTGGACAGGGACCTGGACAGAGATCTGGACAGGGACCTGGACAGAGATCTGGACAGGGATCTGGACAGAGATCTGGACAGGGACCTGGACAGAAACCTGGACATACTGTGGATCTGGACAAAGACCTGGACAGGGACCTGGACAGAGATCTGGACAGGGATCTGGACAGAGATCTGGACAGGGACCTGGACAGAAACCTGGACATACTGTGGATCTGGACAAAGACCTGGACAGGGACATGTCAGGTCATATGACCTGAACATGATTCATGTTAGCTCATACCCCTGCAGCCCTGGCTCCGGTCTTGTGCGAAATTCTGTTCCCCTGTGAAAATCTGTTCCCCCTGTGTCGGGAGCGCGCACGGCCACCAGAGAGGCGGCTCCGACCGTCTTCACGGCTCATCTGATAAATTTCTCGGTAAAATGAGTCCACGTAATCGTGTCACGGTTGTAACTTTCATTTTAATGGACAGCTCCTGGTAAATAAATAAATGAAAACCTCAACAACAACAAAAAACCTGCTCTTGTTTTTTTTTTTTTTTTTTTTAATCGCCGAGAGAATCTACAACTTTGGTCATGTTCATTTAATCCTGACAAAATGAGTCAGCCTCCAACACATCATGCTATTTATCTTTTTTATTGCTAATGTAGAAGATGGAAGCTGGTGAGAGCAGGACACGAAACATT
>NC_056512.1:2709529-2710540 GCF_014905685.2 Nematolebias whitei
TATACTGCTGCTCCTGTTAGTCCTGATTCTGGATCTTTTGATCCATCCCTAAATACTATAAGTTTATCCATATATTGTTTATGAACAAATTGATGCACTAAGAAGTTTTCAGATATATTTTTCCCTTTATTTTTTATTAGTTTATGTAATGATAAATCGACAGAAGGATAAATATATAACCAGTGAGGAATACACGAGTGATTAACTGCTGGACTCAAGTCTATTTCATGTAACCTGCATGTTGAGCTTTTATATTACCTATCCAGCCAAAACTATAAATATTTGTTTTTTGATGTTCCCAACATTCTTGCAATATACTATTTACTGGGTGCGTTTGGACATGTCCTTTAATATTAATCCAGTACACTAACATTTGTTTTAATCTTCTTATTCGTAAAGGCATTTCCCCCATTTCAACTTGAAGAGCTGAGACTGGTGATGTTCTAAAAGCTCCACTGCATATTCTAAGTGCTTTTGATTGTTCTATGTCCAGAAGCTTCACATTAGTTTCTGCTGCTGCCAAATAGCTCATGCTGCCATAGTCCACTGTGGATCTCATAAGTGATTGATATATATTTACTAATGCTTTTCTACTTGCTCCCCATTCCCTTCCTGTTAAACAACGCAATATATTATTGACATTTTTACATTTTATTTTTATTTTTTCTATATGTTGTTTCCATGTTAGTTTTTCATTGAATATCATGCCTAAAAATTTTATATCTTTAACCTGTTCAAGATTTTGACCACATAATTTTAAGGAGATAGATTTATAAAACACAAAGTTTGTTTTCTCAGTCATCCAGGTATATAACAACAAAAAAGGTTGAATCATGTCATCTGGACTTCGTTTTTTAAAAAAGAAACGTTTCGCCTCTCATCCAAGAGGCTTCGTCGATTCAACCTTTTTTGTTGAGATAGATTTATGTTTTTTAGAAAAGCAGATAACCTGAGATTTTGTTGGTGAAAGTTTAAAACCCATTTATTGGACCATATTTCAACTTCATTGAT
>NC_056512.1:2710640-2713233 GCF_014905685.2 Nematolebias whitei
TAAATGAACATGACCAAAGTTGTAGATTCTCTCGGCGATTAAAAAAACAAACAAACAAACAAACAAGAGCAGGTTTTTTGTTGTTGTTGAGGTTTTCATTTATTTATTTACCACGAGCTGTCCATTAAAATGAGAGTTACAACCGTGACACGATCACGTGGACTCGTTTTACCGAGACATGCATCAGATGAGCCGTGACACGTCGGAGCCGCCTCTCTGGTGGCCGTGCGCGCTCCCGACACATCGGTCCATCAGAACCCAACAGAACATTTCATGCCCACATCATGAGCAACAGTGATGACGTCACAGGCAGCTCGGTCCCTGTTCCTCATCCGAACCTTTTTGTTCCGCTTCATGTGCAGCGACTGAATCAAAGCGGTTCCGTTTGGACCGACCCGGTACAGAGCTCTGCAGCTCAGCATCGCACGGTTCGGCTCGGGGGTCTTACCATCGCCTCCATGGACTCCCAGCTTTTCAGGTCGGTTCCGACCAGAAGAAAATTCCTGTAATTTCCTCTGAAATTAATCTTCACGTTGACGTGGAGGTCCATGGGTCCTGTTCTGTGTTCCACACGATACCGACACCGAACCTCGTCCGCTCTCCGTCAGCTTGTGTTCCAGTGTTGCCAGATCTCGCGATAGAAACAAGCAGCCAGCTCTATGAAAACAAGCCCAACTGGCAACCCACCACATTGTGTGAAACAGGCCGTTTTAAACGCACATTTATTATGACATCACATATAAACAGCAAAATTATGCTAAACACTTTGAATAACACACTTTTACTCTCTAAAAACTAAAAATACATTTTGCATATATAACATTAATTCAACCGTTATTTATACAAATTAATCCCATTAAGCCGTGGGACTCGTTTACCAGAGACCTGAATTTTAAGCCAAGAGTGACGTCAACAACAACAACAACAACAGACAACCATAAAGGTTGCGTACAAATTTAAAAAAATAATAATTTAAACAGCAAACTCATAGTAAACGCTGTCAACAAAAAACTTTCTTTAAACTTTGTTTAAAAGCAGAGACACACATGAGCCAACTGAGGCAGGTCAAGTGTGAAACCACATCAGGGCTGTTGTGTGTAACACAGAGATCACATGATCACATGATCACATGATCAAAAGAGCTACTGCATGATTTATTAAAGCGGTGCATTTTGTTCTGTGTGTGTTCATGAGTCAGTCCAAGTGGATCCAGTGGGTTCTCCTCAGCACTGACTGGTGTGCAGTGGTGGAGAAAGTACTCAAACGCTGTACTTAAGTAAAAGTACAAATAAACAGACAAAAATGTACTCTAGTAAAAGTAGAAGTACCACATTAACGTTTTTACTTAAGTAAAAGTAAATAAGTACTTGCTTTTAAAATACTTAAAGTATTAAAAGTAAAAGTACTTGCTGAATGTATTACCTAATGCAAAGGTCTACATGTCTTTAAGTCTGTGTACCATATGTATATTTTCTGTAGTACATTAATAGTGTTGAGTCATTTTACTGACCGATGCTGCAGATACTACATGTTTTTATTGAGTTTACTCTGTGACACAGTTCAACCTGGACTTGTGATTCTGTGCAGCAGAATTTCAGGGATGACCTGCAGAGTTAAATGTCATTAAGCAAAATAAGAAACAGGAATGATTTTACCTTTGAAAGTTTTTATTTAACACAAAGTAAAACCAACGTGTCATTTTAACTGCAGTAAACACATTTCAGTAAAAGTTGTCTGATGAACAAAAGGAGCGTTAGACACAACTAACAAAGAAACATCTGATCAGTTCAACTCCAGTTAAAATATGTGTATTCAACCTGGTAATGGGTCAATATTGAACAATATTTTAACTTCCGGGCAGCACAGTGGTGCAGCTGGTAGAGCTGCTGCCTCTCAGCGAGCAGGTCCCTGGTTCAAACCCCGGTCCAGGGTCCTTTCTGGGTGGAGTTTGCATGTTCTCTCCGTGCATGCGTGGGTTTTCTCCGGGTGCTCCGGTTTCCTCCCACAGACCAAAAACATGCATGTTAGGCTGATTGGTAACTCTAAATTGTCCCTAGGTGTGAGTGAGAGAGTGAATGGTTGTTTGTCTCGTGTGTCTCTATGTGTCCCTGTGAGGACTGGAGACCCGTCCAGGGTGTCCCCCGCCCCTCGCACAGTGATTGCTGGACATGGGCACCAGCGACCCCCGTGACCCAAAATGGAAGAAGCGGGTAAAGATAATGGATGGATGGATTTTAACTTCCTCACACCATTTTTAAAACTTGGACCTGAGTGTCGAGACATTTGGAGACATGTCTTGTCTCCTAACATCCTGAACTGACACATTTTAATATTGCAGCAAGAATTTACTGTTCAAGTTCAGAACAAGTTGGTTTTCAAAGATTTTTGAGTCCAGTCTGGATCTTTTGGGAGAGAGAAGCTGTCCTGTTGTACTGAGCAGTCTTTCAATAATCTTTCAATAATCTTTCAATAGCCTTTCAATAATCTTTCAATAGCCTTTCAATAATCTTTCAATAATCTTTCAATAATCTTTCAATAGTCTTTCAATAGTCTTTCAATAATCTTTCAATAATCTTTCAATAATCTTTCAATA
>NC_056512.1:2713333-2723824 GCF_014905685.2 Nematolebias whitei
CTTTCAATAATCTTTCAATAATCTTTCAATAATCTTTCAATAGTCTTTCAATAATCTTTCAATAGTCTTTCAATAATCTTTCAATAATCTTTCAATAATCTTTCAATAGTCTTTCAATAGTCTTTCAATAATCTTTCAATAATCTTTCAATAATCTTTCAATAGTCTTTCAATAGTCTTTCAATAGTCTTTCAATAGTCTTTCAATAAGGCCATGGGTGGCATGTACTGTATCTTCTGGCTGACTTTCCTCGGTGGAATCATTTTGGGTGTTAGCGGTGCTGTGGGTGCACCCAGCTCAGTGACATACTAGAATACAGCTCTTCTTGAAGGTGGGTCTAACGTTACCTGCCCACGTTGCAGTGATTCAATGGACCAGCTCCCCTCTCACCATTAATTATTTTCAAACTAACAAACAAAAAAGTTGCAACATGAATGTAACTTGTAACACAACACATTATAGAAATGTAGTGTAGTAGAAAGTACAGATACTTCATGTAAAATGTAGTGGAGTAAAAGTAAAAAGTACCCATGTTTAACTCTACTTAAGTAAAGTACAGATACATGAAAAGTGTAACTAAGTACAGTAACAAAGTACTTGTAGTTGGTTACATCCCAGCACTGCTGGTGTGTGACAGGATTGGGAGCTGGCTCTCTGCAGCTCATGTCTTTGTTTTGTCTCCTTGTGGTTTGGGCCAGTGAAACCCACGTTTCTTGGGCTCATGGAAGAGAAGGATGCACAGTTTGTTTTTTGTGCTTCTCAGTATTGGCATGTTGAATTAAATCAGCATGGTGAGCACGTATTTCACACTTGCAAAATGTACAGAGTGCCTTGGATGCATGTCCCATCTGAGGCCGGATCCATTCTTTAAGTGTGCGCTCTTTCTCCCATCATGATTGTATTTTTTCCAGATTTGCCCCATTTACTGGAGCTCATTCTAGCATGTTCTCATCACTCTGGGCTCTGTGTTGCTCCCTCTTGTAACTTCCGACGGACGAGCTCTTGATAACTGATGATGTCTTTACTTAGTTTTATTGTTTTACCGTTGAAAAACATCAGCCTGTCGCGTGGCACCAACCGCACCTGAACGTAACATCCGCCTGGACATAGCATCCGTGGAATGGGGGCGTGAAGGGACCAACTACCTGCCACTCGTATTTTGCTTTCACTCGGACAGAAAACAAGCTAAAAAATCAAACCATGACTCACAAAATGTATAAGTGACTTTAGAAAGAAACAAGCCCAAATTTGCTTATAATAAGCGAACTCTACTCCGGTATGGAAGCCTGATGGTGCCAAAAGAAAGGCTTCTGTGCAGGGCCGGCCCAAGCCTCCATGGGGCCCTAAGTGAAAACTGGTTTGTTGTCCTCTATTTCTGCTAATGATGTGGATTACTGCAACCTCCAGACCATCCACCCACCTAACATAAACTGTTGTATAATGTAGTTTTGATAAAACATCCTATTAACAAACTGGTAAAATATAACTTTCTCTGCATTTGATGACTACTTCTAAAAATTCAATATTTTATATTAGATTAATTTGTCATTATAAACATAAAAACTGATTTGATTTGACTGATAAAGTAATATTGAAGGGCACAACTGTTATCTTGAAGTTCTGTCTCTGTGGACCTCTAGGGTGTAGAGAGCCACAGAAAGGGTTATGGGGGGCCGGATTTGGCTCTGGGGCCTTGAGTTTTAAACATGTGATCTAGTGGTACTAGAAGTAAAAAGAAAAAAAAAGTATGTGTGCAGTTTAGCTAACAGACTTTGGAACGGGTACATGTTGTCCTTGTCAAACCTGCTGAAGAGAAACAAACTAAATACTGTGAAACTCAAAGAACTTACTCCATGAAGTTACAAATATCACTCAACCTTACAACATGTATCCATAAACGGGTTGAAAGGACAATTAGATATTCTTCCTCTAACAAAATCAGCTAATGTCTCCTTTTCAAAATGGTCAGGGGAAAATGTGTTACTAAATAATACAGGTACATTATTTCTACAGGAATTATAGTAAAAGTAAAAGTCACTAATGATATTCTCATGGCCTCAGACAATGGACTTGTGTCTCTACTGGTCCTGTTAGACCTCAGTGCTGCATTTGATACAGTTGATCACAATATTTTACTACAGAGGCTTGAATATGATGTTGGAATTACAAGAACAGCTCTAAAATGGTTTAAATCATATCTATCTGATAGATTCCAGTTTGTAAATGTAAATAATAAATCTTCTTCATACACCAAAGTTAGTCATGGAGTTCCTCAGGGCTCAGTGCTTGGGCCAATACTCTTTACTTTATATATGCTTCCATTAGGTAAAGTTATTAAACAGCATGGGATACATTTTCCTTGTTATGCAGATGACACACAATTATATTTGTCCATTAAACCCAATGAATCCAATCAGCTACTTAGACTACAAGCATGTCTTAAAGACATAAAAACCTGGATGACCCTTAATTTTCTCCTGTTGAACAGACAAGACTGAGGTTTTGGTTTTTGGACCTGAGCACCTTAGGAATGAATGTTTCAGTCTTTCTCCCTCCTTAGATGCATTAATCTGTCCTCCAGCTCTAATGTTAAAAATCTTGGTGTTATCTTTGATCAGGACATGTCTTTTATCCCCCACATTAAAAACGTTACTAGAACCTCCTTCTTCCACCTGCGTAATATCACTAACATTAGAAACATCTGATCTAAAGATGATGCAGAAAAACTGGTCCATGCATTTGTCACATCTAGACTGGACTATTGCAATGGTTTATTATCTGGGTGTCCAAATACTTCTTTAAAACGTCTTCAGTTGATCCAAAATGCTGCTGCCAGAGTCTTAACTGGAGTTACTGGGAGAGATCATATCTCTCCAGTTTTAGTTTCTCTCCACTGGCTCCCTGTCAAATCCAGAATAGAATTCAAAATCTTACTTCTAACCTACAAAGCCCTCAACAACCTAGCTGCATCTTATATTACAGATCTTACTGTTCCATATTTTCCTAACAGAGCACTTCTCTCTCAGACTGCAGGTTTACTTGTGGTTCCTAGAGTTTACAAAAACAGAATGGGAGGAAGATCTTTCAGTTCTCAGGCTCCTCTCTTGTGGAACCAACTTCCAGTCTCTGTCCGTGAGGCTGACACATTATCCAGTTTTAAAACTAGGATTAAGACTTTCCTTTTTGATAAATCCTATAGTTAGAGTCGACTTGGGTTTCCTGAGCTGTCCCTTAGTTCTGCTGCTATAGGCTTAGACTGCTGGAGGACAAACTGACCACACTTTTCTCTCTGCTGCTGTCTTTACTTACTCTGTTCAACCTGTTTCGTATTTGTAATTATTTTTTCTATAATTAACATGTTTTTTTTTTTTTTTTGTCTTTCAGATACACCTGGACCTATACCTGGACCTGGACCTATACCTGGACCTGGACCTATACCTGGACCTACCATTCTGTGTTCGTCTGTCTCTCCTTCCTGTCCTCTCAACCAGCCGGTCAAAGCAGATGGTCTCTTGTCCTGAGTCTGGTTCTGCTGGAGGTTTCTTCCTGTTAAAGGGAGTTTTTCTTTCCACTGTCTCCACTGTGCTTGCTCAGGATGGGAGACTGCAACGAAGCCAAGATTCAACTTGTCTGCTGGATTCCTTAGATAGAGAACTTTACTAATTGGCTTTTATGTGAATGTTCCTGTAAAGTCCTGAGACAACTTGGTTGTGATTTGGTGCTTTATAAATAAACTGAATTGAATGAAAATCTAACTCACATCTACACTAAACAAGTCTTGAGCTGTAAACCCCATGAGTCTTCTCAGATCATCTAAAACTTGTAAGATCCTGGAGGTCTGCTCTTTCACGTCCTCCCTGCTCCTGATGACCTCGACCAGTTTGATGGAGTGTTTGACCCAGAACTTCCAGTAGGCTGCACAGCAGAAACTAACTGGTGGACGCTTTCCTGAAGCTGAAAGAGAAAACATTATTTAACACTGAGTATTTTTAATTTGAATAAAAACTATACAGTGTAAACTACAACAGAATATTGTTTTGCATTATATTCTTCTGACATGAGAGTTGCTGTACCCCTGACATGCTGGATTAATCATAAGGTTTAACACGCACGCACACACACACGCACACACAGACACCACACCCACACACGCACACACACACACACACACACGCACACACACACACACACGCACACACACACACACAGACACGCACACACACACAGACACATGCTGCACATGTAACATGTGGATCACAGTTTCACATGTAGCTTCCTGCACAACAAGCTGCTCCTCTCCATCCTCTTCATCCTCTTCATCCTCTCCATCCTCTTCATCCTCTCCATCCTCTTCATCCTCTTCATCCTCTTCATCCTCTTCATCCTCTCCATCCTCTTCATCCTCTCCATCCTCTTCATCCTCTTCATCCTCTTCATCCTCTCCATCCTCTTCATCCTCTCCATCCTCTTCATCCTCTTCATCCTCTTCATCCTCTTCATCCTCTTCATCCTCTTCTCTCGTGGGGAAACGGCCCGGCGCATAGGTGCGTTCAGGGGCCCAACACGAGTGGGAATTTACATCCACTTCCACATAGATTTACATATTCACACATTTTGAAACTAATAAACCACCTGGTTGCATGTACATTATTGTTTAAACAAAAATCACAACTTTATAATGAAATTGTGTGTAATAGCATCATACAGAAATCAATCATTACTAAAAAAAAAAAATCAATCAATAAATCAATTCCTCTTTGGGGGGGTCCTAGTGGCCACGGGGCCCAAGCAGCGATTGTGTGGCGGCCGGCCCTGCTTCTGTGAGCAGGAGTTCTCTGCAGACCCAAAGTGGGCGTTTATGGAGAATATGCATTTGTAGAGGGCAAACACTGATTGGCTGCTGCTCTTTATGTAAGTGATGTCAGCTCTTTTTTAAAACTGAAGGTTTCTAAGAACCAGCGTTAAATCTGCTGTCAAACACAAGAAGATTGTCTTTAGTCCTTGGCTGTAGCTGCACCTGACACAGGTTGGCCTGAGTGTGGTCTGGGTACAATGAAACCTGAAGCATCTGAAGAGAAACCTGCTCCATTTGTCAAAAAGTCTGGTCTCAACTAAAGATCATGAGTTAATGGCCCAAAACAAACGCTTAAAACAAACTTTGGTCTTTAGAAGTTCTTCTATGAGATGTGATCTATGAAAGGAGCTGAAACATGGAGTAGGATCCATTATCTTTTACCCACTTCTTCCATTTTGAGTCACTGGGGTTGCCGGTGCCCGTGTCCAGGAATCACAGTGCGAGGGGTGGGGGACACCCTGGACAGGTCCCATTCACTCTCTGTCTCACACCTAGGGACAATTTAGAGTTACCAATCACCCCAACGTGCATGTTCTTGGTCTGTGGGAGGCAAGGACGTCAGAAGCATCCGTAATGTGTGTGTGTGGGGGGGGGGGACACAATGATGTGTGTAGGTGAGTGTGTGTAAAGAAGTGTACACCAGTGAACAAAAAGCAACATTTCACCTGGATCTCCTTTAATTCCACACATTTAAAACATGTTTCTCACCAAGTTTGTGTAAATTCATCTGTGGGTTTAAAGACATTTTAACTTTAATACACTTTAACACAGAGCGTCAGGTCGGCACCATTTGTCTTTATAGAGAAATAAAAAACATCACCACTGGACATTTGTACTTGTGTTCAACACTCATCTAAATGATGTTTCTCATGAAGCTTGAGGACAATAAGGTGTGGGTTTAAACACATTTCAACTTTAATGCACCTGAACACACAGAGTCTCTTCCACCTGCAGCGTCTCACAGTTACTGCTGAGATAACATGCTACACACGTAGCTCCTCTCACATCCTCCTAACATGAATATATGTTGATGATCAACCCCCTGGTCAACCACTGCCCACACTAAACTGCTAAACTGGCGAGTGAGCAACACAGAAGTGTCTCCATCTCCTCCACCTGTGCATGTTTTCTGCCGAGGCAGGAGGAGACGCACAGTAACACTGCAGGTGTTACACCATATTCTGTGACCACCGTATATTGTGACCTGCTGTGTTTAGAGTTGCAGGTAACCTGGAAAACCTGGAGTGGAGTTTTAGTGGTTTGAGTATTCTCCTATTAATCAAGTGGAATGGATTTGTTCAGGAAGAAAGAGAAACTGCGCCGCCTGAACTAATGTTTCTTAGTAAAAGTGTGGGGGTCCAAATGAACGTTTTTTTAACGTGGGGGGAGGGCATGGCCCCTTCACATATAATGGTTGTGACGCCTATGGTGGGAGGAAACCAGAGTACCCTAAGAAAACCCACGCATGCACAGACAGAATATGCAAACTCCACTGAGAAAGGCCCCCGGACCGGGATTTGAACCAGGGACCTGCTCGCTGAGAGGCAGCAGCTCTACCAGTTGTGCCACCGTGCTGTGGAGTAGGACTGACCCTTAAAATGTGAGACATCTGATGGAAGTGAACCAGTAAACAGAATACCTGCTCCAGTTGCAGAGATCTTACAGCAACTGACACTCACTCATCTGCAGCGACTGATTTAAAAGTTGAACAAATGTGACGTTAAAGAAACATCCTTTGTCCCAAAGCCAGTTGAAGTATCATTATTATTTTGGTTACTTTATTTTTCTTTCTTTATGAATTGATTGTAACTATTTTCACATTATTCAACAACCAAACCAGGTTTTGTTTGTTAATGTAATGGCTAGGTATTAAAACACATTTAGCCCTCCCCCTACCCGTTTATGTTGCTCCTGTCTTGAATTGTAAGTAAATGTTGTGTTAACCATAGACATAATGTCTGTGCTGAACACAAACGGCATGTTTT
Organism: Nematolebias whitei; assembly: GCF_014905685.2. NCBI lineage: Eukaryota > Metazoa > Chordata > Actinopteri > Cyprinodontiformes > Rivulidae > Nematolebias > Nematolebias whitei. The sequence continues at coordinate 2,720,173 of NC_056512.1, forward strand.
ATTTCTTTTGTTCAACCTTTTTTTCGTCCAATCAGATGTGGCCCTCCAGACATGCCAATTTTACTATCGTCCAATCAGATGTGTCCCCCCTCCCCCCCCAGATATGCCCATTTTTCTATAGTCCAATCATGAGTGACCCTCCAGATTCACCCCTTGTTTTATCATCCAATTAGATAACCACAAAGTCCATGCTCAATAATCCAAGTATACAATCCAACATTTTTCAGTCAGGTCACCTGGACAGTTTTATTGTGCTGAAACGTTTCACCTTCCATCCAGAAGGCTTCATCAGTCAAGGAAACACACAACAAAACTGATTCTTCCCACAACAGCTTACTCCAAAGTGGAACAAACCAGTTATGTTGGTGCTAAGATGGTGTCTTTGGCACGTCCCCTCCTCCGTTGCTGGCCCTCTTCCTCGTCAAGTCAAAGTCAGACTAACCTAGTCATGTCAAACTGGTTCAAAACAACAAAGTCCATGCTCAATAATCCATGTATATTTGTCTGCAGCGATACCTACTTGGCTTCTCTGCCTCCGGTATGGACGTCTGACGGTGCCAGAATAAAGCAACAAAAAATACACCAACCGCTTCAGACGTGAATTACTACGGATACACACAGAATAAGAAAGTTGAAGTAACCAATAATCTATAAATGTGTCATTATTAATATATTATATTTCATCATTTTGTTTGCCACGCTTCACTGTTCAGCCACTTTTGTCTATTAACAGAAAAAATGACAGCACAGTTATTGCTGATTACTGCCTGCTCCATCGGATTGTAACGTTCAGTAAATGTGACAATGGATGGAAGTAAAAATACACACAAAGATGTCATTTGTTTACTTACTTATTACCTCACCCTGATGCACACTCAATAATCCAACTCAGGTCCTCTGCACCTGGACAGGTTCTTGAGAAATTAAAAAAACGTTCAATACAAAAACAACTGGACTTTATTTGTAGCAGAAGACGTTTCTCTCCTCATCCGAGGAGCTTCCTGGATTCAAAGAGCAGAGAGTGAGAGATTCAGGTTAAAAGGCTGAGGGGCCGTTTACACGACGTGTATTTTGAGTGCATCCGCTCCTTTCTCTCTGCCGATCATTTACACGACACCAGTGCCCCCCCCCCCCCCCCCTTTGAATGCGGAGGGTTCTGAACCCACCTTCCAGAGTGGAGGTTTTTCACTGACCCCCCGCTGATACTGTAAACACTGAGGCTTTGTGTTAAACCACACGTGGACAGACGCTATATTTCTATCAACATGGCGGCGGACACACTGCTTTCAGAACCTCAACTGATGGAATATATTTTAATCTCGTAGTTAATCTACGTCAGATTCCAGGTGCTGTGACCGACATCTGAGTTGGAAGAGACACAGTCTGATCCAGTTCCAATGTCGCTGTTTATAGAACGAGGCACGTGCACACGTCGCGCTGCACTATAACATAAATGTGCTAAATAATAAGTTTATTAATAATAAACAGTATTTATGTTAGTGTGAGAGATAATGAAGCTCTGAGCTAAATGAAGCTGTCTGGACATTATGTGATTCAAATTTAAAATGATGCTAAACATAAAGCGTGAACACTAAAGTTGAAAATGACGACATCAGGTTTAATTTTTATTTATTTATTCAACACCACAAACTGTTTGTCACACAAACACTGATGATTAAACTGAACACACGATTAAAACACGTTAACTGAACTTGAATGGATTGAATAAAAGAACTGAGGGGAATTTAAAATAAATAGTTCATCCACATCTCTCTCTTCAACGTCCTGCCCTGCATCTGGGCCTCGTTCAGAACCGGTCCGCCTGGTGGAAGGACAGCTTCTTCTTCTCTCAGGAAAAATAAAAACTCAGTTGGTTGTTTTGTAACAGAAGTAAACACAAGCTAACATTATTAACAACGATGATTAACCTGCTGTAAAACAGCTACTGTATACCTGGATTATTGAGCATGGACTTTTTGGTTTTACACCCCAGTAAGTTTCACACATACAGAGGTAAAACTTGGTCTGGAAAAAGAACTGAAGCAGTGTTATCTTTTTAAAATGTGTTTAATAATCAAACTATTCTTCTACTTGCAAAGCTTGCAGAATAGTTTATTGCTTTATGTGTACTCTCACTGCTTGTCAGTGATCGAACATGGTTTTCTCCCTGTTCTTCTCTTTGGTCCAGACTTTGAAGGAAGTCCATACAAAGTGCTGAAACCTTCCAAAGAGTCAGATGAAGCCAAACGGTTGAAAGGGATTGGAGCTGAAGTCAGCAGAGTGTCTGTCCCAACAGACCGATATGCTGCAGGAAACAGGAGTTTCCTGAGGTTCCTGTAACAAAGACGTGTGAGACAAGCTCTGTGGGCTGGAGGAGGGAGCAGCCAGGAAGAAAAAGGGAGGGGGGCAACTAAACGCACATCTGGAAAAGAAAAAGAGGAAGAATGTTCGACGGAGAGTGGGACGGACAAAGACAGAAATCTGCTGGAAGAAGAGAAAGCACTCACAGAAAAAGGATGTCTGAGGAAATAAACTGACAAAAGACCAGTTAACAAAGAAACAAGAGTCAGAAGAAAAGAAGCAAGAAAGGAAATCTGCCAAAGTGTGGAAGGAGTTGCTGATCCGAGGACAAACAAGACAACTGAAACTAATCCTCAGGTAAACTATTTCAACCTAACCTGCATATACTCTAGATGTCATCTTAAACTAACCTGTAGTCTCACCGAGATACGATAACTTGTTTTAAACAGAGACCTGCTTCAGACAGAAAACATGATAAACAACAACAAGAAAAACAAGTCGTAAAACAAGGTACTAGAAATGAGAGTTAATTCATACAGATTTTTCTAGAGACCTTAACAGATGTTTAAAATCCCTCAAATAAATCAAAGGTCAACTTCAGAAGATCATTTGAAAAATTGCATTTTGTATTTACTTACTGTAGGTTGATTCAATTCAAAAATACTTTATAATCCCAAAGGGAAATTAAACGTTGTTGTAAGTCGTTATCCTCATTTTATCAAACGAGGCTGAATGACAACTACCTGCAGTTAAATCTGTTATGTTTCATGGATACCCAGATGAAAGACTGAGGTGAACAGACTACAAGACCAAAGATTAGTTAAGTGAATTTTATTGTCAGTGCTCAGGATCCCTGGGGAAGCAAGGGCAAGGATCAGTGGTCGTTCCTCCAAAAAGGATAATGCTGGCAGGATGGGCTTGCTTTACTTTCTTGTGGAAATGTAGTAGAGTGAGTGGCAGTAAGTCACAGGAAAGCAGCTGAGGAGAACTCCAAAGGGTTCCAGGACAGGTCACTCATAAAGGTCCAGAACTCGAATAGATCACCAAGAGTTTAGCTGCAAAGGCAAGAGCGAACAGGTCAGTCTTACTCAGAACAACAACGACTCACAGCTAGAAGCACTACTACCACAGCAGACTCAGTGCTCCTGCATGACATTCTTCTTCTTCTACTATTGTTTTATGGCGGTTGGCAGACCAACTGTTAGGTGCAGTACCACCTGCTGAGCTGGAGCGTGAGCAGGAGATATACACGCAAAAATAAATAAATAAATACATTCTGTGAAATAACTTAACCTTGATACCTCATCTAAATTCTATCTATTAAATTTGTTTGTTTCAAGAAAATAATAAT
>NC_056512.1:2723924-2726383 GCF_014905685.2 Nematolebias whitei
AACTTTAGTGTTCACGCTTTATGTTTAGCATCATTTTAAATTTGAATCACATAATGTCCAGACAGCTTCATTTAGCTCAGAGCTTCATTATCTCTCACACTAACATAAATACTGTTTATTATTAATAAACTTATTATTTAGCACATTTATGTTCTAGTGCAGCGCGACGTGTGCACGTGCCTCGTTCTATAAACAGCGACATTAGAACTGGATCAGACTGTGTCTCTTCCAACTCAGATGTCGGTCACAGCAGCTGGAATCTGACGTAGATTAACTACGAGATTAAAATATATTCCATCAGTTGAGGTTCTGAAAGCAGTGTGTCCGCCGCCATATTGATAGAAATATAGCGTCTGTCCACGTGTGGTTTAACACAAAGCCTCAGTGTTTACAGTATCAGCGGGGGGTCAGTGAAAAACCTCCACTCTGGAAGGTGGGTTCAGAACCCTCCGCATTCAAAGGGTGGGGGGGGGCACTGGTGTCGTGTAAATGAACCGCAGAGAGAAAGGAGCGGATGCACTCAAAATACACGTCGTGTAAGCAGCCCCTTAATAACCAAACTTCTACAAGTCAATCCTCAGTTAATCACACCTTCTCCTTTTCTCCATTCTCAGTCAGTGATGTTAATAAACTGTTAAAAGATCTTGATCGTAAAAAATCTGCAGGTCCAGATGAACTTCCACCTTATTTCTTAAGGCTGGCTGCTCATATCATCACAGTCCCTGTGACCCACAACTTTAAGGTGCATTCACACCAGCACTGTTTAGTCGCTTTAATCAAACTCCAACTTGTTTTCCTAGAAAGTTTGATTCGTTTGGGGAGGTGTGAACGCGCCATCGAACTCTGTCACGGAACAAAAAGGTGAACTCTGGCCCGGGCTAAAACCTAGGTCTCGGAAGAGAACTCCAGCGCGGTTCCAGTACAGTGTGAATGTAAACAGACTGAGCCCCGCTCTGCAGGACAAACAAACACACATTTCTCTTAGCTCATATGGAGCCGTCAGCTGCCTTGTGTGGAAAACAATATTCTCCATGGTCTTCTGTCTCATCTTCTGCTCATGCTGAGTCCATTTTTGAAAAATAACAAAATATAACTCCTAAAACTGATAAAACTTGATGCCACTTGGTTTTTATTTTTATTTCCAGAAGACGTGTCTTCAGAGGTTTTTGTGTCGTTTCTTTCAGTAGTTCTTGGTGCAGCGCCCCCACAGGCGAGGGGGGGAATAGGTTGGTTCAACAGGTTGACTCGACTGCACAGTGCAGTGTGAATGCAAACGCACCAGCTCAAATGTAACAAAAGGTCATGAATATTGGTCCCGAACCGAACCGAGTCTACCGGACTATCTGGTGTGAAAACGACCTTAATCTTTCCATAAGACAAAACTCCATTTCAGATTCTTGGAAAACAGCCTTTGTTCTACCTTTGCTGAATGTAGGTATCCCCCTACAGTGGCCCCAAAGTGTAAATTAACAACATTTGAAAAAACAGAATGACATTTGAAAAAACGGAATTACATTAAGCCAAAGAGGAAGGTTTTTTTTTTTGTTTTGTTTTTTTACTGTATTAACAGCATAAAACCGAACAACAGAACAATATACAGTGCACACACAACGAAGATATGTGTGTACTGTATATTCTAAAAAAGTTGTCAGGTCCTCTGGATGGTCAAAAAAACAACCACAATAAATAAATAAAATCGTAGAAAAGTTTCATCTTTCATCCGAAAGACTTCCTCAGTCTGAGGAGCTGTATTCAGCTCAGTCTCTTAAATAGCACCTTCTCAGAGTGGATCAACCAGTTTGCTGCTGACAACCAAAACAAGCTGATCACATGATCAAGAAGGACCATCAGCCTAACAATGGATCATTAGCACCTGATGGCTGTTTGTCATCAGGGTGCTGAGTGATACTAGCAATTCAATTCAGTTTATTTCTATAGCGCCAAATCACAACAAAGTTGTCTCAGGGACTTTACAGGAACATTCACATAAAAGCCAATTAGTAAAGTTCTCTATCTAAGGAATCCAGGTATAGGTCCAGGTCCAGATATAGGTCCAAGTCTGTCTGAAAGACAAACACATGTTAAGGATAAAAAAAATAATTACAAATACAAAACATGTTGAGCAGAGTAAGTAAAGACAGCAGCAGAGTGAAGAGTGTGGTCAGTTTGTCCTCCAGCAGTCTAAGTCTATAGCAGCAGAACTAAGGGACAGCTCAGGAAACCCAAGTCGACTCTAACTATAGGATTTATCAAAAAGGAAAGTCTTAAGTCTAGTTTTAAAACTGGATCATGTGTCAGCCTCATGGACAGAAACTGGAAGTTGGTTCCACAAGAGAGGAGCCTGAGAACTGAAAGATCTGCCTCCCATTCTGTTTTTATAAACTCTAGGAACCACAAGTAAACCTGCAGTCTGAGAGTGAAGTGCTCTGTTAGGAAAATATGGAACAATAAGATCTGTA
>NC_056512.1:2726483-2729490 GCF_014905685.2 Nematolebias whitei
ACTTCCCCAAAGATTACTGTGAGCATTGAAATCTCCACACCATACAACTGTCCCCTGCTCCTGTCCTCGTACTATATTCAATGTTTCAGTTTTTAATTCTTTACACGGGTTATAATAATTAATAATGATTATTTCGTCCTTACCTGTCCATATTTTAATAGTAATGTATTCATGATCTTTCCCTATATTGATTATACTGTAACCTATATTATTTTGTACAAATGTCATTATTCCTCCACCCCTTCCACTCTCTCTATCTCTCCTGATGCAGTGTACCCATGTAGAACATAATCTAACTCTGGTTTTAACCAGGTTTCTTGAATACAGATAATATGAGGTTTCTCTTGTAGTTGTGATATGTAATGTTTAAAATCTTGTCCATTTGATATAAGACTTCTTGTGTTCCACTGAAATATTTTCATGATCATGTAGTAGTACCACCTTCTGACTGCACTGGTGTTACTCCTTTACCTATCATATTCTCTACTGCTTCCCAACCAAGGTCTTTCACATCTAGATATTTTTCTGCAGCCCTCACGATAATTTTAATCTTTTCAGTTTTCTTTACTGTTTGAGCTGAACAATTAATCACTTCTACCATAAACAGCACAAAATCCTTTTTGTTCACTATCATTGAGTCATTAGCTATTTTAGAGCATCCATCACACGCTTTTGGTTTTATGTTTGGTGTCACAGTTGGTTTTGGCTTCTCTGCTTGATTTGGGATTCTTTTCACGGCTTCAGCGTAAGTAATCCCTTGAGCTAGTTTAACTTTTTGGATCTCCTCTGCTCTTTTACTAACTTGACATCCACGGTAAGCAGCAGTGTGTTCTCCCCCACAGTTACAACATTTCATTTTTGCTTCTTTTTCACATTTCCCATACTCATGTTCACCCGCACATCTTCCACATCGTTGCTTTCCTTTACAGATCGCTGCTACGTGTCCAAATTTCTGGCATTTAAAACACCTTAATGGAGGAGGAATGTATTGTTTTACATCATAGCTCATATAACCTATGAAAATTTTACTTGGCAAACACTCTCCTTCAAATGTGATCAAGACTGAGAAGCTATCACATCTTTCTCCATTTCTTGTTGTTTTCAGACGTTTAATTTCTCTCACTTTTGCTCCATGTATATTTTCTAGTATTTCTTCATTGGAGATTTTTAAAGGAACTCCACTAATGACTCCTCTACTCATTTTTTGTTTTCAACAGAACTGCACTGAACTTTCTTCCCTTCCATTTTGTTAATCTTAATGGTCTTTCTTTGTTGAATGCTGTCTCTGCAGTGAACAAGAAGTGCACCACTTCGCAAAACCTTAGCACTTCGGACTTCACCTATTAGTTTATTTATTAATTTGGTTAGTTGAATTGGGTTCCACTCACCAAAAGATTCTCCCTCTTGATTTAATTTAATAATAACTTTATACTCATCTTTTTGTTTCTCAGTTACTACTTCATTTTCCTCATCATTTTCTGGGTTTGACATATCTTCTGCTGATGTCTGCTTTTTCCGCTTTTTCCTGCTTTTTGGAGCGGCTACCTTACTCCAATCTTCTACATTTCTACCACTATCTTCTTCCATTTCTTCAGACTCACTTCCTGATCCAAAATGACCCTCTGTAACCTCCTGCTCATTCACAGCCCAGTCGCTGCCAACCGCCTTACCAGATCGCTGACTCATCTTGATCATCTCCGCCTCCGAGCGCATCAGATGCCTCGAAAAACCTCTTGACTACCCAAAAAACTCCTGCATCGAGATCTTCTTCTTCTTCTTCTTGTGAGAGGAGGGTGTGTGGAGGAGCTGAAGGAGGAAAGTGAGAGTGATTGATACTTTTTCTATATCTTTTTCTAATATCTTTTTCACTTGGTGTTTTTTATGTTACTTGTTTAGGTGTGGGTTTTTGTAGTTAGTTTGACAAAGTTTTAGGGTATTGTTTGGTGAGGGCGTGGCCGTCAGGTGCTCCTGGCTGGCCAGCCTGAGGGGAAGCCATGGTGGCTGGAACAGGTGATTTCTCCACACTGACTCGGAGAAACGGCGTCAGGGTAGGTGCTGGCTCTCTGTGTAGTGTGGAGGAAGTTTGTTTGGCAGTAGGAAAAGTAGTTGGACATGAGTCCATTAAGTCTGCAGCCCGAATGAATGGGGCTGTAGTCTTGTTTTTGGAGAAGGTGGAGCAGGCCCAGCAGTTGGTTGAGGCTGGCATTTCAGTTGGTGAATTGTTTTTGCAAGTGTCACCACTGGCAATGCCAGCCACTAGAATTACCTTATCGAATGTTCCACCGTTCATTAGCGATGAGTTCTTAATTAAAGAACTGTCACGGCACGGGAAGGTAGTCTCCCCAATTAGGAAAGTGCTTTCGGGGTGTAAGTCACCTCTGCTGAAACACATTGTCTCCCATAGGAGACAACTGTTCATGCTACTGAATAAGCGGGGGGAGGACCTGAACGTGCGATTTCATGTGAAACTGGATGATTTTGACTATATTTTATTTGCGACTTCATCCAGCATGAAATGTTTTGGGTGTGGTCAGGAGGGGCACATCATAAAAATGTGTCCCAACAAAGCTGGGCCAGCCCTGCCCGATGCAACACAGCAGCAACCTGCTGCTGCCGAACAGGGGGGGGACAAGCCCGATTACAGTGGGGAGGCAGAGCTGCCCGCTACAGTGGGGGAAACCACAGCTGCAGTGACCCCCAATAAGGTGGACCGTCCAAAACACAGTGTTGAAGAGCCAGCTGTAGAAGGTGACAAAACTGAAGAGAACGGTGTGTGTGTGGAAAAAGGGGGCACAGAAGGTTGTAGTGGTGGGGAGAATGGTGGTGGTGATGGGGTGAATGGTGGTGGTGATGGAGTGAATGGTGGTGGTGATGGAGCGAATGATGGTGGTGATGGGGTGAATGGTGGTGGTGATGGAGTGAATGATGGTGGTGATGGAGCGAATGGTGGTGGTGATGGGGTGAATGGTGGTGGTGATGGAGTGAATGGTGGTGGTGATGGAGTGAA
>NC_056512.1:2729500-2735903 GCF_014905685.2 Nematolebias whitei
GATGGAGTGAATGGTGGTGGTGATGGAGTGAATGGTGGTGGTGATGGGGTGAATGGTGGTGAAAGTGAAGTGGTGGAAGGGAACAGTGTGCAGGGAAAAAAGGAGGGGGTGAGGGGCGATGAGGAGTATTTAGTGTGTGAAGGTCAAGGTGAGAAAGAAGAGGTGCAGGCAGATGAAACAATGAAGGACAGAACAGTGCAGAGTCACTTCATATTGAAGTTGAGAGACAGACAGGTGAAACAGAGGAGGCGATGGAGTTGGAGGTTCCGACCCCGTCCCAAAGGCGTAGCAAAAGGAAGAATGTGGTGGCTGCTGTGCAGGCCAGCAAGAAGGCCAGTAAGTTGGCTGCAGAGAAAAAGGGTTTGTCAGACAGCAGCGACGCTGAGAGCTATTTCTCTGACAGCAGTGAAATCTCTGTGTCACAAATGAAATGTAAAGAGCCTAGATACCCTGTAGAGTCTTTTAGGAATTTTCTGAAAGACACTAAAGGATTCAGAGGGTTAAAGATTGACAGTTTTTTTCCTGATTTAAAATTGTTTTATTTCTCAGCGAGGTATCACATCAGAAACAAAGAGGTATCAGGTTTTACGGACACAGAAGTTTTTAGACTGAAGAAAATAATGACCAAAGTGAGAAAACAACTTTGAACTACACGATGCACAGAAGTATTTTATTCTCTTTTATAGTCTTTTGGTTTTCTGTTTTTAGCTTCTTACCCAATTTAGATTCTTTTAAAATAGCTTCTTTGAATCTTAACGGGGCGAGGGAGGCTGAAAAATGGGCTTTAATTTACCAAACTTTAAACCAAAAGAAAATAGATGTTGTTTACCTGCAAGAAACTCACAGTGATGGTTTAATGGAAACAGACTGGGCTAGAGAGTGGAGGGGGGAGGTCATTTTAAGTCACGGCACCTCCCAGAGTGCAGGGGTGGGATTCCTCTTTTCTAGAGCTTTCACCCCAAACTCTACAGAAATTGAACACGTCATTCAGGGGAGGTGTCTTTTAGTCAGGACACAGTTTGATCATTTTAGTATAGTTTTTATTAATATCTACGCTCCCATCACCAATGCAGAGAAAAAGCGTTTTTTTGAAAAAATTGGGGAAAGGTTGGGTGATTGTGGGCCTGAAGATTATGTTTTTATAGGAGGGGATTTTAATTGTACAGAAGACGAGTTTTTAGACCGTAATCATGCAGAGCCGCATCCAGCGGCCCAACACGCTCTGCGGCGGCTGGTCTCGTCTCATGGCCTGGTGGATGTATGGAGGAGGATGCACGCAGGCTCCAGGCAGTACACGTGGTCCCACATTAAGGAAAACCGAGTCTCTTTGGCTCGACTTGATCGTTTTTACTGTTTTAAACATAATTTTAATGTGTTTAAAACATGCCAGATTTTACCAGTAGCTTTTACAGATCACTCGTTACTTTTAGGTAGTGTTTTTATTAGAAACATTTTACCTAGAAGCGCTTACTGGCACTTTAACTCAGCTCTGACTTACGATCAAGGTTTTAAAGAGGTTTTAAGTTATTTTTGGTCTTGTTTTAGACAGAGAAAGGCTGATTTTAACTGTCTGAAACAATGGTGGGACTATGGGAAGGTTCAGATAAAACTGCTGAGTCAGCAGCACACTCTGAATGTTACTCGTGACATTACCAGATCTATTAGAGATCTGGAGATGAATATCGTGGATTTAGAACGACTTAGTGAATCCACAGGGAATCAGGAGCACATTGAAGCTCTCAAATCTAAAAGGCTAATTTTAGCAAACCTGCTGGACAGTAAAGTCCAGGGCGTATTGGTCAGATCCCGGATCCAAAACATCACAGAGATGGATGCTCCCTCTAGCTTTTTTTTTCGGATTGGAGAGGAAGCACGGGCAGAGAAAGCTGATCCACTCTTTGCTGTCTGACACAGGGCAGCAACTGAGTGAACCAGGCCAGATCAGGAGGAGGGCTGTGGAGTTTTACCGTTCTCTGTTCCACAGCGAATATGAAGAGAACGAGGAACTGTTCAGGGAGTTCTGCGAGGAACTACCCCAAGTCTCTGACGACAGTAACGCTGAACTGGAGCGCCCTCTGGGGCTTCAGGAACTCCACGCAGCCCTCCTCGGCATGCAGGGCCAGAAGTCCCCGGGCGTCGACGGACTCACTGTGGAATTCTACAAGGCCTACTGGGACATTCTGGCCACGGACCTGCTTGACGTTTACAACGAGAGTCTGCGCACTGGTTCACTCCCCTTGTCTTGCCGCAGGGCGGTCATCACCCTGCTGCCCAAGAAAGGGAACCTGCAGGACATGAAGAACTGGCGCCCTGTGTCCCTCCTCTGCACCGACTACAAGATCCTCTCCAAGGCCCTGGCTACTAGGCTGGGGAAAGTTATGGAGGAGGTCATCCACCGGGATCAGACCTATTGCGTCCCCAGCAGGTCCATGGTGGATAACATCTACCTAATTCGAGACGTTTTGGAGGTCTCCGGTTCATTGGGTTTACAACTTGGCTTGATTTCACTAGATCAAGAAAAGGCATTTGACCGCGTTGAACACGGCTTCCTCTGGAAAACCATGAGAAGGTTTGGGTTCAGCGAAGGTCTCATCGCCAAGATCCAGGTACTATACAGTAACATTGAGAGTGTGCTGAAGATCAATGGTAACCTGTGTGCTCCTTTTAGAGTGTGTCGAGGCGTTCGACAGGGCTGCGCGCTCTCGGGGATGCTCTACGCACTCTCCCTGGAACCCCTCCTCCAGAAACTACGCTCGTGTGTTTATGGTCTGGTTTTAGTAACAATATGGTTTTATCTGCCTATGCTGACGATGTTGTTGTTTTTATAAAAGATCAAAATGATGTCAGTATTTTAACCAAGATAACAGCAAAATTTTCTGTCTTGTCCGCTGCAAGGGTGAACTGGAAGAAGAGCGAAGCCCTGGCCGTAGGGGAGTGGTCATGTGGGCTCCCGGTTCTCCCTCAAGGGCTCGCTTGGCGAAAAGACGGTTTTAAATATCTTGGTGTGTTTTTAGGCAGTAAAGAAATTGTAAATCAAAACTGGGAAAACATTGAACAAAAACTGAACAAGAAAATGTCAAAATGGAGATGGCTGCACTCTCAGATGTCTTACCGGGGCAGAGTGCTGGTTTTCAACAACCTTGTTGCATCACAGCTGTGGCACAAATTGTCTGTTTTAGATCCACCGTCTGGCCTGCTTGTAAAAATACAGTCAGCGATGGTCGACTTCTTCTGGAATAATCGACACTGGGTGCCACAGTCTGTCTTGTTTTTACCAAGAGAGGAGGGGGGTCAGGGCCTTGTCCACCTGGCCAGCAGAACTGCAACTTTTCGCCTGCAGTTTCTTCAGAAATACATGACTGGATCTCCTGTGTGGAGGGATGTGGCCAGCTGTATCCTCAGACGTGTCAATTTACTGGGGCTGGATGCTGCTCTGTTTTTAACTGATTTTAGTCTTTTAAATTTAAAGGGGTTGCCTCAGTTTTATCAAAGTGTTTTTCAATCCTGTGGCTTTTTTAAAATGTGTCATTCGCAGGCGCATGATTCTCTGCATTGGTTTTTAGAAGAGCCTTTAGTCTGTGGGTCCAGACTGGACGTGTGTCGTGGAACGATACCAGGACTGTCGGAGGCGCTGCGCAAGTCCAAAACAACAACTGTGAGACATCTGGTGGAGGCAGCTGGACCTGACTTTTCCAACACCCAGGCCGTTGTCGCTCTGCTAGGAGTCAGGTCCATTAGACTTGTGCAGCGCTTCCTGGACCTCTTGAAAGAGAGGATGACGGCTGGAGGGAGGCGTCTCCTGCAACTGCTTCATGAAGGACACGTTTTGCCGGACCCAACAGACCCAATACCCAATTTGACACTGACCACTGGCTTCACAAAAGACAGTGGTCCTCTGCTGAACGACAGGAACTCGCAGATGTGCCTCCAGAGCACAAGCCCAAAAGTACTGTATAAAAACTGTGTCAAAGTATTGAATGAAAGGACTTTAAAGAACAGACAAGGGAGCGTGTGGGCAGACCGTCTGAGAGGACAAACCCCTCAGTGGAGGACGCTGTACAAACCTCCAATCAAAAAACGGACTGGCGATCTCAAATGGAGGATTTTACATGGAGCCATTGCAACGAACTTGTTTTTATCGGTTTTTTGTCCAGGGGTTTTAAATGAGTGTCCCTTCTGTGGTCTGTCTGAGAATGTTTTTCATATTTTTATTGATTGTAAGAGACTGACTCCATTTTTTAGTGTGTTAATGAGTATTTTTAGCTGCTTTGGCATCGTTTTTACCAGTTCTGTTTTTATTTATGGACTGCGTTTTAACAAGGGACACAAACCACAGTGCCAGATTTTGTCTTTCTTAATTGCCGAAGCAAAAATGGCTATTTATTTATCTCGTAGAGACCGAATTCAGGCTGGTTCTCATCTCGATGCCGCGGCTCTGTGGAAATGCAATGTCAAGGCCAGACTGAAGTTGGAATTCTTCTTCCACAGAGCCACTGGGAATATGAAAACTTTTGTGCAGCTATGGGGTTTTAAAGGGATTTTATGCAATGTATCACCTCAGGGAAATCTGTTATTTAACAAGTGTCTAATTTAATTATTTTAAGTCCTGATGTGAATATCTTGTCTTCTTAATTGTGTTCTTTGAATATCTTGTGTTATTAATTGTGTTCTGTACATTTTATATTTGTCAATAAATGTTTTGTTAAAAATCAAAAAAAAAAATAATCTTCTTCAGTTTTATTGGCGGTTGGCAAACAACTTATGGTGTGCATTACCGCCACCTGCTGGTTGGAGTGTGGGTCAGAACGCTTTAAAAAATAATAATAAATTCTATTTACTTGTGTATGTGTTGTCTGTCCTAATCATATCCTATTGATCAGCTTTGTTTTAATGAAGAACCTTATCAAAATGTTGACACTTTTACTCCCTGACTCTTTCTGTAGTATGTTTGTGATATTTAATGTTTCTTTAATCTAAGTTCCTCCATCATGCGTCTTCTTTCTCTCTCATATCTCTGACAACTTAAAATCACATGCTCTATTGTTTCTGTCTCTCCACAATACTGACAATTTCCTGTTTCGTGTTTATGTAGTGTGAATAATGTGTTGTTCAGTCCAGTGTGTCCAAATCTCAGTCTTGTTATTAATCTCTCTTCTCTTCTGTTTCTCCCTCCTGTTCTCATCTCTCCCACTCTTCTTTGGATCTTATAGTTCCATCTTCCTTTGTTTTCTTCATTCCATTCTTTCTGCCACTTTTCCTTCAGTTTTTCTTTAACCATGCTTCTTGCTTCTGATTTGCTTGTAGTTATTATAAAGTTAACTTGTTGTGTTGTTGCTCTTTTTGCTTCCCTGTCTGCTGCTTCATTTCCTTCAACCCCAGTGTGTGCTGGTACCCACAGAAATACGACTTCCAGACCATCATCATTATTCTGAATAATGTTTGCTGGATTTCTAATAAAATGTCTGCTCTGCTGTCTGAGTGGCTGTGCTGTAAACTTGTAAGTGATGAACTTGAATCTGAACATACGATTGTTTTTAATGGTCTGACATCTTCTATCCATTGTACTGCTAATAATACTGCGAACATTTCCCCGGTGTATACTGACAATCCATTTGTAATCCCTTTAACTTGTTTCTTATGGAACTCTGGGATGATAATTGCTATTCCTATTTTCCCTGTTGTGTCTTTTGATGCGTCTGTGTAAATCTGAACGTAACCATAATAATTATTTATATATTTCTGTACTGTATATGAGTTAAAAGTGATTTTTTTAAATCTTTTTTCTTTTCCATAAGTGTAAAATCTACTTTTGCAGTTGGTAGTATCCATGGTGGTATTGTTGGTAACGGTATTATTGGACTTGTTGTTAGGTTTCTTATTTGAACTTCTTGTATCTTCTGATCGAGTATCCAACCAAAGCTTCCTGTTTCTCTCTTTGCTTTTTCCCAGCATGGTTTTAAAATGTCTAAAGTTGGATGATCCGGGTTATTTCCTTGTAAGTTGATCCAGTAACGTATTGCTAGCTGTGTTCTTCTCAATTCTAAAGGCATCTCTCCCATCTCTACTTTAAGTGCTGCGGTGGTCCTGAACGCTCCTGTACACATTCTTAGTGCTTGATGTTGGAGATGGTCAAGTTTCTCCAGATGTGTTCTTGCTGCTGATCTATAGATTACACTTCCATAATCTATGGTTGACCTGATCTGCAGATCTATAGATTACACTGCCATAATCTATAGTTGACCTGATCTGCAGATCTGGTCAACTATAGATTATGGAAGTGTAATCTATAGATCTGCAGATCAGGCCAACCATAGATTATGGCAGTGTAATCTATAGATCAGCAGATCATGTCAACCATAGATTATGGCAGTGTAATCTATAGATCTGCAGATCAGGTCAACTA
>NC_056512.1:2736003-2739780 GCF_014905685.2 Nematolebias whitei
TTGACTCGGTACCAGGTTATCTGGGAGTCCTCCCAGAACTGGAATGCCTAGTTCAAAATCATGAAAGTCAGTGTCTGAGTTTTCAGTTTGCGATGACTCATCATCGTTTGTGTGTGAGTTTACCCACCCTCGTCCGACGAGGGGTTGTTAGAGGCAACAACAGCAATGTCTTGGTGTGTTTCACCGACATCTGTAATGTTGTCATTCGCGCCTTCAGATTTAGTAGCGATCAGATCACTACATAGTGCTCCTGGTTGGATTCCCATTTCAGCGTTTTTCAAAGTTTTTACAAACCTTTGTAGTTTCTCTGTCTCCTCCGAGCTCAGAGGTGTAGGGCTTTGCTCCTGGGACCTTTGTGATTTTATCGCCTCGGTTCGGTTCGTCCGAGGTGGGGGTTAGGTACGTCTTTTGGGGGTTCCTCTTCGGACTTCCCTTGATAATATGGGTCCTCTTGGATCCCATATCTTTGCGTCCCACGCATGTCCCATGTACGATAATCACGGTCATCCTCTGAAAGAGGAGCCTTTTTGTCCCAGCGTGCACCATCATTACGTGGTTTGTCAGTTTGAAAATACTGCCTTTTCTCGCCTGTTTTAGGAGGAGGTGTCAACGCACTCCGTCCTTCCATTTCTAGGCAGTGGGGTTTAACCTTTACACCAGGAAACACTTCTACGGGCGTCTTAGAACATGCCTCGAACACATTCACTGCACACTGTTGCACGTTCGGTGGAAGAGACCTGTTCAGGTCTGTTCCTACCGCCCGAGATGAGGGTGGATTAAGAGCAGGAGGTGCAACAACGTCTTTCTGAGGTGTTTGTGGGTGACCTGGACTCTGTCCACGGTCTTCTCTGAGTTCCAGACAAACTCGCCCCACGTCAGAAATCTTGTTTGTTGCTGCTCTTAGCTTCTCCTCACAAGCCTTAAGGCGTTCCTGTGATGTCCGACATTCACCTTGTAAATGCCGACAATGATGGAGCAATACCGCCCTTTCCGCTCTGCAATCCTCAAGTTGTGTTGTAAGCACATCTATTTCACCTTTGCAGCGGGAAACTTGTGACATTTTCTCGTCGTGATCCCGTCTTAATGCAAAGTATTCACTGGACCACAGCTCTTTAGCATCCCTGGCTTCAGATAGTGATGCATTAAGTAACTGTATTTTGCTATTCAGCGAATCAATTTCTGCATTTGCATTTTGCCGTGATTGAAACATCTGTACAGAATGTTTTTTTGTGAGGACTTCGTGTTCACTTTTAAATTGAAGGAAGTGTTCTTCAATTTTCTGAACCACCTCTTTTTCACTGTATAACCTTAGTGCAAGGTCATCAGCTTTCCTAACAACTGCATAGAATGATTCTTTCA
This sequence comes from Nematolebias whitei, assembly GCF_014905685.2. NCBI lineage: Eukaryota > Metazoa > Chordata > Actinopteri > Cyprinodontiformes > Rivulidae > Nematolebias > Nematolebias whitei. Next base: position 2,737,363 of record NC_056512.1, read on the forward strand.
GCAAAATTGCAATTCTAGCCAGCTTTTCATAACTTGACAATGTAATTTCTGTAGAGGTCACAACTTCTGCAACCTCCATCAGATCGTCCAACAACTCTTTTGGGTTCATGCAGTCCGCCCGTCTGCCATATGGATGTAAGGAAGCTGTCAGCAGCGCTAACGCATCTTCCAATCTGTCCTTCATCCCATAAGGATCAAAGTCTTTTTCCCTGACACCTGTCATGGTTATTCACCGTTCAGCACTTTTTCTGGATAAAACAATTGCCAGCTTCAGATATTTTTACAGGTAAATAATTGTGTTCTAATGTCAATGAGTTTCACACTATTTTAGCTTTGGGTTTACACAAAAGTACTGTTATAAGTCACTTATTCAAATGTGAGCACCTGTCTCAGGTTTTACCCCAATTCATGAATATTTAAGTAAATGCTTCCCTGGCAGTGTTACTTGTCATGTGCTTATTTTTAACAGATACTAGATTACCAAGCTCTTTTTAGTGTATTTCACTCTAAAGCACTGAATTTTTAATAAACCTGCAATTTCTCTTTTTAGTCTCACAGCACATCAGTTTAAAAATGTTTTTAAACCGTTTACTTCCAGAAATTCGCTATTTTAAACAGTTACTCATCAACCCAGGTGGGTGTAAAGAGAAAAGAAAATTGATGATGAGGAATAATCAGGCTTTCTTCAGAAAAACTGTACTCCTTTCTCCTGCCAATCTTCTATTTAAAATTAAATAGGAGATGTAATTGTTTAGGTGGTAAATAAAATCAGAAAAGTCTCTTTTTCCTGATACATTTACTCTTATTTAGTGATTTAGCAATTAAACGTGCATTATCTTTTAGCAAATGAGTAAACTATCAACTCTGTGAATATCTGAAACCGTACCTTTTTTGTTAAAAAAATTCTACCTTTTATTTTGTACCTTCTCAATGAGGAATTACCAGTGAATAAAGGTTTGTTGGTATAAATACCTTAATTACTTTTTAAATGCAAGATAACAGTGATTATTCAGCTTTGAGGAACGTTTATTAACTCAAAAATGCCTTACAGAAAAAAAAAATGTTTAATTTCACTAAAATACCTAAAACTGAAGTGAAACTGTGATCTCAAGTTTCCCAGGAGGTGGCAGTGTTTAGCTTTCTACCAGCAGGAGTCTATGACGACTTCCTGTGATGTTCGGTTGACATCCTGTTTTTAGCCACTTAGCTTAAAGTTAGCTTCGGCTAAACTCGGTTAAAATCAACATTTCTGAACGTTTTTGAAGCGTAAACGTGGCATTGTTTCAACAAGCACGACTGTTATGCATGAACATGAGTTTTATGGGACATGTGGCAAGTTACATTTAGTGATTTTAAGCACAGCAAAGCTCTCGGTTGCAACCGAGCTCATTTCCGACATGGAGGAAGTGACGTGACACGTCACTCACCCGGTCGTTAGCTGTTAGCTTAAAATTAGCATCGCTAGCGTTGTTCAAAAACATCATTTAATGACGGATTTTAAACTCTAACGTGGCAAAATTTCAACAATTATGCTTCGAAGACACGAAGCATCGTATCAGAATCAACTTTTAAAGCGTTTTTGAACTTTAAAAAGCAGATTTTATTCCCTATGAAAACGAGTTTTCATTTCCGGGTCACGTGACAGAATCGTTCAATGACAGAGCAACACGACCTGACACGTCAGAGTTAGTCACTACTGACACGTCTGTCAGCCAATCAAAACGTTACACACGGTCTTTTTCAACCAATCACAGAACATCTTTCCAAACTAGCATGTTAGATTTATCTGAACAAGTCCGTCAACTTTTTTGTCTTTTAAACTGTCAAAATGCACTTTTTTCTGTTACAAGTGTAATCAATAAGCTCCCAGCTGCACGGAGTCGGCGCTCCGGTCTCAAAAACGTCTTTCTAGCTATTTAAACAACTCGTTCGAACCTTTTCAGAACCGAGCCGGTACCAGAACCGCGTCTGGACCGTCTTTAAACAGAATAAAGCGTTTCCACACAAACCCAGCTTTAGTTACACATAACAGGCGTACAATTTCAGCTTTAAAAAGACATCAGCTTCAAAACATTCCAGCGTAAACATGCAGTTCCCAAGCGCGCAGCTTCAGCACGCTGCGTTCAATACAGCTAACAATCTGTTATTTTTCATGCCAACATGTAAAATCAATCTTTACACGAATACACAGTCCATTTATGAGCACGTTACGGGCCACCAATATGTGGTGGAAACGTACGTACGGGCCGACAATATGTAGATGAACAGATGCTGCGAAATATTCATCAATTAAAACGGATTCCTCATTTTTCTGGACTGAATAAAACGTGCATTGATGTTAATGAAATGCAAACGTGAGACGTCATTTATCTTTGACCCATCAAAATGAATGCGGTCATTTATTTTACAGAATCAAAG
>NC_056512.1:2739790-2740881 GCF_014905685.2 Nematolebias whitei
CAGAATCAAAGTTTAACATCAAACATTTACATTAATTTGGCAAAATATGAAAATAACAACATAATTAACAGCTTTACAGGTAGTGAGAAACAATTCGGCGATTGTTTCCACTCTTCAGCAGAACAGCAGACATCAATGAAAACTGTACAATTATGATCAATTATCCACACGGCGGTGGATGAACACTTTACACAGACATTTCTAAAATATCTGGAAGGATTTCTACTTGAGAGAAGAATTTAAAGATGGAAATGAAGTTTAAAGGGAGTAAAAGATGGTATGTGAGGGGAAGTGTTGCCCAGAACCGACACTCTCCATCAGAACCCAGCTTTCCTCGGTACGCTTTGGTAGGAAACTTGACTCATTACCTTTCTGAAGATTAATCAGCAGATATGGAGGTCCAGTTAACGCTACCTGTCCAGCGTCTCCATAGGATGGCTGTGACTCGTCCGAAGTAGTGACGAGATTCCGTCCGACACAAGCTCACATCAGCAAGTGAACTTCACATGAGTGGGGTCCTTCAGAAGTTCCACTCAGAGGTGGAGGATATTATAATCCAACTCGGAGGAGCCTTATCATGCTGGACTTCTGTTCTCCCAAACGACTTCTCAGTGCCTCACTGCACTCCTCAGAAGCTTCACCGAACTGAGAACATCTCAGAACTTCTCCGCGCCGCCGAACTGCTCAGACTCTGAGAGAACTAGGAAGTACCGGCATTTTAAAGAGCTCTATTCCCGGTTCATTTGAGCGTCCCTGATTGGGTAATATCAACCAGACAGGGGTGTGTTTTGTGATGTAAGAGGTTACTAGAAGTCAGAAAACAGCAAGAATTGTTATGGAACAGATTAAACTGTTCTCAGAGACAGAGAGAGTTTTGTTTTGGCGAGTTTTAGAAACAGGTGCCACCTCCTCCGTTGACGTCTGAGAGGATGTAAACAAGACAGTTGTTCCAACACATGTCTGCTTCGACTCCTGACCTTGGAAAACGCACACTTGCTCATTCAAAGACAGAAATCAGAAAATGCTTAAAAATCTGTAACAGACCTTAACATGAATTCTAACTCTGCATAAGCATTAAAAAATCATTACAC
>NC_056512.1:2740981-2743008 GCF_014905685.2 Nematolebias whitei
TATATTTGTCAATAAATGTTTTGTTAAAAATCAAAAATCTTCTTCTTCTTCTTCTTCTTCTTCTTCTTCTTCTTGAGTTTTTTTATTGGCGGTTGGCAAACAACTTATGGTGTGCATTACCGCCACCTGCTGGTTGGAGTGTGGGTCAGAACGCTTTAAAAAATAATAATAAATTCTATTTACTTGTGTATGTGTTGTCTGTCCTAATCATATCCTATTGATCAGCTTTGTTTTAATGAAGAACCTTATCAAAATGTTGACACTTTTACTTGCTGACTCTTTCTGTAGTATGTTTGTGATATTTAATGTTTCTTTAATCTAAGTTCCTCCATCATGTGTCTTCTTTCTCTCTCATATCTCTGACAACTTAAAATCACATGCTCTATTGTTTCTGTCTCTCCACAATACTGACAATTTCCTGTTTCGTGTTTATGTATTGTGAATAATGTGTTGTTCAGTCCAGTGTGTCTCAGTCTTGTTATTAATCTCTCTTCTCTTCTGTTTCTCCCTCCTGTTCTCATCTCTCCCACTCTTCTTTGGATCTTATAGTTCCATCTTCCTTTGTTTTCTTCATTCCATTCTTTCTGACACTTTTCCTTCAGTTTTTCTTTAACCATGCTTCTTGCTTCTGATTTGCTTGTAGTTATTATAAAGTTAACTTGTTGTGTTGTTGCTCTTTTTGCTTCCCTGTCTGCTGCTTCATTTCCTTCAACCCCAGTGTGTGCTGGTACCCACAGAAATACGACTTCCAGACCATCATCATTATTCTGAATAATGTTTGCTGGATTTCTAATAAAATGTCTGCTCTGCTGTCTGAGTGGCTGTGCTGTAAACTTGTAAGTGATGAACTTGAATCTGAACATACGATTGTTTTTAATGGTCTGACATCTTCTATCCATTGTACTGCTAATAATACTGCGAACATTTCCCCGGTGTATACTGACAATCCATTTGTAATCCCTTTAACTTGTTTCTTATGGAACTCTGGGATGATAATTGCTATTCCTATTTTCCCTGTTGTGTCTTTTGATGCGTCTGTGTAAATCTGAACGTAACCATAATAATTATTTATATATTTCTGTAATGTATACGACTTAAAAGTGATATTTTTATCTTTTTTCTTTTCCATAAGTGTAAAATCTACTTTTAGTAGTATCCATGGTGGTATTGTTGGTAACAGTACTATTGGACTTATTGTTAGGTTTCTTATTTGAACTTCTTGTATCTTCTGATCGATTATCCAACCGAAGCTTCCTGTTTCTCTCTTTGCTTTTTCCCAGCATGGTTTTAAAATGTCTAAAGTTGGATGATCCGGGTTATTTCCTTGTAAGTTGATCCAGTAACGTATTGCTAGCTGTGTTCTTCTCAATTCTAAAGGCATCTCTCCCATCTCTACTTTAAGTGCTGCGGTGGTCCTGAACGCTCCTGTACACATTCTTAGTGCTTGATGTTGGAGATGGTCAAGTTTCTCCAGATGTGTTCTTGCTGCTGATCTACAGATTACACTGCCATAATCTATGGTTGACCTGATCTGCAGATCTATAGATTACACTGACATAATCTATGGTTGACCTGATCTGCAGATCTATAGATTACACTGCCATAATCTATGGTTGACCTGATCTGCAGATCTATAGATTACACTTCCATAATCTATGGTTGACCTGATCTGCAGATCTATAGATTACACTGCCATAATCTATAGATGACCTGATCTGCTGATCTATATATTACACTGCCATAATCTATAGTTGATCTGATCTGCTGATCTATAGATTACACTGCCATAATCTATAGTTGATCTGATCTGCTGATCTATAGATTACACTGCCATAATCTATAGTTGACCTGATCTGCAGATCTATAGATTACACTGCCATAATCTATAGTTGACCTGATCTGCAGATCTATAGATTACACTTCCATAGTCTATAGTTGACCTGATCAGCAGATCTATAGATTACACTGCCATAATCTATAGTTGACCTGATCTGCAGATCTATAGATTACACTTCCATAATCTATGG
>NC_056512.1:2743018-2763570 GCF_014905685.2 Nematolebias whitei
CAGATCTATAGATTACACTGCCATAATCTATAGTTGACCTGATCAGCCCGGTGTATATTCTCTTTAATGCTCTTCTGTCTGCTCCCCATTCATTTCCCGCCAAACATCTCATAATATTTAAGACCCTTTTACATTTATCAATAATTTTCTGAATGTGAATATTCCATATTACTTTTTCATCAAACCACATTCCCAAAATCTTTATACTCTTAACTTGTTCTATTTCTTGATTGTATAGTTTTAGTTTTTTGACTTCTGTAATTCTTTTCCGTGTAAATATCATTGTCTTTGTTTTTGTCACTGAAAATTTAAACCCCCACTTTATTGCCCATCTTTCTATTTCTTTAATAGCCTTCTGTATTTTTTCTACTGTGACTTCTATAGTTCTTCCTTTTTTCCAAATTGCCCCGTCGTCTGCAAAGAGTGAACAGCCCATTCCCTCCTCTGTTTCTAAAAAACATCATTTATCATTAAAGAAAACAATAAGGGACTTATGATGCTGCCTTGTGGTGTTCCATTTTCTACACCATATTTCTCAGAATATTCTTCTCCTATTCTAACTTGTATTGTTCTTTTTGATAAAAAGTTTTTGATCCATTTAAACATTTTCCCTGTAATACCTCATTTCTTTATTTTAATGAACAACCCTTCAACCCACAACATATCATATGCTTTTTAAACATCAAAGAACACCGCCACCACACTATCTTTATTTATCTGCGCTTTTCTGATTTCATGTTCTAACCGTAAAGCTGAATCATATGTATTACGCCCTTTTTGAAACCCACTTTGATATTTAGATATATATCCATTACTATTTAAATAGTATGTTAATCTCTCATGAATCATTGTTTCCATTATCTTACATATGTTTGATGTTAGTGCGATTGGTCTGTAATGTTCCGGTTCAGTGTTGTCTTTTCCTGGTTTTGCTCTGGGTATGATGACTGACTCCTTCCAGCTCTGTGGCAGTTCCCCCTCCTCCCACACTTTGTTGTACAGCTCTAAAATGATTTCTTTGGATGGGTCACTGACATGATCTATCATTAAATACCAGATCTGATCTTTTCCTGGTGCTGTTGTCTTGGTTTTTCTCAGAGCTCTGTTTAGTTCATCTTTTTTAAATGATGCGTTCAATAAATTATCATTTACTTCACTACTCTGTTGTAAATATTTATACTTTAGTTTTGTGGCTTCCCTCCCTTTCTTTTCCTCCTCACTGATGTTATTTGAACTATGAGTCTTTCTAAAGGTTTCAGCTAACATTTCAGCTTTATCTTTAATCATCGCTCCTTTATCTGTGTTCAATACTGGGTATACATATTCTTTCCTGATGCCATTCATTCTTTTAATCACTTTCCAGATTTTATCAAGTTTAGTCTCTTCCCCAATAGTGTCACAGAATTTTCTCCAGTAGTTTCTTTTTGCCTCCTTTATTATCCTCATTACTATCGCTTGTTCTCTTTTATAATCTATTAAATGTTGATAAATAGGATTCTTTTTAAGTATTTTAAAGGCTTTATTTCTTGACTTGATTGCATTATTACATTCGTTTGTCCACCACGGTACTATTTTCCTTTCTTTCCTTCCTCCTCCTTTCTTCACTGAATGTTCTATTGCCTCTAGAATAACCCTACAAATATTTGAATTTATATTATTTACATCTGCTGTCATGTCAGTTTTTTGTAATTCTTGTTCACTGATATAATTAAATTTATTCCATTCTGCTTTGCTGAAATTCCATTTTTTATTCCCCTCTACTTTGCTGCTTTCTGGTTTTATTTGTATTTTAATCTTAATTGGGTAATGATCGCTTCCATTTGTTGTATTCTTATCAATATCCCATTCACAACTGACAGCCAGTGAGTTTGATACTATTGTTAAATCAATTGCTGATTCTTCTCCTGTTCTAACGTTGATTCTGGTTCCTCTTCCATCATTAAGACACACTAGGTTCTTTAATTCCATCAATTCTTCAATTTCTTGACCATTTTTATCATTACTTTTACCCCAGAGTGTACTATGAGCATTGAAATCCCCACACCAGATTACCTTTCCTTCTAAATATCCCATTATTTCTTCCATTGATTCAATTGTTATATTTTTACAAGGATTATAGAAAGGTATTATTTTATATTTTCCATCTTTGTCCCATATTTCCACCACTATATATTCTAAATCTACTCCTTTTCTTAATATTTGATATTGTGTTCCTTGTTTTATAAATATTGCACACCCTCCTCCATTTCCCTCTTGCCGATCCCTTCTGATGCTCTCATACCCTTTAATTACAAATTCTAATGTTGCTTTTAACCATGTTTCCTGTATACATATTATTTCTGGTTTTTCTTCTAATTTTTCAATATATCCCTTAAATTCTTGTCCATTTGCAATAAGACTTCTGGCATTCCATTGTAGTATTAACATCTGGGTTTATCACCCAGTGTTACCAGTCTCCCATCTATTTCCAGCCCTTTGTTTAGGTTTTCCCAAGACGCCTCTTTGACTCCCAGAAACTTTTCTGCCCCCCTTGCTATTATTTTAATCTTCTCTGTTCTGTGCTTAGCCTGATCTGTGCAGTTGATGACATATGCTATGAATAAAATGAGTTTTTCTACTGACAGTGTGATGTTTTCCTCTGTTTGCTGTTTGGTTTGTTGTGGAACTTGATTCTCTGACTGGTCTGCTTCTCTTTTCTTTTGTCCCTGAACACTCCTGACTGCTTCAGCGTAGCTAATATTTTTAGTCATTTTGATTTGTTGTATTTCTACCGCTCTCTTTCTCACCTCACATTTTCCAGAGTTAGCTCTATGTTGACCCCCACAGTTACAGCACTTTTCTTGTTTGTCCTCTCTGCATTCTTCTATCCTGTGCTCCTCTCCACATTTAGGACACCTCTGCTTGCCTTTACACACCGCTGCCATGTGTCCATACCTCTGACATTTGTAGCATCTGAGTGGTGGGGGGATAAAAGGCCTGACCGGGAAACTCATAAATCCTATTTTTATTTTATTTGGCATTATTGTTTCGGAGAACTCTATTAAAATAGACATGCTTCCCACTCTTTCTCCATCAACTGTTCTCATTAATCTCTTTAAACTGTTCACCTTTACTCCAACAATGCTTCGTTTTAATTTATCCAAATCCTCCTCCACTGGTATTCTTGTAATCACTCCCTTCAGTACTTTATTTTCTCCAACATTGTGTTTCTCTGTCACCACCTTTTTGCAGATATTATCAACTTGTAATGCTTTGTTTTTTTGTTCTTCAGTTTTGCAGATTATCAGTAAGTTTCCATCTCTCAACACCTTCACCATTTCTACCTCTCCTATTTTCTTTTTTATTTCTTTAGATATTATAATTGGGCTTAAGTATATCTGATTTTCCTCCCTCTTAAACTTGAGAATTATTTTAAATTCCTCCCTCACGACCTTCCTACGAAATGTTCTTTCTTCGTCTGAACTATTTTCCTCTAATTCTCTTTTATTTCCTTGACTATCTGACACCCTCCCACCTTCCTTCGCATCTCCGCCGCTTCCTCGACCTTGTCCTTTTCCTCTTCTTACTTGCGTCCAATCCTCTAACATCATGTCCTCCTCGTTATCTCCTACCTGGTTTGCCATTCTGACCCAGTCACATTCCAGCTTATGCCAACCGTCCACTCAAAAATCCACAATTTTCCGTCAAAAGTTTGTCCGTCCAAGTTTGAATTTCGCGCCCGCCCTTGTTCCACACCTCGACGCGAAGTGCTGTCAGTTGGTCTCAACTATCGAGGCTGCTGCACGCCTCTCGTGTCCTCAGGTAACTGCATGTGGCTTCAGGTACATGTGTGTGTGTCGAGCACAAAAGATCTCGCCACTCTCTTCCGTTCACATAAATCTCGCGATAACAGTACAACCAAAATAGTCCTTCATGACAGAATAAATGCATCTTATACAAAATAAAACATATTTCACAGTGTGAACTAAACAAACTAAAAACAAAATATTCTAACTACTGAAAACAAATATGAACCCGTTTAAAACATAAATCAATCATTGTGGTGACACTTACACACAGACTCATGTTCATGTTTGTGCTGATGTTCAATGTTTTTATGTTATGAGTGCTTAGTGTATATTTAGTTGATGTTTTTCTTAGTTCATATCTTAGATGTTATTACTGTTTTTCTTAGACATTTTATTGTTGGATGTAACTGGGACCTTGTGTACATAGTCTCGCTCCACCACATGTACCACATGAGGTGCGAATGACAATAAAGAAACTCTGACTCTGCGCCACCACTCCTCACAGGCTAACTCCATTTAACAACCTTTATTTAACCATCCCATACCATTTTATTTATAGAACACTTAAAACAAGGCCAACCAAAATGCTGTCCAGACAGAACAACAGGTAACACACAAAGCAATATATTAAATAAAGTAAATCAGAATATAGACATAAAAACGATGCAGATAATGACGACAAACCAGTGTGGAGCATACAGGTTCAAAACACAGATCATTTTGTGTTGAAAGCTACTGAATAGTAGTGAGTTTTTAAATGGGACTTGAAAACAGAGAGGGAGGGGGCCTGTCTGACAAGCAGAGGTAACTCATTCCAAAGTCTTGGTCCTGCTACAGAGAAGGCCCTGTCACCTCTGCACTTAAGACGAGTTCCTGGAAATGTGAGGAGCAACTGGTCCGCTGACCTCAGGGAGCGTGGTGGGACATACGGTTGTAGCAGAACCTTAACCAGAACCAGAGAGATGTTGGGGGGAGTGAAACTGTTCAGTGATTTGTAGACATACATGAGTATTTTGACCTGGATTCAAAAGTGAACCGGTAACCAGTGCAGTGAGGCCAAAACTGGTGTAATGTGCTCTCTTTTGCCTGTACTGGTTAAAAATGGGGCTGCTGCATTCTGGACCAGTTGCAGTCGTGCAATGGAGGTCTGACTGATACCAAACAGGAGGTAATTGCAGTAATCAAGCCTAGATGTATTGAATGCATGTATTACTGTCTCCAGGTTCTTTTTGGACAATATGGGCTTCAGTTTAGACAGCCGCCTCAGTTGGAAGAAACATGATTTAACGATCATGTTTACAGGATTGTTAAGTTTCAGGGAAGGGTCCATTATCACGCCCAGATTAGTGACTCTTTGTTTTTCTGACAGGGTTAGAGCGGAAAGGTCGATGCAGTGGTTTGTGATCGTGTCATTGGGAGGGAACAACATGACTTCAGACTTCTTTTCATTGAAACTTAAGAAGTTTAAAGCCATCCAGTCCCTGATGTCAGCCAGGCAGTTGAGCAGCGGTTGAATAGAGCATGTACCATTGTGTCTTAGGGGGAAGTAAATTTGACAGTCATCGGCATAGAAGTGGAAGGGCATGTTGTGTTTCTGGAAAATAGCACCAAGCGGCAGTAGGTATAAAGAGAATAGGAGGGGACCCGGGATGGACCCCTGTGGAACCTCCCATTTAAGCTCTGCCGCTGCAGAACTAAAATCCTTGATGGAGACACAAAAGGATCTGTCAGCGAGGTAAGATCTGAACCAATTGAGGGCTGATCCTGTGACGCCCACCCACTGCTCCAACTTAGCAATGAGGATCTCATGGTCGATGGTGTCAAAGGCGGCTGTGAGGTCCAATAGGACAAGCAGCACAGAATCACCGGTATCTGTGGATCTGAAGATGTCGTTAAAGACCTTCAGCAGGGCAGTTTCAGTGCTGTGGAGAGGTTTAAAACCAGATTGGAAAAGCTCTAAGATGGCGTGATCCTCCAGGAAGCACTTCAACTGGGACTCGACTATTTTCTCCAGTAGTTTAGAAACAAATGGGAGTTTGGAGACAGGCCGGAAGTTGGACACGACTGAGGGGTCAAGGTTTGTTTTTTTCAGGAGAGGCTGGACAGCAGCATGTTTAAAGGATTTTGGCACCACGCCAGTGGATAAACTACTGTTTACTATGGCAAGAATGGACGGACCTAGAGTAGGAAAAACCTCCTTTAGTAGTCGAGGGGGAACCACATCAAAGGGGGAACCAGAAGGTTTCAAGCTGCACATGACCTGCTCTAGAGAAGATAGAGTGATGGGTTCAAAATGGTCAAAAGGAGCTACAGATTGAGGTGGGATGGATGGGTCATGAGTTGGAGGGGAAATGAGAGCCTGGGTGGTCGTAATTTTTTCCACAAAGTAATGTAAGAAGTTGTCGCACAGCTCAGTCGAGGCTTCCAGAGGTGATGGTTCAGTGAGGTGGAGAACAGAGTTTAGGGTGGAGAAGAGGACACGTGGGTTGCGAGAGTTTGAGGTAATTATATCAGAGAAGAATTTTGATTTAGCAGCTTTCACTGCTTTCTGATCACGGCGCCAACTCTCTTTAAGTATTTGAAAAGAGACCTGCAGCCTGTCTTTCCTCCACTTGCGCTCCGCCCTCCTACATTGCTGCCTAACGGCCTTGGTGACGTCACTCAGCCAATGTTTTGCTCTGAGCAAGCTTTACTTGGAGCCCTGCGCTGCACAGAGAGACTGCTGCGCTTCCACTGCATTTGTGCAGCCCCGCCTCCTCCCAGCGTGGCTGCTACAGCTCTCTGTTTTTTTGCTTTATTATTCAATCGGATCCTCGACGGCGCGACCTATCAATCAACTCAGAAGGCGTGTCAGTAACTGACCAGTCGACAACCTCAATTTGTCCCCAAGGTAAATGCCCCTTACCTGCTGACAAGCTCATCAGTTGTCTTTTCTTTGAGAAACATTGTTTTAATTAAAACAATAAGTTTGTATCGTTTGTGAGATGATTTTAGCAGTTTTGCAGATTTTTTATTTACTTAATGAAGAATAGTACGACTTAAAATTGTTCATCAAACAGGAATGAAGGCTTATTATCCCTCCTCTTACTACAGTGAATGTGGTACTTTGCTATAAGTACGACTATATTTATGGCATCAGAGAAAGCTGAGCTTAAGTTATCCACATAAAGTAAAATGACATCAGCATGAAAAGAAGGAATGTTGAGTTTGAGATTAATCCAGTTTCTGATGTCTGACCAAACACTTTGTATTGACATTCAAATAAAAATTGCTCGAGGTATTCATCTTCTGATTTACAAAAGGCACACAAATCAACATCAAATTTAAATATTCTTTGCAGAAACATGGCTACAGGATATTCAATTCAATTCAATTCAAAAATACTTTATTAATCCCAGAGGGAAATTATTTGTTGTTGTAACTCGTTATCCTCATTTCATTAAGAGATGTTATAGATACTGATGGCTGTAGACAGGAAGGATCTCTTGTAAAGGTCCATCCCACAGTGGATCCTAAGAAACTGGCTGCAGATGCCGTCCGATCCGTCCACCCAGACTTGACTGACCTCTCGGTTCCCCGGGCTGTAGGACCGCCTGAATGCGGAGCAGAACTCCTCCCAGCGTGATGGCCACTCCTCCCAGCAGTCTGCCGAGCTCCTCGTCACTGCGGACAGCCAACTGTAGGTGCTGAGGGATGATCCTGTCCTTCTGCTGTCATGAGCCGTGTTTCCTGCTAGTTCCAGGATCTCAGTGGTCAGGCACTCGAGCACAGCTGGCAGGTAGATGAGAATGCGTCCACAGAACATCCTTTTCAACTCATTTGAGATTTGGGGCTGTAGTTGAGATATTATTTGAGCTTTTGAGATGTTAATCAGCTGTTGTTGGTTGTCGAAAACTGCCTTGTTGCCATGGTTACGCATCATAACAAATGTCCAAAACTACAAAAGTTTCAGTAAAAATCCTTCCAGCTGCACAGCATTCGATACCAGAGGAAACAATCATCCAGAAAAAAAAAAGTGATTTACATCCAGAAGAAGAGGAATTAAAGTTTCCAAAAGCAAAATCTCAGAATGAAAGTAACAGAGCTGCTCCAACATGCAGCCACCTGGAGCGGCGCAATACTAGAACGAGAATATATATCTTATTTATTATTTTTAAATTATTCTCCTTCACTTTAGGAGATTTAGGTCATTTGACAAATTTAGAATGAGCTGAAATCATTATGGTTCTATGATTTTTATTAGAAGGTTTCTTGAAGGAATCTTTGTTATAATCAGTTGTAGAGGAAAGGGTCCTCAGATTGTTGAATTTTTATTAGTAATTTTATTCTGAAAGGGCACCACTTGCTTTCCGGTTCTTAAGCAAGAAAATTATTAAATTATTAAATCAGACTCAAGTTTTAGTGCTCTCTAGTGAGTTATTTTCGTATTAAATTCAAATGTCATATATAATAAAAACGCTTTGAGTCAAAGTATAATTTTGTGAGTTTTATTATCGATTTTGGTGAATATAAGTGATCAAAAACAATCGTGAGTACAGCTGAAGAATGAAATGATGGCTTTAATTTGACAACACAAGAGGTTATGGGTTATCTTTTAAACTTTAATATGGTAAATTATGAGGTTTAAAAGCAGAGTAAATTATCATCTATAAAGTTAGCTAAATGAAGTGTTTTGGCTAGATGTGATTTGTCAATTTAGGAGGACTTAATTCTAATTAATAATGATGAAAATTTTAGACTGGACAACTTCTTATCTTGGGCATCAGACACCAGCAGAGAGAGAAGGAGCAGCTTTTCCTACCGATTTGAAGTTATAATTCAACCGCCCGAGGGTTACCAGGGACTCTCTTGAGATGAGTTAAAGCGCCGAAGGTGGGATATCCCTCGACACTGGACATCAGCTGGAATTTGGAGTCGATAGTTATCTGGCTCCCGATGGGGTCAGTTGATGAGCTCCCAGAGGGCTGTGTTTTCTCCTTCTGGTGACAAGGATCTTCTGGCATCAATTTTCGATTGCTTGACCTTTCTTCTTCAAAAGCTTCCCCAAGACTGCTCTAAACCAAGCGTCAGAATAATTTTCTTTGACTTAGAGGTCGTAACAATATTGATGGTCGAGCCAATCAAAACATAAAGGGTGGACCTTTGTTTCAAGTTACTGTTTCATTTGAACTTTAATAACCTTAATAAAAATAAATGGCTAATGTACTCTGGTTTGGGTAAATACTCAATATCCAGTAGGATAATCGAAACTTCTAAGCAGTTTTGACTCATCCATAAACATTTTCATTAGAACTTATGCAAACACAGTTGAAACCTCTGATTACCAGTTTTACATCTACTTTCTCTTATCAATCAACCTTTATTTATACAGGTAAATCCCATTGAGCCTCGAGGACTCATTTACAAGAGAGACCTGATTTCAACAAAGAAAGATGACAACAATGGACAACAGCAACAACAATAAACAGTTATAAAAACTCATACTACAGTTTTTTTTTTTTTTTTTTTTTTTTTAACAAATAGGATGGCTAAAAGGAAAAAGGTAACAAAACAAAAAACAGCTAGATTCCAAGACAAATGTATAAAACTAAAAACAGGAACATGTCAGCATTGGACCCTGCCAGGAGTCCAACAGATTCTTAAAGACACTTAGAGAGGTCAAGGTCGAGAGCTTCAAATCTTTTTGTAAGATATTCCAGGAAACAGGAGCGGAGTAGGAGAAGGCCCTTTTGCCTAGTTCAGTCCTCACTGAGGGAACACTGCAGGTAATAATGTCCTGAGAGCGCACGCTGTAGCTGCACTCACGCAGAGACATGTAGGAGGAGATGTATGAAGGCAGCAGACCAAGAAGTGATTTAAAGATGAAAATGTACCAGTGAGAGAGTCTGTGAGAAGTTAATGATGTCCAGTTAACCAATGAATACTGGGTGCAGTGGTGGGTACGATAATCACAGCCAGTTATGAATCTTAGTGCACCATGATAGACAGCATCCAACATCTGCAGGGTTCTTGTAGGAGCGTTCATGTAAATAATATCACCAAAATCACCATTATGCATGATTAAAACTGAGTATTGAACTGAGAAAGTAAGTAAACAAGTTATTTCATAGCAGTTTTACAGCAAAACATTCAATTGGGTTCAGGAGAACGCAGAAATTTAAATTGTTCAGAAAAATGATTTCTACCGTGGGATGACCAAAGAGTCCTTGAGGAACAACGGGGTTATTTCTCACACTCTAAGACTGCAGGACAAATCCTCCCTTTTAGGAAGAGATACACATAACGCTTCAGATGTTATATTTCAAAGGTCAGATGGAAAGGTTCTCATACAAAGGGCCTTTCAGCTTTGCTGAAATCATAATAACAGGTGTGCAATTAATTACAATAATAGATTTTTGTTATTCTTTTTTTTTTTTTGTAACATGGTTTCTTACTGTCCAGCTTTTGGATAGAGAGTCAGTCTTACTTTCAAAGTATCAAAAGAATAAAAGTTGATGGTAGAAAAACCTTGATGTGTCCCTACACAGTAAATCCTTTGTCGTAAACATTCATTGATAATCTTGTTGCATTTGAAGTCAACTCAGTTAAAGGCATTTAGTTTTAATGTGGGCATCAAATCATCACCTTTAAATATATAATATTTTTAATTAATTAAATCAGCTGTTGGTCAGGCTACTTCTTGTTGTGCCATTAACTCTAAAATAGTCACTGAATCAAGTGTTTACTTCCATCCATCCGTGGGGGTAGCAGCTTAAGAAGGGAGGCCCAGACTTCCCTCTCCTCAGCCACTTGGACCAGCTCCTCCAGGGGAATCCCAAGGCATTCCAAGTGTTTACTTATGTAGGTAAAACTAGATGTTAAACAACTATTAATATGCACCAGAATGCAGGAAATGGAATCTACTTTATTCAAAATTTTCTGGGGGAGGACCCCCAGAACCCCATCAGTGTGTCCACACACACACACACACACACACACACACACACATTATAAATGCTTCTGACACCAGTGGCCCATACGTTACTAAACAAGTACACATTTGGTGTCGTGTAGTGTTCAAAGTGCGTTCAACTTAATTTGGTCTTGATGATTTGTGTCAATGAGCATTTGGAGTTTTATACATAAAAATACACTTGATAGTTAGAATTTATGTATATTTACTGTATATTATGGTCATTTATTCTGTATTTTGCCAGATTATGGTGATGGGGTCGTGAAGATGGGGCCCTTGAAGATTGTTGCCCAGGGTACAGCGAAGTGTTGATCTGGCCCTGGCTCTGAGTTTTGATTTTTTGGTTTTAACAGGTGCAACATGATCCAGAGTCTTTAAGCAGAAAGAGCTGAACTGGGATGTCAGCTCCTCAGTGGTGGTGAGAAACACCGGGGGCTGAATTATCATTTCAGAGTTATAAACATCTGTGAAACATACGGCAGTGAAGTGCTTAATGGCTTGGCTACTACGTGCAGGAATTACGGCTACGACTTAGGAGTTAGATGGGGGAGGGAGAACTCAAACCGGACTGGCATGTGGTCTGAAAAAACATTATCATCAATTTCAAGATTATTAACAGTCACATCATGAGTTAAAACAAGGTCCAGTGTATGTCCGCACTCTTGGGTGGGACCATTTACATGCTGACTTAGATTAAATGAGTCCAATAAATCTAAAAAGTCCTTAACCAAGGGCTTCTCAGGACAGCACACATGCAAATTAAAGTCCCCAATAATGAAAACATGCTTATATTTTGATGTGATTTCAGCCAAGAAATCAGAAAACTCATTTATGAAATCCTTAGATCGAGGTGGGCGGTAGATGAGTGCAAATAACGTCGGAGGTGAATGGCCGAGTTCAAAGACACTCAGCTCAAAGCTGGCACGAGAAACTGGGATGGGCAGTTGTTTACAGTCAAAAGTTGGTTTGAATATTGTTAATAATCCACCACCGCGCCGGCCTGATGGCCACAGTGCGTTAAAATACAGACAGTTCGGTGGCAGTAATTTCGTCAAGGCGCTGGACTAACCCAGAGACATCCAAGTCTCTGTGATACAGAAAAAGTCCAACTCCTGCTCTTGAAAGTAGTCCCTGAGGATAAAGGTTTTGTTGGTAACAGATCTTGCGTTGACCAAACACATCTGGATACTGTCCAAAGTGGACCCAGCAGCGGTGAAGTTCGCGCGCACCAATGGCCGCAGGTTTTCAATAACAGCCCCTCCAGGTTGGCCCGAGCTGCGCACCGGCCGACAACTCCTGTTTGTAATGTTTCATATTTGTCTTAATAAAGACAATCGACACTGCTTCACGAGCACGGGTCTGTTTATTGCTCACTTGTAACATATACACTCCCTTAGTCACATCCTGTCTACCTTATGGCAAGCCCATGAGGACAATAATTATGACGGTTTACAATACAACATTGTAAATACAACATATCCCTTTAAAAAAAAAAATTTTTTCTTTTGAAGCCACATGTCCTCATTGAACTGGTATACATATTGAATATATTGTCACATGGAAATTATGTTGCAGTAAACAACATGTCAGACTTGTAAACATGATTTTACATTCACATTTCACATATTTTCATGCAAACATTCCATCATTTCACATCCTTTTTTTATTTATTTTTTATTTAGGGCAGCGATCCGCCTATACCCTTTACAATCATAAATCAAGAATTGTTCTTGGCCTGACCACTCATCCTGATCTTGTGGTCAGTATGGGGCTGTTATTTTTGGTTTGTGACTCTGGGCTGGTGATTTAAAGTCATCAACTGGTGTGTTCCTGTGCTCTAAGAGAAACAGGTAGGGATCTACCCTCTGGGCATGAGCTTTATCCAGAACTGATTTGGCTGTTCTGACTGTTCTCTCAGTAAGACCATTGCTCTGTGGATACAAGGGGCTTGATGTTGTGTGCACAAAGTCCCATGTGTCTGCAAAGCTTTTGAATTCTTGTGAGCTGTACTGTGGCCCATTATCAGAAATAAACTTTTCTGGTATCCCGTGTCTGGCAAATATTGGTTTGAGTTTTGCGATGACTGCTCCTGTAGTGGTGAATGTCAATCCTTCCAGCTCAAAATAATGGCTGTAATAGTCCACAATTATGACGTAGTCTTTTCCATGCCAGGTGAACAGGTCTGAGGCTATGAGCTGCCATGGTCTCTCTGGGATTTGGTGTGAGATGAGGGGTTCTTTTGGATTTGATGCACGTCTCTCCTGACATATGGAACAGTTTTCCACTTTGGAGGCGACTTCTTTGCCCATCCCTGGCCAGAAAAGGGCATCCCGTGCTCTCTGTTTACTCCTCTCAATCCCCATGTGTCCAGTGTGGCTTTTTTCCAGCATGTTGCCTCTCAGGGTTGCCGGCACGATGAGTTTGTCACCTTTAAATATGATGCCATCATAGTGTGAAATTTCATCTCTGAAATTCCAGAAATCCAGTAGTGTTGTGGGACATTTTTTTCTGTCCTCAGGCCAGCCAGCATGTACAGTTTGCTTTAACTGGATGAGCTGTGGGTTATTTGCCGTAGCAGCTTGGATCTCTGAAAGCTTTCTGTCACTTACTGGTAGGCTGTTCAACACTGAATGGACCTGGTCCTCCATGCCTTCACTCAACGTGCTGTCTAAGTCAGGCAGGGGCTTCCTGGACAGGGTGTCGGCCACAGGTATGTCTTTTCCTGGGTTGTGCACAATCTCAAGGTCATACCTTTGTAGCTGAAGAAGCATGCGTTGCAGATGCGCTGGGGCCATAGAGATTGGTTTTTCCAAAATGTGCTCCAACGGCTTGTGGTCTGACTCGATGATGATCCTCTTTCCATATATGTAGGTATGGAAGCGTTTACATCCAAAAAGTACTGTGAAGAGCTCCTTCTCGAGCTGTGCATAATTAACCTCTGTTGGGGTCAGTGTCTTTGAGGCATACGCTATTGGATGCTCATCTTGCATTAGTACTGCTCCCAAACCGCACTTCGATGCATCGACCTGTAGGTGCAGCTCCTTGGTTGCATAATAGTATGCTAGGATAGGACCTGGTTCTCTGGTTTTGAGGTCCTTCATTTGTTGAAACACTCTGCCGTGGTTCTGATCCCAGATAAATTCAGAGTCTTGTTTGAGCAGCTGTCGCAGCGGTGCGTTCATCTCTGACAGTCCAGGTGCAAATCTAGACAGGTAGTTCACCATGCCAAGAATTGTCTCCTGTTCATTTTTGTTCTCTGGGGGCGGCATGTCTTTTATAGCCTGAATTTTCTTTGGATCTGGTTTGATACCTTCCCGGGTGAGTCTGTGTCCAAAATAGCTCACTTCAGTGGCACCAATGACACATTTTTCTGGGTTCAGGCGCACTCCTCGCTCCCTTGTGCGCTCTATCATGGCTTGTAGGTTTTCATCATGTTCCTCTTTTGTCCTGCCATACACGAGTATGTTGTCCACAATGGCTGCCACTCCACTGAGTCCTTCATACGTCTCATCTATTTTCCTTTGGAAAATGTCCTGTGCAGATATTATTCCAAATGGAAGACGTAGAAAACAGTACCTGCTGAAGGTCGTGTTGAAGGTCGTCAGGAACGATGATTTTGTTGTGAGTTGGATGGCCCAATAGCCTGAACGTGCATCCATGACACTGAAGTACTGTGCTCCTGCCAGCTTTGACGTGATGTCATCCAGTGTTGGAAGAGGGTAGTGAGGCCTTTTGATAGATTTGTTTTAACTCACGTGGGTCGAGGCACACTCTGAGTTTTCCATCATGCTTTTCTGCGATCACCAGTCCATTTACCCATTCAGTGGGCTCTTTTACTTTGGCAATTATGCTGTTTTTTTCCATTCCATCCAACTCCTGTTTCAGTCGCTCAAGCAGTGTGAAAGGGATCCTCCATGGGAGATACACCACAGGTGCTGCGTCTGGGTTGATGTGTATATCACATTCTCCTGGAAATTTTCCTATGCCTTTGAACATGTCAGTGTAAGGGTCCCACTGCCTGCAGCCTGCCTTGCTGATGGCCGCTGATTAGCAACACCTGGCGGTCATCAGCCTGATGAGCCTCTCCATCTACAAAAGGCTGCAGCCCAGTGTGACTCATCGCTGGAGCATATCACCTCTCATGTTTCCTGGTTCCTCGTGTGTTTTGGATCTCCTCGTGACCTGATCTGGATCCCTCGGCCTGTCAGGTATTCCTCGTGCCATTTTTTCCTCCAGTTGCCAGCCTTCCTCGTTCCCTTGGACCCTCGTTGGATTTCCCTCTGCTGCTCACTCCTTGGACTGAAGGACCAGCTCCCCTCCTTCGGGTTTGGACTGTAAGGACAAAAACGCTCTTCAAACAAACCACTCAGGTCTTCCCCTCTGGACCAACATTAACCTGTCGTCCCTCTTTCCAGGAGTTGCTGAGAAGCAGCGTGTGGATTTTCACTGTAAATAATAAACACTGTTCTTTTTGTACTTCCCCTGTGTCTGCCTCGTTCTGGGTCTCATACCATCTGGGTTCCCCGCGTAATCCTACCAGTCGGCAAACTCATCCATAATGTTTGTGCTCTGCACTGACATGACTAGCTTAACTAGGTCTAGGTCCAGGCATGCCCTCAAAACTAGGATGGGGGGTGCTGCTGTCTCCACAATGTCAAAAGTCAGCGTTGTGTGGATGTCCTTCCACTTACATTTGAGCTGGCATGTGCCTTTTATGTCCAGTTTTTCTCCTCCATAACCAGACAGTGAGCGTGTGGGTGGTGCCAGGCTGACTTGTTTAAAAAGTTTTTTAAATATTCGTGTAGGAATAACATTAGCAGTTGCTCCAGTGTCGAGCTTAAAATGCACAATTTGATGCAATGAGTCTATTTCAACATCAGCATAAGCCTGCTCATTAGCTTCCCCTTCATTTAGCTTTGTTATGGAGTCAATAAAAAATTCTCCATCCTCATCAGGAGCATCAGGTTTAATTGTATACACAGGGTTGTGCCTTTGTGGTGCTCCTGACCGGCAAGCTTGAGCAAAGTGGTTCATTTTGTTACACTTTTTGCATTTCTTTCCTTTTGCAGGGCACTCATCTCTCTGGCTGTGTGTTTGTGCACACCTCCCACATGGCTTTCCCACCTTGTAGCCTGGGGCTGTTCTCCCTTTGTGCTGCATGCTCTGACGCTTTGAGAACACAGCACGTGCAGGCAGTGCTCCTTGTGAGCTTGTGTGTGGGTTCCCCATGACTTTTAATTGAGCCTGTGCGATTTCATGTGAGCGTGCAAAGTCTATGGCTTTTTGTAGTGTTAAATCAGACCCTTGGCTCATCAGTTTTTCTCTGATTTGTGGAGAATTTGTTTTAAAACAATCATGTCTCGGACCATTCCGTCACTGTTATCATAACCACATTGATTGACTAGCAGCTTTAACTCTGTCACAAAGTGTTCGAATGACTCCCCTTCCTCTTGGACTCTTTCATAAAACTTAAATCTGGCAAAAATGGTGTTCGTCTTTGGCATGAGATGCTGTTCAAACCGTTCAAAATAGGTGTTTAGCTTCATCACTGGTCAACTGCCATGTGTTACAAATATTTCTGCCTCGTTTTCCTACCCACAGGAGAAGATGTTAGGAGCTGTGCTTTCCCTGGTCTCTGTCTCCCTCTAGTGTTCCATATTTGTCTGTTCCCCCTCTGATGTCTGCACCTGTGATGTTTCACAGGTGTTCTGTGTTAGTCTTGTTAGTGTGTGTATTTAAGTCTGTTTGCCTGCGTCCCTCATTGTCTGGTCATTGTGGCTCACTGTGATGCCTGTTATGCTCCTTGTGTCCTGCGTCCTGCCCCATGATTTATGTAAGTTTGCTGCCCCGTCAGCCATCTTTATTTTGTAAATAATTATTGATTTATATTCTTTGAGTCTTGCCTGCCTGCCTGCACCAAATGGGTCTCCTGCCTAGAAATCATCACAGAAGATAGCTGCACAGAACGTCCTCCGACTTGTCTTTTAGCGGACAGCTAAGCATTAGCTTTGGGTGCTGGACGAAGTCCTGCCAGGCCTAGGGGGGGTTAACTGTGTCCCAGTCCATCTGCGGTGCGGGAACTCTGGACGAATCCATTTTGTAATCTCCAACGGTCGTGCAGTTCGCCATACTCTGACACCATGTAATGTTTCGTATTTATCTTAATAAAGACAATCGACACTGCTTCACGAGCATGGGTCTGTTCATTGCTGGCTCGTAACGTATACACTCCCTTACGTCACATCCTGTCTACCTTATGGCAAGCCCATGAGGACAATAATTATGACGGTTTACAAAACAACATTGTAAATACAACACCGTTGTTTACCTAGTCCGGGCACGTGGGAAGCTGGCGATGGAAACTATGACCACCAGCTGGAGAGGAAGATGCAGTGCACAGGGCTTTAAGCTTTACCAGCTGCCCAGCACGTTTTCCCCGGCGTCTGTAGTGATATGTCCGGGCAGGGAGGTGAGGAGCACAGCGGAGGTAAGCTGGCACGTCCGCCAGCAGGGGGGGATGAGGGGAGTCCAGAGGTACACTCATATTGGTCCAAAAAAGCAACATCGGTGGCAGAAAAACAAAGATCCAAAAGCTGTTGTCAGTCATACACCAGCAGTGAGTTTATGTCTCAGATAAAAAATGAAAAAAACACAAATAATCTGAAAACCATCAGCAGAGGTGGATTGCAAGCCATGTACACATGCGCCATCATACCGGAAGATAGGCAAACTCTATTTAAGAACTTTTATATAACAAGACTAATTCTATTTAACAAACTTTATTTAACCAAGCTAAATCTGTTTAACAACATTTATTTTACCAGGCTAACTTTATATAGCAACCTTTATTTAACCAGGCTAACTCTATTTACGAACCTTTATTTTACCAGGCTAACTATATATTTTTTCTTTTTCTTCTTGGTTCGGCTGCTCCCTGCGTTGGGGGTCGCCACAGCGAACTAAGTCACACAAAGACTTGGCAGTTATTTTTACGCCCGATGTCCTTCCTGACACAACCACAGACCACCGAGCTACCTCAGCCCTCTGTGTGGAGCAGTGAGCTGCTATCTAGGACACCCGGAGGAGCAGATGGTGGGGGTTAAGAGCCTTGCTCAAGGGCCCAGAGTGGGACGAATGAGGTTGGGGGCAGTTGTGGGCCTTACACATACCCCATCCACATTTTTGATGTTGTCGGTACCGGGGCTTGAACTGGCGATCTACCGATCACAAGCCCACTTTCTCTAAACTCTGTGCCACCACTCCTCACAGGCTAACTCCATTTAACAACCTTTGTTTAACCAGGCTAACTCTATTTAACAACCTTTATTTAACCAGGCTAACTCTATTTAAGAACCTTTATTTAACCAGGTTAGCTTTAGTTGACAACCTTTATTTAACCAGGCTGACTCTATTTAACAACATTTTTTACCAAGGCTAACTCTATTTAAGAACCCAACATTTTTCAGTCAGGTCATCTGGACAGGTTCTTTTTTTTGTGCTGAAACGTTTCACCTTCAATCTGGAAGGCTTCATCAGTCAAGGAAACACAACAAAACTGATTCTTCCCCCAACTGCTTACTTCAAAGTGGAACAAACCAGATTTGCTCGTGATAAGATGGTCTCTTTGGTACACCCCCGCCTCCATTGCCGGCCCTCTTCCATGTTGACAGACTTGTCAAACTGGCCCAAACGTTTTAGCACAAAAAAAAAAAAGAAACTGTCCAGATGACCTGACTGAAAAATGTTGGATTGTATACCTGCATTATTGAGCATGGACTTTGTTGTTTTCAACCGGAAACCCCCTCCAGCCCACGTCTTTCCCCCTGGCTCGAACCTCCCTCAGAAATGGCAACTGTCATTATCAATAAATCAAGGAACCGTCAATTAAGTTTTACCAATTATATTAAAAAAGGCAGGAAAAGGTTACGATTTACAGCGCTGGTCTCCCCCGTCTGTGATGCGTTCACAGACCCGGAATATGAGCCCCGATGTCCCGTGTCATTACTCATTTATAGGGTCCTGGACTCCTCCTTGGCAGAAGGGGAACTCAACCTGTCAGTGTATGAGGGGGCGTGACTAAGTGTGATCTCAATGGATCATATGTGTTTCTGATGTGTTAGGAAAAATGAGACGGTGGTTCAAAAGCCTTTCTATGTGATGTGGCAAGCAGATTAAACTCTATTCCTTGACTGATATTGAAATCCCAGGGAGACTCTATTTAGAGTTGCTGGCCCAGTTTAACCCAGTCAGAACCGGGTCATAATTTCATTAAAATCTCATCTTTGAACAGATCCAAAACATAGGACAAGTCCAAAAATATCTTAACAATATATACATATATATATATATATATATATATATATATATATATATATATATATATATACATATATATATATATATATGTATGTACATATATATATATATATATATGTAGTATGTCATATAGGGATATATATTCATACTTTTTCACGAGTTCCTCATCTTTCTGACTGTGTAAATGTCGTGCATTGAATTTTAACAGAAATGTAACGAGAGACGTTATTTATCTTTGACCCATCAAATGAATGCGGTCATTTATTTTCAGAATCAAAGTTTAACATCAAACATTTACATTAATTTGGCAAAATATGAAAATAATAACAGACAAGTTTCACAGATAATAGACTTCAATCACACGGCGGTGATTGAGGATTTCGCTTCAGATATTTCTAAAATATCTGTACTGATTTTAAGAGAAAGCAGAGTTTAAGATGGAAATGGAGATTTATCTTACAGAGAGATTTGTGAGGGAATTAATCTGTTTGACCAGAACGTGCACGCTCCTTCAGATCTCAGCTTGCGACGGTACGCTTGGTCAAAGTAGAATCGTTACCTGGTTGATGATATATCAGCGTCGGTATAGAATCCTTCAGACTCTTTCAGCGTCTCCGTTGAGAGCAGCTGAAATCCTTCGAGAGTCGTGCGGGGTTGTTCAAACAGAAGTTATAATCCCAAAACGTCTCTGGATCATCCTGAACGCGTTTGCATCCAAGAATTCTAACTCCATCACTCTTCAGCACTCTGTGTGGAACTCTCAGAGCTCTGCAGCATCAGACTCTTTTTAGCTCCATTAATCTTCAGCGTCTGGCTTCAGACTTCAGACTCTGTGCACTCTCTAGTTGAACTCATTCCTGAGCGCAGCAACTGTAGCAAAAACTGCATGAACTGGGAAGTTGCCACATTTTAAATGGGTCGACTTCCGGGTCATTTGAGAGCTTTTTGATTGGTCGATGGACCAGAATAGAGGTGTGGTTTGTGATGTAAGATGTTATCAAATTCGAGGTCAGAGAATGAGATTGTTCAACAACAGACAGAAAGATTATTGCAGAAAACCAGACTTCGTGGAGTCTCACTCTGCTGTATCTTCTCAAATAGTTAAACATGACATTTTTCTCAGTAAACATTTTAGTTGACCGAGAACCGACCTTTAACATACTTACAAAACTTGCTCATTGCAGACAGAAAAATCAAGAAATGCATATTAACCTGATTTCTTCTTTGAATGAGGAATAAAAATCATTACTTACTGTTTATGTAAAATAAAAATGAGTAGTTTTTTTCAACCTGTAAACATTGAGTGAACTAACACAATTTGATTATCAAACATTTGTAAAATAGTAATGATCATAGAGAATTGTCTTTTCTGCTTGATTAATTCAAGAAAGAAAGTCACCAGATGGCTCAAACTGTATTTCTGGATGCAGATCAATGAAATAACAGTCTCTGTCCATCTGATCAAGATTTGAGGTCCGATCAGGTTCACTACATAT
>NC_056512.1:2763670-2767742 GCF_014905685.2 Nematolebias whitei
CTCATTCAAAGACAGAAATCAGAAAATGCATAAAAATCTGTAACAGACCTTAACATGAATTCTAACTCTGCATAAGCATTAAAAAATCATTATACTGTTTCACAGTTAATAAAATTGATTAGTTCACTGCAACATCTAAAATGGTTTGAACTAAGACACTTTGATTATCAACATTTGTAAAATAGTAATGATAATAAAAAGAGAGTGTTCTTTCACTTGATTTTCAAGAAAGAGAGTCTCAGGATGGGTGTAACTGTATTTCTGGATTCAAATCAATGAAATGACAGTTTCTGTCCATCTGGTCAGTTTTGACATCAGGTTAAGTTCACTACAGTGAACAGAGTTCAACAGTATTTATTGAGCGTTTTAGAATGATAAAAAACGTTGGTTACGTACTATAACCCCAGATTCTATGAGTATAGGCGCAGCCCTTTAAGGCTATTGCTAGTGGGTTTATCCCTTCACACGCAGCACTGAAAAACTTTAGTCCACGCCCACCTGCTGTGTGGGCCTCACCCCGGTCCGTATAAATTACGGTGAGACCGGGTAATCGGCTCCCAAATAGCTTTTTTCTTCAGCCATTTAGGAACCAGTGAGACCCAGAGCTTAAAGGGCTATGCCTATACTCATAGAATCTGGGGTTACAGTACGTAACCATTGTTCTATTTTGTATAGGCTTCACCCTTTAAGGCTATCGCTAGTGGGTTAAAGTCAAAGCAGGATGTAGTCTATGCCTCACTGGGTCCATTTAGACACAATATGAAGCACCCGCTTGCACCAAAAAACATTTAATCACTCAGTCTTCTGTGTGCGTAATTATGCATTCCATGCACAGGAGCGCCCCAGAGAGAAAAGATCTCCGATGGGGAAAAGAGGACGGCTGAAACGTAGTCATACTGCTGAGAATGGAAAAAACAGAAGGTTACGAATTGTAACTGTGTAACGAATAGAGCAGGTCAACAGCTCTTCAATATGAACTGATTAATAACAAAATGAACTGATTGGTAACAGTAGTCATGAACTGATTAGTAACAATAAAAACAGCAGTCATGAACTTGTGACTGATAATAAATGTTTCACACTATAATTGCATGCAGTCAGGTGTGAGTTTAAAACAAAATTCCATGAAACAAGTAAAATTCATTCTGTTAGCACGCTGAGAACAGAATGAGTCATGGAGAAGGCAGAGACATCACTTAGATAGAAGCGAATAAATGAGCAAGGCGATGACCAAGCAGCCGCTGTACAAATGCCCTCCACTGTCATCCCTCCATGCAAAGCTGTAGAGGATGAAATCCCTCTGGTAGAATGAGCTCTGAGATTCTCTGGAGGGTCCAGTCCTGATGCTCTGTAAGCTTCAGAAATAGCCTCACACAGCCAGTGTGAGAGGCGCTGAGCGGATAAAGGGCGACCTGCAGAGATGTTAATAATGCAGTGGGGCTGTGCGTGCTATATAACATGCAAGCGCGCGCATGGGACAGAGGTGGTGAGATGATGCTTCCTCCTCTGAATTGTGAGGAGGGGGATAAAACCCTTCCAAGGTTATCATTCTCAATTTAAATGAGCTTGTGATGTTTTTTGGTATGAAAGCTGGGTTAGGTCTCAGCGCAGCTGAGCTGCCATCAGCTTGAATCCTGAGGCATGACGGGGCAGCAGAGAGCGCAGATAAATCGCTCACTCTCTTTGCTGATGTCAAAGCCGACAGCAGGGCTGTTTTAAGTGACAGAAATTTAAGTGAAACCTGATCTAAAGGCGGGCAGCACGGTGGCACAACTGGTAGAGCTGCTGCCTCTCAGCGAGCAGGTCCTTGGTTCAAACCCCGGTCCAGGGGCCTTTCTGGGTGGAGTTTGCATGTTCTCTCCGTGCATGCGTGGGTTTTCTCCAGGTGCTCCGGTTTCCTCCCACAGACCAAAAAACATGCATGTTAGGCTGATTGGTAACTCTAAATTGTCCCTAGGTGTGAGTGAAAGACTGAATGTTTGTTTGTCTCGTTTGTCTCTATGTGGCCCTGTGATAGACTTGCGACCCATCCAGGGTGTACCCCACCCCTCGCACAGTGATTGCTGGACATGGGCACCAGCGACCCCCGTGACCCAAAATGGAACAAGCAGGTAAAGATAATGGATGGATGGATGGATGGATGGATGGATGGATGGATGGATGGATGGATGGATGGATGGATGGATGGATGGATGGATGATCTAAAGGCTCAAAAAGGAGCTTTGATCAGAGCACGCAGAACCATCGTTAGGTCCCACTGTGGAGCTGGTGGGCTTGACACCGGTCTGTGACTTCGTACACCTTTCAGGAAACGCTTCATCAACGAATGATTAAAAGCTGTTCTGTCACCGATGCCCTCGTGACAGGAAGAAATAGCTGCAGCATAAGTCTTAATTGTGCTGAACGCAAGATTTCTGTCCATCAGCTGCTGCAGAAAGGACAACATGCCACCTAGTGGACATGAGATGGTCTCTACACCTTTCTCCATGCACCAGCACTGAAAAGCTGTCCACTTTGATATAAGCACATAAAGGAGCATTTTTGGCCACGGGCTGTGAGCGAAGGCGTCCACTACTAACGGTGGGTCGTCTCGTGGGCTCAGTGAGAACCATAATTGACACTGGGCGTTCTCCCGTGTGGCAGACAGATCCACTGCTGCTCAGCCGAACCTGCTCCAAATCTGAGAGATCAGCTCGGGATGGAGGCTCCAGTCTCTGTGGCAGGGACCACCCCTTGACATGATGTCCGCTCCCCTGTTCAGGATGCTGGGAATGTACACTGCTCTGATGGAGAGCAGGTTTTTGTGTGCCCAACACAACAGCTGTTTGTGATGCGTAACAGTTGGGCTGAGCGCACGTCTCCCTGACGGTTTATGTACACTGCCGTCACTTTGTTGTCTGTGTGGATCAGAACATGCTGATCCCGCAGCACGGGGGCAAAATGCTGAGTAACGTTTCAGACCATGAAAACATTCTAGCACATTTATGTGAAGCGACATGTGGTCCAGCCACTGTGCTCCCACTGCCTGGGACAGACACATTCTTCCCAGCTTGACAGGAACGCGTCTGTGAAAACTGAGATGTGTTACGTAGGCCTGCTGATGGGAACGCCCTCTGACAGAATGAGGGGGTTCCCCCAGTGATTCAGATCGCTTCTCACGGAAGGGGGCACAAAGATAATTCGCCTCTTCTGGTGCACAGGATCTATGCACAGGCGGGTGAACCATCTTTGAAGGCGTCTCATGTGAAGTAGGCCCAGCGGAACCATGATGTGGGCTGCTGACATCGTCCCAGGAGTCGCATGACAGGCAGAGCTGTCACTATGCTGCAGGGTTTGACACGGAGGAGCTGAGCTGACATGGCTTAGACACAGCTTCAGCTCTCAGGTGTGATAAACGGCTCTCATTGTGGTTGAGTTTAGCTCCACTTCCAGATAAACAATCATCTGGGACTGACGAACGGAAGTTTTTCCCAGTTTATAGAAACCCCAGGTGAAGCAGGTGTAACACTAATGTTTTGGTCTGTGCGACAGCTTTCTAACTGGATCGAGCTAATAAGAGCAGATCGTCCAGATAAAAATAATTCTCATTCCTGCCATGTGTAACGACTGCAGAGCCATCGCCACACATTTCGAGAACGTGTGTGGGGTGTTTCAGAATGATGGAAATGTGAAAATATGTGCTCTTCAGATCTATGGAGGTGAAAACCAGTCGTTCTGGTGAAGTTCTCCAGCAGCTGTTTGTCAGCATGTGCAATTGTCTCCCCGTGATCGAATTGCTGAACATGAACAGGTCGAGAATGGGTCTCATCCCTCCGGTTTTTTATCAGAACCAGGAAGTAGTTGTAACGATGGTACTTTTCTGTGGCCCGGTTTGTGTCTGTGTTCCCTCGTGCTCCCTCATTAGTTTCCATTGTTACCACCCGTGTCTCGTCCCAGCTGTCTGCAATTATGTCTCGTCTTGTCTCTGTATATAAGCCGTCTGTTCTGTCTTGTTCATGGTCGCGTCGTCTTCGTTGGGTCTCCTGAGTCTTCCCCTGAGTCTTCCTGGTTCCTCGAGTTCCCCGTGTCTCTC
>NC_056512.1:2767842-2769621 GCF_014905685.2 Nematolebias whitei
AGTCTTCCCCTGAGTCTTCCTGGTTCCTCGAGTTCCCCGTGTCTCTCATGTCTCCTGAGTTTCCCGTGCCTCCTTCCTATGCTCATGTAAGTTTTGCTGCCCCGTCAGCTTGTTATTTTGTACTTTCATTTATCATTAAAATCCTATTTTTGTATTTCTGCCGAGTTGAGTCCCTGTTCTGCACTCTGGGTTCGCTCCTGACCACAAATCCTAAGAGTACGACGCGACCAGACTAGAACCCAGCAGGGCAGGGTTCTCTCTCGGCAACACTCACCTTTTTTTTTCTTTTTCCCTCCTCGTGCCATTATGGACGAGCTCCACTCCGTCTCTGTCCTTCTGCCGTCCCACCGCCGCGGTAGTGGCAGAAGACGGTTCCGGAGGCAGTCTGCGGCGACCGGTCCGGTCTCGTCGGCCAAGCAGAACTTTAGAGCTAGTTCCGGTGTTTTTGTGGGAGCGGGGTCCGCAGCCTCACCTTCCAGGTTTCCGGTGGGGGCGAGATCCAGCGTCCCGCGGGAGCTCCGGTCCACTCCTGTTCGGTTCGGTGAGTCCAGTCCAGTTGACGTTATAGGGGCGGGTTCCGTCGCCTCACCTTCCAGGTTCCTGGTGGGGGCGGAATCCGGCCTCTCGCCGTCACTCCGCGCCGTGGCTGTTCGACCCCGCCTGGCCGTACCTCCGGAGCGTATTCCTTGTGACTCTGTGGGGGCATGTCCCGCCGCCTCACCTTCCAGGTTTCCGGTGGGGGCGGCACCCGTCACCACACCCACACATAAAGACATTCCCTTTTTTCATTCATTTTCTCTTGAAGAGATTTTTCAAGTAAATCAGACCATTTTAGAATTATTTAATTCTGCTAAAAATAACCCGTCCTCCTTTGATATCATTTTGTCCCAGATGGAGGATTTTTTACTTTCTATCCCTGGTCTTTCTTTGCTCCCCGAGTATGATTTTTTATTATCTGAGTTAGAGACTTTAAAGACTCCTGTTACAGCCATCCCTGAGGTGGACTCCACGCTGCACGCAGCCCCTGAGGTGGGTCCTCACCTCTCCTTTTCCGAGGGGGTTCCGGCGAACGCTCCTCATCTCTCCTATTCCGAGGGGGTCCCGGCAGACGCTCCTCATCTCTCCTATTCCGAGGGGGTCCCGGCAGATGCTCCTCATCTCTCCTATTCCGAGGGGGTCCCGGCAGATGCTCCTCATCTCTCCTATTTCGAGGGGGTCCCGGCAGACGCTCCTCATTTCTCCTATTCCGAGGGGGTTCCGGCAGACGCTCCTCATCTCTCCTCTTCCGAGGGGGTCCCGGCAGATGCTCCTCATCTCTCCTATTCCGAGGGGGTCCCGGCAGACGCTCCTCAGCTCTCCTGTTCCGTTCCTGCCGCCGCCGCAGAGGGCTCCGTTCCTGTTTCCTTTCCTCCCGCAGAAGTTTGCGTTCCTGCCGCAGAAGACTCCGTTCCTGCCGCAGAGGGTTCCGTTCCAGTATCCGTTCCTGCCGCAGAGGTTTCCGTTCCTGCCGCAGAGGTTTCCGTTCCTGCCGCAGAAGTTCCTGCTCCTACAGAGCTCCAGGCCTCTCTGTCGTCTGCTGCAGTGCCACAGGCCTCTCCGTCGTCGGCTGCAGAGCCACAGGCCTCTCCGTCGTCTGCTGCAGAGCCACAGGCCTCCACGACAGCAGCAGCAACTCCCCAGGTCTCCACGGCAGCAGCAGCAACTCCCCAGGCCTCTCCGACAGCAGCAGCATCTCCCCAGGCCTCTCCGACAGCAGCAGCATCTCCCCAGGCCTCTCCG
>NC_056512.1:2769721-2780382 GCF_014905685.2 Nematolebias whitei
ATAATCACTGTTATCTTGCATTTAAAAAGTAATTAAGGTATTTATGCGAGACAGGCATTTACCAGGACATTTTCATTCACTGAATTCCTCAAACAAGGAGGTACAAAATGAAAAATTAGAAACTGTTTAAAAGATACGGTTCAAATATTCACAGAGTTGAAAAGTTTACTCATTTGCTAAAAGATAATGCACGTTTAATTGCAAAATCACTAAATAAGAGTAAACTTATCAGGAAAAAGAAACTTTTCTGTTTAAGTTACCACCTAAAAATACATCTTCCTATTTAATTTTAAATAGAGGATGAGACAGGAGAACAGGAATAACAGTTTTTCTGAAGAAAGACTGATTAATCCTGACACATCATCAATTTTTCTTTTTCTTTTCACCACTTAGTTCGATGAGTAACTGTTAAATAGCAAATTTCTGGAACAGAACGGTTTAAAAAGTGTCTTTAAACTGATTTGCTGTGAGACTTTTTAGAAAAATTGCAGGTTTATTAAAAATTCAGTGCTTTAGAGTAAAATACACTAAAAAGAGCTTGGTAATCTAGTATCTGTTGAGAAATAAGCACATAAAAAGTAACACTGCCAGAAGCATTTACTTGAATATTCATGAATTGGGTAAAACCTACAGAAAGGTACCCACATTTGAATAAGTTGACTTATAACAGTACTTCTGTGTAAACCCAAAGCTAAAATAGTGTGAAAACTCAATGACAACTTGAATACAAATATTTACCTGTAAAATATCTGAAGCTTGCAACTGTTTTAAACAGATAAAGTGCTACACAGTGAAAAACATGACAGGTGTGTTAGAAAAAGACTTTGATCCTTATGGGATGCAGGGCTGTTTAGAATATGCATTGAAGCTGCTGACAGCTTCCTTACATCCATATGGGAAACAGGCGCAGAGCATGAACCCAAAAGAGTTAGTGGACAATCTGAAGGAGGTTGCAGAGAGTGTGACCTCTACAGAAATTACAATGTCAAGTTATGAAAAGCTGGCTAGAATTGCAATTTTGCTGAAAGAATCATTCTATGCAGTTGTTGAGAAAGCTGATTACCTTGCAATAAGGTTAGACAGTGAAAAAGAGGTGGTTCAGAAAATTGAAGAACACGTCCTTCAATTTGAGAGCGAAAACAAGGTCCTCTTGACAAAACATTATGAACAGATGTTTCACTTACAGCAAAATGCAAATGCAGAAATTGATTCGCTGAATAGCAAAATACAGTTACTTAATGCATCACTATCTGAAGCCAGGGATGCTAAAGAGCTGTTGTCCAGTGAATACTTTGCATTAAGACGGGATCACGACGAGAAAATGTCACAAGTTTCCCGCTGCAAAGGTGAAATAGATGTGCTTAAAAAAGATCTGCACAAAAGCAGAGTGGATAAAGAGGTATTCCTGGAAGAAGTTATGCGTTTACGAAGTGAATGTCAAATCTCCCAGGAACGCTTAAAAGCATGTGAGGAGAAGCTAAGAGCAGCAACAAATAAAAGTTCTGACGTGGGGCGAGGTTGTCTGGAATCCAGAGAAGACCTTGAACAGTGTCGGGATAATCCACCAAAACCTCCAAAAATCTTTTACAGACCTCCTGCTCATAATCCACCCTCACCTAAAGTGGTAGGAACAGACCTGAATAAGTCTCCTCCACCAAACCTGCAACAGTGTGCTGTGAATGTGTTTGTGGCACGTTCTCATGCTAAGACGCCCATAGAGGTGTTTCCTGGTGTAAAGGTTAAACCCCACTCCCCAGAAATGGAAGGAAGGCGTACATCGCCACCTCCTCCTAAAACAGGCGAGAAAAGGCAGTATTTTCAAACTAACAAACCACGTGATGAAGGTGCACGCTGGGACAAAAAGGCTCCTCTTTCAGAGGATGAACGTGCTTATCGTATATGGGGCATGCGTAGGACGCAAAGATATGGGATCCAAGAGGACCCATATTATCAGGGGAAATCCGAAGAGGAACCCCCAAAAGACGTACCTAACCCTCCCCCACCTCGGACGAAACGAACCGAGGCGATAAAATCACAAAGGTCCCAGGAACAAGGCCCTAAACCTCTGAGCTCGGAAGAGACAGAGGAAATACAAAGGTTTTTAGAAACGTTGAAAAACGCTGAAATGGGAAACCAACCTGGAGCACAATGTAGTGATCTGATCGCTACTAAATCTGAAGGCGCGAATGACAACATTACAGATGTCGGTGAAACACACCAAGACATTGCTGTTGTTGCCTCCAACAACCCCTCATCGGAAGAAGGGGGGGGTAAACACACACACAAACGATGACGAGTCATCGCAAACTGAACACGCAGAAACAGCTACAGCTGTGCTGATGGTTCAGACAAACCAAGATTACACAAGCACTTCTGAACGCATGAAGAAGCGTCAGAAAAAAACCAAGAGGTTTCTGTGTAACTTTATCAGAAAGGGGGCCGCCAAAAAGGCGTACCTGTCAGTAACACTCGAAGGTGTCCTCACACACGAAGCACTTCTGGACGGTGGGGCAGACATAACAATTATGTCAGCTAAACTGTTCGAGGAGCTGAGGACAGCCGCTGCCGATGTTAACAGGATAATACCTCTATCTGATTGTGCTATAGAAATGCAGGGTCTCTCAGAGGAGAAAACAACCCTGACAGCTATAGCAATGGTTCACATGCAGATTGGCAAAATGACACTGTACCACCCAGTACACGTGTCTCGTGTTGACTCATTCCCATTTTTGGTTGGCCAGGACTTTATAAATCGCTTCGACGCGATTATAGATTATGGTGATCAAACAATGTGGACCACAGTGAGCAAACCACTGCCAATAGATACGCCTCCGGAGAGTGACACAGACTGCCCAACAGCAGGTACCGCGGAAGGGCACAAAGGACTCCTCAGCCGAGGACACGAGCCCGGTGAGTACTCCTCTGACATCATGTGAAACCAAAGAGACCCACCAAGTGGTCCAAACTCTGACTCAACAAGACAGCCTCCTCTGTGAGCTGGAGCAGTCAGAGTCCACCAAACACTACCTACCACTGGTAGTTAAAGGTGTAGAGATCCAAGGGTCCCACACCAACGATGCTGTTCTGTCTCTGTGGACAGATAAATCAGCAATTAACCGAGCTTTCTACGAAACCTTGGTTCACAAACACGTTGGTCTAGAACTAATTAAAAAAGCTTTCCGCTTTCCATTAGTTCCCAATAGTTCACAGGTAATGACCGCAGAAGGTGTCATTAACCTAAAACTGAACTGGAACCAACGAGAACTGGTTCACCCATTTCTCGTTATCCAAAACTTACCACATGCATCCTACATAGGCTCTGACATAATGGTAAGGTTGGGTGTCCGCGTGGACACCATCAACAAGGTGCTGTGGTCCCTAAAACCAGCCACGAAGGATCCTCCTGTCATCTCCAGGCCAGCGGTCAATCTTTCAGGGATGAAGATGTTCACATCCTGGACAGAGAGGAACGATGGTTTGAGAGAGGAGTAAAGGAGGCCATCTTTGTGAAAAGAAACCGTCCATCATTAAACAGGGGTGGAGGCCTCCGGGTTCAACTGTCCCCCTCTTACAATGCTGTGATTGCTAGTATCACTCAGCCCTCTGTGAACAGTAAACAGCCATCAGGTGCTAATGATCCATTGTTAGGCTGATGGTCCTTCTTGAGCATGTGATCAGCTGGTTCTGGTTGTCAGCAGCAAAACTGGTTGATCCACTCTGAGAAGGTGCTATTTAAGAGACTGAGCTGAAAACAGCACCTCAGACTGAAGAAGTCTCTCGGACGAGAGACGAAACGTTTCTACATTTTTTTGTTGTTTTGCTTTGTTTTGGTTTTTTTTGAATGTCCAGAGGACCAGATTTAACTTTTTTTGAATGCTGAACATTGTTTTTGTTGTTCACGGTGCTTTTTTTGTAGAGTATGTTTTAAAATGTTGATTAATGCTGTTTGTTTCATGTTTTTATGCTTTTCAACGTAGTTTTAAGACTACCTGTGTTGCTGCCTCTTGGCCAGGTCATCTCTGTACATGAGGACTATTTTGACCTACCTGGTCAAATCTTCTTTCAGCTGCTCCTTATTCAGGGTTCTCCACAACGAACTAAAGCCCCCAGTATACTGCCGCTTACATCCATACACAGAGGTACGCACGTACATACGCAGAGGTACAAGCATACCCCCCAGGGCATGTCCGTGCAAAGCTCAAATTTTTACGACCGCATACGTGTACGCGGTGTCGCACAATAAACTGCCCAGCGACGGACTGTTTTGTATGCAACACCAATATATTAAATTCCCCTTCTTCATCCCTGATCTGGCGTTTTCTTTTGTTTGTTTTTTTGCCAAGAGGCAGTGATCTCTTCCTCCTCCGTTGATGCCATGACTGAAATGGTGAGAAATGGAGGAATTTGTCACGAGCAAATTAAACTCAGGTCCAGCGTGGCTGCGGGAGGGTCTGGAGATTTCCTGGTGGGCTGGTCTGATGTGTGGGCTGTAGAGCCAGCTCTCCCTGTTTTATTTTTTATTTTTTAGATCTTTTTATTAACAACATATAAACACAGAACACCACTGTGGCAGAGGCAGCCAGCACACGCGTACATACGGACATACGCGGCAGTATTCTGGAGCCTAAACTCGCATGAAGACTTGGTAATTGTTTTCACACCAGATGTCCTTCCTGACACAACCACAGACCACCAAGCTACCACAGCCTCTGTGTGGAGCAAAGAGCAGCATCTAGGGTGCCTGGGGAAGCAGAGAGTGGGGGTTAAGGGCCTTGCTGGTAAAATGACGACAATGATGACGACGACGTTGTTATTATTCACTTTGCTTCTTCTTTTTCGGGTCACGGGAGCCACTGGTGCCCATGTCCAACCATCACTGTGCAAAAGGTGAGGGGCACCCTGGACAGGTCTCCAGTCCATCACAGGTACACATAGAGGCAAACAAACAACCATTCACTCTCTCTCTCTCATCTAGGCACAATTTAGAGTTACCAATCAGTCTAACATGCATGTTTTTGGTCTGTGGGAGGAAACCAGAGCACCTAGAGAGAACCCACGCATGCACGGAGAGAACATGCAAACTCCACCCACAACGGTCCGGGATTTGAATCGTGGTAACCAGCTTGCAGAGGCAGCAGCTCTACCAACTGTGCCAACGTGCTGCCCTCATTATAATTATCATTGTATTATTGTTATTAAAATTAATATTAATATTATTATCAATACTATTATTATTATTATTATTATTATTGTTGTTGTTGTTGTTGTTGTTGTTGTTGTTGTTGTTGACAACATTATTATTATTAGGCATAATCATTGCATCATTATTAAAGTGATGAGTGATGATTTGGACGGGTCAGTGCTGTGTCCTGCTGAGCTTTTTAAAAATGATTAAAATTCAGTCAAAACTTTTAAAGTACTTCAAAACAAACTAAATTAAATTAGTTACATTACTTTCTAAAGTTATGGAAATAATGGTACTGTTGTTACATTTTAAATAAAGTAATTTGTAATTTTAACTAAAATTATTTGTAACCTTCCCTGCATCATGAAGGACCCCACTCACCCAGCACACACATTTTTTGCCCCACTCCCCTCAGGAAGGAGGTTGAGGAGCATTAAGTGTAGAACCACTAGACTGAGGAACAGCTTCTACCCTGAGGCTGTTAGACTCATGAATCCCTAGTCAGGATTATTGCTGTGAAAACTAACATCATGTTGCTGCTGATCTGTTTCATGTTGCTATTGATGTGTTTCATGTTGCTGCTGATGTGTTTCATGTTGCTGCTGATCTGTTTATGTTGCTGCTGATCTGTTTCATGTTGCTACTGATGTGTTTCATGTTGTTGCTGATGTGTTTCATGCTGCTGCTGATCTGTTTCATGTTGCTACTGATGTGTTTCATGTTGCTGCTGATGTGTTTCATGTTGCTACTGATGTGTTTCATGTTGCTGATGTGTTTCATGTTGCTGCTGATCTGTTTCATGTTGCTACTGATGTGTTTCATGTTGTTGCTGATGTGTTTCATGTTGCTGCTGATCTGTTTCATGTTGCTACTGATGTGTTTCATGTTGCTGCTGATCTGTTTCATGTTGCTACTGATGTGTTTCATGTTGCTGCTGATGTGTTTCATGTTGCTACTGATCTGTTTTATGTTGCTGCTGATCAGTTTCATGTTGCTGCTGATCTGTTTTATGTTGCTGCTGATCAGTTCCATGTTGCTGTGTTCATTCACAGTTGGTGGCAGCTGTGGCTGAGTGGTTAGAGC
Organism: Nematolebias whitei; assembly: GCF_014905685.2. Taxonomy (NCBI): domain Eukaryota; kingdom Metazoa; phylum Chordata; class Actinopteri; order Cyprinodontiformes; family Rivulidae; genus Nematolebias; species Nematolebias whitei. The sequence continues at coordinate 2,775,990 of NC_056512.1, forward strand.
AGTCGTCCTCCAATGCAAGAGTTGGGGGTTTGAATCCACCAGCAGTCACATGTCAAAGTGTCTCTGGGCAAGACACTGAACCCCTCACAGCCTCTGATGTGTCCCATCAGTGTATGAATGTGATAAAGCTCTGATTAGTCTCTTTAGAATGATTTGTTCAATTATCTCTGTAGAGATCTAGTATAGAGCTGTATGAATGGGTAAATGAGGCACAGATTGTTGTAAAGAGCTTTGAGTATCTTGAAGTAAAATAGAAAGGTGCTGTATAAGTACAGTCCATTCGTGCTCATCTGCTCACACAGACTCATGTTCATGCTGCTGTTTAATGTAATGTTTTTATGCTACTCGTGCTTAGAGTATGTTTAGTTGATGATTTTCTTAGTTCATGTATGTTATGTTGTTATTACTGTTTTTCTTTTACATTTTATACTTTCAGTCAGCACGGTGGTGCATCTGGTAGAGCTGCTGCCTCTCAGCGAGCAGGTCCCTGGTTCAAACCCCGGTCCAGGGGCCTTTCTGGGTGGAGTTTGCATGTTCTCTCCGTGCATGCGTGGGTTTTCTCCGGGTGCTCCGGTTTCCTCCCACAGACCAAAAACATGCATGTTAGGCTGATTGGTAACTCTAAATTGTCCCTAGGTGTGAGTGGGAGAGTGAATGGTTGTTTGTCTCGTTTGTCTCTATGTGTCCCTGTGATGGACTTGCGACCCGTCCAGGGTGTCCCCCGCCCCTCGCACAGTGATTGCTGGACATGGGCACCGGTGACCCCCGTGACCCAAAATGGAAGAAGCGGGTAAAGAAAATGGATGGATGGATTTTATAATTTTGTTGGATGTCACTGGGACCATGTGTACTCAATTTTGTTCCACTTCATGGACTACATGTGATGCGAGTGACAAAGGATCTTGAATCCTTGAATCCAATACTGCACACACATATAGTATAAATATATTAATTACTTTATAAAAGTACTGTAACTCATTACATGTAGCCACACTAAACGTAATTTGGGTCTGCTGAGGTCATCACTCAAATAATCACCTGACACAGTCAGCTGGAAACATTTAGTCAGAACTTTAAAAATAATTACTAAATGGAACTAGAAAATTTTCATTTCTTGCGAAAATGTAGTGTGAATATTGCAGAACTGGCTGAAAAACAGCTGAAATTGGCTAAAAAATGTTGAAATATACCTGGAACAAAGCCTAAATTAGCAGAAGAAAGCAGAAAGAACACATACTTGCTGATTTAGGTTTAAATAAGCAGAAATTAGCACAAAAAATAGAAAATTACGTTAAAAAAGCTGACATAGCAAGCATAAGGTAAAATTAGCAAAAAGAATTTTAATAGGAGGCAGCACAGTGTCACAACTGGTAGAGCTGCTGCCTCTCAGTGAGCAGGTCCCTGGTTCAAACCCCGGTCCAGGGGCCTTTCTGGGTGGAGTTTGCATGTTCTCTCCGTGCATGAGTTTTCTCTGGGTGCTCCAGTTTCCTCCCACAGACCAAAAACATGCATGTTAGACTGACTGGTAACTCTAAATTGTCCCTAGGTGTGAGTGAGAGAGTGAATGGTTGTTTGTCTCGTTTGTCTCTATGTGTCTCTGTGATGGACTGGAGACCTGTCCAGGGTGTCCCCCGCCCCTCGCACAGTGACCGCTGGACATGGACAACAGTGACCCCCGTGACCCAAAATGGAAGAAGCGGGTAAAGATAATAGATGGATGGAAGTTTATTAGGCTAAAATTAGCAGAAATTACCTTGAAAAACTTGAATTTATCTGAAAGCAGTTGAAATTTTCTAAAAAATGCTGAAACTGAACAAGCTTAAATTAGCAAACAAAAGCAGAAAGAACACATTTGCCCAGTTAGATTGAACAAGCAGAAATGAGCATAAAAAGTGGAAATTATCTGAAAAAAGCTGAAATTGGCACACACCCAAAAAAATAAACCCAGCTGAAATGTAGATAAAAAGGCAGAAAGAAGCTTAAATTACCAGAAGGAAGTGAAGAGAGCACATTTTTTCATTCAACCTTTATTTAGACGGTAAATCCCATTGAGCCTCGAGGACTCATTTACAAGAGAGACCTGATTTAACAAAGAATGATGACAACAATGGACAACAGCAACAACAATAAACAGTTATAAAAAGTCATACTGATTTTTGTTTAAACAAATTAAAATAAGATGCAAAAAAAGTAACAAAAAACAGCTAGATTCTAAGGTGAATGTAGAAAACTAACAACAGGAACATGTCAGCATTGGTCCCTGCCAGGAGTCCAACAGATTCTTAAAGCCACTCAGAGAGGTCAAAGGTCGAGAGCTTCAAATCTTTTTGTAAGATATTCCAGGAAACAGGAGCGGAGTAGGAGAAGGTCCTTTTGTCTAGTTCAGTCCTCACTGAGGGAACACTGCAGGTAATGATGTCCTGAGAGCGCACGCTGTAGCTGCACTCACACAGAGACATGTAGGAGGAGATGTATGCTGAATTAGACTGAAAAAGTTGTAATGAGTACAAAAAATGTGGAATTAGCTGAAAAAGCTTAAACTAGCATAAAACAGGTATAAAGTGGCTGAAATAGTAGAAAAAGCTGTAACTTGTAGAAATAAGCTGAAATTAGCAGAAAGAAGTTAGGACAAAAATGATGTAGTTAGAAAGAATCTGAAAGGAGCACAAAACAGCTGAAATGAGCTGAAAACAGCTGGAAAACAGTTTAAATTAGCAGAAGGAAGCTGAAAGAAGCTGAAGCAGAACAAAATGTGAAAGGAGTAGTCAAAGGTTGTAAACACATCTAAAGATGTGAAGGATGGAAAATGAGCTTAATTCATTTTCTGTGAGGAAAAAAGTGGCAGAAAAGGCTAAATATGTCAAACAGCTAAAGCTGTACCAATACCAAATGTCATAATATGAATATTGTTCCAGAATATGGAATAATAATATGAACAGATCACAATCGTGTGAATGCTTCATTATAAACATTCACACAGTTAGTTACAGTACTTAAAAGTAATGGAAATAGTTGTACTTTTATTACACAATAAGTGAAGTAACTGTCATGGTTACATTTTTAAATTGTAAGAAACTGAAGATCTAGTTTGTTTTCAACTTTTTTCTTTTTTAAGAGTTGAAATCAAACATTTTCTGCTCCCAGCCTGGTTGCATCATCCACCAACCCTCACTGAAACCTTACTGCGTGAAAAGATCAGATCATTTCTGTCGATCAAACAGGATCAAATCCGTTTCACAGCAGAACAAGAGTCCAGGAGAGAACCATCTGGTTCCACCTAAACCAGTGACTACAACAAGCCGGTGTCCAACATCTGTAGATCAGACCTTCAACCATCACACAGGGTCAGCTGGAACTGCTGCAGAAGAAGCATTGGCTAGTCTCGGCACAGACCCCCCCAAACCTGTCCAGCGCCAACAACACAAGACACTGGTACAAGGATTGGGAGAGACCAGACCAAGACTTCATCAAACAGCCAAAGAATTTAGATGTGAAGAGACGTTAGATGATTTATTTCATGGTTTCTGAGAAGAGATGAAACAAACCTGAACAAAAACACAACGTGAGTGAAAGCAACACACACAGGGTGTTGTGTTACGTTTGTTGCTCACCTCCTGCAGCACGAGTCGTTTCCTCGCTGTCTCTCAAGCTCTTCCTCTGGCCTGACCTGCTCTCAGCTCACCTCATCCTCCTTTCTCCAGGTCCAGACTCTGGCCTCTCTTTCTATCCTCCTGTCCTTCTGTTCCAGCTCCACCCCCTTCCCAAAAAAATCACTGTTCATGAGAGGTGGGGGCCAACGTGGAGCCGGGCGGCTGGGTGAGGCACTTCCTCTGTGACAGGAAGTGCACAACAAACAGCGTGAGCCTACAAGCAGCAGCAGGAAGTGAGATGAAAAGATGCAGATGTTTGATGATATTCAGTGGCTTGAAGAAAAGGTCACCCACAGGTCAGATATGCTTGCCTTGATTTCTTTAAATAAGATGACATTTAAAGGACAAAACAGATTCAGAATCAACTGTTTCTAAGATAGCAGAAGAAAATGGCTCTCTTCATAAGAATGATCCCAATTCTGCACTAATTGAGCAAAGGTTTTTTTTTAACTTAACTGCAAACTGTTGGAATCAACTGCTAGGAGACACAGTGGCACAGCTGGTGTTGATTCTCAGCAAGAAGGTTGCCGGTTCAAATGCCGGCCGGAGGCCTTTCTGGGTGGAGTTTGCATGTTGTCTCTGTGCTGCGTGGGTTTCTCCGGGTACTCTGTTTTCCTACCACCATCCAAAAACATGTTAGGTTGATTGGTAACTCTAAATTGTCTCTAGGTGTCCCTGTGATGGACTGGAGACCTGTACAGGTCAGTACCTGAGTGTACAGGTCAGTACCTGAGTGTACAGGT
>NC_056512.1:2780392-2785614 GCF_014905685.2 Nematolebias whitei
TGAGTGTACAGGTCAGTACCTGAGTGTACAGGTCAGTACCTGAGTGTGCAGGTCAGTACCTGAGTGTACAAGTAAAATGAGAGACAGACTTTTCAGTCAACTTTGACCAAAACTTCTGGTCTCAGATATGTCTAAGAACATTTAAGATGATTAAAAACCCCAGTTTACAACTAATACAATACAAAATCCTTCATAGAGTACACTACACAGGTCAACGGATGTTCAGGATGGGTTTTGCATCATCTAATGTTTGCTCACAGTGTACAGACAATATTCCTGACAATTACATCCACTCATTTTGGTTCTGTCCACCTGTTCGGAGGTTTTGGTGCCGGACTTCTGGTAAGATGGCGCCCGTGTACATGGCTTGCAATCCACCTCTGCTGATGGTGTTCGGATTATTTTTGTTTTTTGCATTTAACATCTGTGACATCAACTCTCTGCTGGTGTATGACAGACAACAACTTTTGGATCTTCGTTTTTCTGGCACTGATGTCGCTTATCTGGACAATTATCAGCGTACCTCTGGACCCCCCCTCCCTCCTCCCCCCCTGCTGGCGGATGTGCAAGCTTACCTTTGCTGCGCTCCTCACCTGCCTGCCCGGAGATCTCGCTTCAGACGCCGGGGAAAACATGCTGGTCAGCTGGTGAAGCTGAAAGCTCTGCGCGCTGCATCTTCCTCTTCAGCTGGCGGTCATGGTCTCCAGCTGCCCGCGTGCCCGGACCAGGTAACCAGCGGGAGTTGCCAGTTGGTGCGCAGCCCGGACCGACCTGGAGGGGCTGTTCTGATCTGGACTTTTTCTGCATCACAGAGACTTGGATTTCTCTGGGTTAGTCCAGCGCCTTGACGGAATTACTGCCACCGAACAGTCTGTGTTTTAACGCCCCGCGGCCATCAGGCTGGCGCGGTGGTGGATTATTAACAATATTCAAATCAACTTTTGACTGTAAACAACTGCCCATCCCAGTTTCTCGTGCCAGCTTTGAGCTGAGCATCTTTGAACTCGGCCACTCGCCTCCAACGTTATTTGCACTCATCTACCGCCCACCTCGATCTAAGGATTTCATAAATGAGTTTTCTGACTTCTTGGCTGAAATCACACCAAAATATGATCATGTTTTCATTATTGGGGACTTTAATTTGCACATGTGCTGTCCTGAGAAGCCCTTGGTTAAGGACTTTTTAGATTTATTGGACTCATTTAATTTAACTCAGCACGTAAACGGTCCCACCCAAGAGCACGGACATACACTGGACCTTGTTTTAACTCATGATATGACTGTTAATAATCTTGTTATTGGTGATAATGTTTTTTCAGACCACATGCCAGTCCAGTTTGAGTTCACCCTCCCCCATCTAACTCCTAAGTCGTGCATTCCTGCACGTAGGACTCGGACCATTAACCACTTCACTGCCGCACGTTTCTCAGATGTTTATAACTCTGAAATGATAATTCAGCCCCCAGTGTTTCTCACCACCACTGAGGAGCTGACATCCCAGTTCAACTCTGTCTGCTTAAAGACTCTGGATCATGTTGCACCTGTTAAAACTAGAAAATCAAAACTAAGAGCAGAACCTTGGCTGAGTGACGTCACCAAGGCCGTTAGGCAGCAATGTAGGAGGGCGGAACGAAAGTGGAGGAAAGACAGGCTTCAGGTCTCTTTTCAAATACTTAAAGAGAGTTGGCGCTGTTATCAGAAAACAGTAAAAGTTGCTAAATCAAAATTCTTCTCTGATATAATTACCTCAAACTCTCAGAACCCACGTGTCCTCTTCTCCACCCTAAACTCTGTTCTCCACTTCACTGAACCATCTCCTCTGGAAGCCTCGACTGAGCTGTGCGACAACTTCCTACATTTCTTTGTGGAAAAAATTGCGACCACCAGGACTCTCATTTCCCCTCCAACTCATGACCCATCATCCCACCTCATTCTGTAGCTCCTTTTGACCATTTTGAACTCATCACTCTATCTTCTCTAGAGCAAGTCATGTGCAGCTTGAAACCTTCTGGTTCCCCCTTTGATGTGGTCCCCCCTCGACTACTAAAGGAGGTGTTTCCTACTCTAGGTTCGTCCATTCTTACTATAGTAAACAGTAGTTTGTCCACTGGTGTGGTGCCAAAATCCTTTAAACATGCTGCTGTCCAGCCTCTCCTGAAAAAAACCAAACCTTGACCCCTCAGTCGTGTCCAACTACCGGCCTGTCTCCAAACTCCCATTTGTTTCTAAACTACTGGAGAAAATAGTCGAGTCCCAGTTGAAGTGCTTCCTGGAGGATCACGCCATCTTAGAGCTATTCCAATCTGGCTTCAAACCTCTCCACAGCACTGAAACTGCCCTGCTGAAGGTCTTTAACGACATCTTCAGATTCACAGATACCGGTGATTCTGTGCTGCTTGTCCTGTTGGACCTCACAGCCGCCTTTGACACCATCGACCATGAGATCCTCATTGCTAGGTTGAAGCAGTGGGTGGGCGTCACAGGATCAGCCCTCAATTGGTTCAGATCTTACCTCACTGACAGATCCTTTTGTGTCTCCATCAAGGATTTTAGTTCTGCAGCAACAGAGCTTAAATGGGGGGTTCTGCAGGGGTCCATCCTGGGTCCCCTCCTATTCTCTTTATACCTGCTGCTGCTTGGTGCTATTTTCCAGAAACACAACATGCCCTTCCACTTCTATGCCGATGACTGTCAAATTTACTTCCCCCTAAGACACAATGGTACATGCTCTATTCATCCGCTGCTCAACTGCCTGGCTGACATCAGGGACTGGATGGCTTTTAATTTCTTGAGTTTCAATGAAAATAAGTCTGAAGTCATGTTGTTCCCTCCCAACGACACGATCACAAACCACTGCATCGACCTTTCCGCTCTAACACTGTCAGAAAAACAAAGAGTCACTAATCTGGGCGTGATAATGGACCCTTCCCTGAAGCTTAACAATCATGTAAACATGATTGTTAAATCATGTTTCTTCCAACTGAGGCGGCTGTCTAAACTGAAGCCCATATTGTCCAAAAATAACCTGGAGACAGTAATACATGCATTCATTACATCTAGGCTTGATTACTGCAATTCGCTCCTGTTTGGTATCAGTCAGACCTCCACTGCACGACTACAACTGGTCCAGAATGCAGCAGCCCCATTTTTAACCAGTACAGGCAAAAGAGAGCACATTACACCAGTTTTGGCCTCACTGCACTGGTTACTGGTTCACTTTTGAATCCAGTTCAAAATACTCATGTATGTCTACAAATCACTGAACAGTCCCCCCCCCCCCATCGCTCTGATCTGCTACAACCGTATGTCCCACCACGTTCCCTGAGGTCAGCGGACCAGTTGCTCCTCACAGCTCCAGGAACTCGTCTTAAGCGCAGCGGTGACAGGACCTTCTCTGTAGCAGGACCAAGACTCTGGAACGAGTTACCTCTGCTTGTCAGACAGGCCCCCTCCCTCTCTGTTTTCAAGTCCCGTTTAAAAACCCACTACTATTCAGTAGCTTTCAACACAAAATGATCTGTGTTTTGATCCTGTATGCTCCACACTGGTTTGTCGTCATTATCTGCATCGTTTTTATGTCTATATTCTGATTTACCTCATTTTGTATTTTGCTTTGTGTGTTACCTGTTGTTCTGTCTGTACAGCACTTTGGTTGGCCTTGTCGCTGTTTTAAGTGCTTTATAAATAAAGTGGTATGGTATGGTATGGTATGGATATGTGAACTTATCAACTTATAGACTTATCAAAGTGTCCGAGATGTAATATTCCACTCTCTCCGTCAGTTTGCTTATTGGGCCACTTAGATGATGTCACCTTGGAGACAAAGTCAATTCACATGATTTTTACAGCTTTATGTATAGCAAAAAAAAACTATACTCATGAATTGGAAAAATAAAAAATACTCTTAAACCACTGGGGGAGTGGCGGCGCAGAGGTTAGAAGATTGGCTTGTGATCGGAAAGTCGCAGCTTCACCTCCCGGAACAGTCAACATCAAAATGTGGGCAGGAAAAAGTAAAACATCCACACCTGTCACCACCCTCATTCGCCCCACTCTGAACCCCTGAGCAAGGCCCTTAACCCCCACCATCTGCTCTATAAATAGGTCTCTCTTGAAAATAAGTTGTTGTGGCTCAATTAGACTACCTGTATGAATAAAGGGTCAATAAAAAATAAAATAAAATAAAGACCTTTTCTTGAATTACATCAGTCTTGAGACAGCCTGTATCTCCACATCAGGCCAATCACTCTGGGCTTCTTTGATCGGCTCAAATATGTAGTGGAGGTGGGTGAACCCCTTTGATTTCGTCCCGTGGGCCATCGTTGTTGATGTGGGGGGATATCGGGGCTGGGGGCATTGGGGGGGGGGGGGGGGTCATGGGCCCCAGGCAATGGCACTCGACTGGGGAGGTGGCTTTGGTGGTTCTGGGCGTTGACCTCTGTTGGCTGCATGCAGGATTCTGGGTGGTCTGTACTGGCGGGTGCAGGTTACTGGCCTGGTGGCCTGGCTGCACCTGGGTGGGTTTGGGGTGGGCGTGGGATCGGGGTTCAGACCTGTACACTCGGGTAATGACGTGTACACTCATGTAGGCTCAGGAAAGCTTCATCAGTCAAGGAAACACACAAGAAAAATGATTCTTCCACCAACAGCTCACTCCAAAGGGGCGCAAACCAGTTCTGCTTGTGATAAGATGGTCTCTTTGGTACGCCCCCTCCTCCATTGCAGGCACTCTTGCTTGATGACAGTGTTGTCAAACTGGTTGAAAACAGCAAAGTCCATGCTCAATAATCCAGGTGTACAATCCAACATTTATCAGTCAGGTCATCTGGACAGTTTCTTTTTTGTGCTGAAACATTTCGCCTTCCATCTGGAAGGCTTCATCAGTCAAGGAAACACACAACAAAACTGATTCTTCCCCCAACAGCTTACTCCAAAGTGGAAAAAAACAGTTCTGCTTGTGATAAGATGGTCTCTTTGGTACGCCCCTTCCTCCTTGTTGACAGTCTTGTCAAACTGGTTGAAAACAACACAGTCCATGCTCAATAATCCAGGAATACAATCCAGTATTTTTCAGTCAGGTCATCTGGACAGTTTCTTTTTTATGCTGAAACGTTTCGCCTTCGATCCAGAAGACTTCATCAATCAAGGAAACAAACATGAAAACTGATTCTTCCCCCAACAGCTCACTCCAACGTGGAACAAACCAGTTCTGCTTGTGATAA
>NC_056512.1:2785624-2798950 GCF_014905685.2 Nematolebias whitei
CCAACAGCTCACTCCAACGTGGAACAAACCAGTTCTGCTTGTGATAACATGGCCTCTTTGGTTCGCCCCCTCCTACATTGCCGACTCTTTTCCTTGTTGACAGTCTTGTCAAACTGGTTGAAAACAACAAAGTCCGTTTTCAAAAATCCATGTATAAAATCCAAAATTTATCAGTGAGGCCATCTGGACAGTTTCTTTTTTTGTGCTGAAACATTTCGCCTTCAATCCAGAAGGCTTCATCAGTCAATGAAACACACAACAAAACTGATTATTCCCCCAACAGCTTACTCCAAAGTGGAACAAACCAGTTCTGCTTGTGATAACATGGTCTCTTTGGTACGCCCCCTCCTCAATTGCCAGCCCTCTTCCATGTTGACAGTCATGTCAAACTGGTTGAAAACAACAAAGTCCATGCTCAATATTCCAGGTATACGATCCAACATTTTTCAGTCAGGTCATCTGGACAGTTTCTTTTTTGTGCTGAAACGTTTCCCCTTCGATCCAGAAGGCTTCATCAGTCAAAGAAACACACAATAAAAACTGATTCTTCCCCCACAGCTTACTCCTAATGGAAGACAACAGTTCTGCTTGTGATATGATGGTCTCTTTGGTACGCCCCATGTTCCATTGCCGGCACTCCTCCTTGTTGACAGTCTTGTCAAACTGGTTGAAAACAACAAAGTCCATGCTCAATAATCCAGGTATACAATCCAATATTTTTCAGTCAGGTCATCTGGACAGTTTCTTTTTTTGGGCTGAAACGTTTCGCCTTCGATCCAGAAGGCTTCATCAGTCAAGGAAACACAAAAAAAACCAGATTCTTTCCCCAACAGCTTCCTCCAAATGGAAGAAACCAGTTCTGCTTGTGATTAGAAGGTCTCTTTGGTACACCCCCTCCTCCATTGCAGGCCCTCTTCCTTGATGACAGTCTTGTCAAACTGGTTGAACACAACAAAGTCCATGCTCAATAATCCAGGTATACAATCCAACATTTTTCAGTCAGATCATCTGGACAGTTTTTTTTTTTTTTGGCTGAAACGTTTCACCTTCGATCCAGAAGGCATCATCAGTCAAGGAAGCACACAACAAAAATGATTCTTCCCCAAACAGATTACTCCAAATGGAAGAAACCAGACCTGCTTGTGATAAGATGGTTTCTTTGGTTCATCCAGTGCTCAATTGCCGGCACTCCTCCTTGTTGACAGTCTTGTCAAACTGGTTGAAAACAATACAGTCCATGCTCAATAATCCAGGTATACAGGCCAATACTTTTCAGTCAGGTCATCTGGACAGTTTCTTTTTTTTGTGCTGAAACATTTCGCCTTCAATCCAGAAGGCTTCATCAGTCAACGAAGCACACAACAAAACTGATTATTCCCCCAACAGCTTACTCCAAAGTGGAACAAACCAGTTCTGCTTGTGATAACATGATCTCTTTGGTACACCCCCTCCTCAATTGCCAGCCCTCTTCCATGTTGACAGTCAAGTCAAACTGGTTGAAAACAACAAAGTCCATGCTCAAAATTCCAGGTATACGATCCAACATTTTTCAGTCAGGTCATCTGGACAGTGTCTTTTTTTTTTGTGCTGAAACGTTTCGCCTTTGATCCGGAAGGCTTCATCAGTCAAGGAAACACAAAAAAAAAAACAGATTATTTCCCCAACTGTCACGGTCAGCGGCCCCCGCTGCCCCCCCATCTGCCTAAGCCTCTGCTCTTTGTGTGTTTTCTGTTTCTGTGTATCTGGTCCTGTTTTCCATTCACTCCTCAGTCTGCCTCTCCACTCTTCAGTCTTTATCATTCACTCCTCAGTCTGCCTCTCCACTCCTGTCACGGTCAGCGGCCCCCGCTGCCCCCCCATCTGCCTAAGCCTCTGCTCTTTGTGTGTTTTCTGTTTCTGTGCATCTGGTCCTGTTTTCCACTCACTCCTCAGTCTGCCTCTCCACTCCTCAGTCTTTATCACTCACACCTGTCCCTCATCAGCCACCTGCCCAGGTGCTCTCATTATTCACTCTCCCTCTGCCTTATAAAAAGCCTTTCTCTCCTTCACTCCTTGTCCGGTCATTGTTCTGTGTTCACAGACATCTCAGTCCTCTTCTGTCTTGTCTGTTGCTTGTCCACCTGATGATCTGCTCTGCCTTGTTTCTGATCCTATCTGCCCAAGTAAGTTTTGCTGCACCGACAGCCTTTTGTTTTGTTATTAAAAATAAATTATTTTTATTTTTAAACTCCTGCCTCGCTCGCCTCTCTGCAATTGGGTTCCAACACTGAGGATTGTGACACCCAACAGCTTCCTCCAAATGGAAGAAACCAGTTCTGCTTGTGATTAGAAGGTCTCTTTGGTAAGCCCCCTCCTCCACTGCAGGCCCTCTTCCTTGATGACAGTCTTGTCAAACTGGTTGAAAACAACAAAGTCCATGCTCAATAATCCAGGTATACAATCCAACATTTTTCAGTCAGGTCATCTGGACAGTTTCTTTTTTTGGGCTGAAATGTTTTTCTCCTTCGATCCGGAAGGCTTCATCAGTCAAGGAAACACACAACAAAAATTATTCTTCCCCCAACGGCTTACTCCAAAGTGGAACAAACCAGTTCTGCTTGTGATATGATGATCTCTTTGGTACGCCCCGTGCCCCACTGCAGGCCCTCTTCCTTGATGACAGTCTTGTCAAACTGGTTGAAAACAACAAAGTCCATGCTCAATAATCCAGGTATACAGTCCTATATTTTTCAGTCAGGTCATCTGGACAGTTTGTTTTTTTTGTGCTGAAACTTTTCGCCTTCGATACGGAAGGCTTCATCAGTCAAGGAAACACAAAAAAAACCCAGATTCTTTGCCCAACAGCTTACTCCAAATGGAAGAAACCAGTTCTGCTTTTGATAAGAAGGTCTCTTTGGTAAGCCCCCTCCTCCATTGCAGGCCCTCTTCCTTGATGACAGTCTTGTCAAACTGGTTGAAAACAACAAAGTCCATGCTCAATAATCCAGGTATACAGGCCAATATTTTTCAGTCAGGTCATCTGGACAGTTTGTTTTTTTTGTGCTGAAATGTTTCGCCTTCGATACGGAAGGCTTCATCAGTCAAGGAAACACACAACAAAACTGATTCTTCTCCAAACAGATTACTCCAAATGGAAGAAACCAGTTCTGCTTGTGATAAGATGTTCTCTTTGTTATGCCCCCTCCTCCATTGACAGCCCTCTTCCATTTTGACAGTCTTGTCAAACTGGTTGAAAACAACAAAGTCCATGCTCAATAATCTAGGTATACAATCCAGTATTTTTCAGTCAGGTCATCTGGACAGTTTCTTTTTTGTGCTGAAACGTTTCGCCTTCGATCCAGAAGGCTTCATCAGTCAAGAAAACACACAACAAAATGATTCTTCTCCAAACAGATTACTCCAAATGGAAGAAACCAGACCTGCTTGTGATAAGATGGTTTCTTTGGTACACCCAGTGCTCCATTGCGGGCACTCCTCTTTGTTGACAGTCTTGTCAAACTGGTTGAAAACAACAAAGTCCATGCTCAATAATCCAGGTATACAGTCCTATATTTTTCAGTCAGGTCATCTGGACAGTTTGTTTTTTTTGTGCTGAAACTTTTCGCCTTCGATACGGAAGGCTTCATCAGTCAAGGAAACACACAACAAAACTGATTTTTCCACCAACAGCTTACTCCAAAGTGGAACATACCAGTTCTAATTGTGATAAGATGGCCTCTTTTTTACTCCCCCTCCTCCATTGCCAGCCCTCTTCCATGTTGACAGTCTTGTCAAACTGGTTGAAAACAACAAACTCCATGCTCAATAATCCATGTATACAATCCAACATTCATCAGTCAGGCCATCTGGACAGATTCTTTTTTTGTGTTGAAACCTTTCACCTTCAATCCGGAAGGCTTCATCAATCAAGGAAAAACGAAACAAAAAAAAACAAACATATTCTTTCCCCAACAGCTTACTCCAAATGGAAGAAACCAGTTCTGCTTGTGATAAGAAGGTCTCTTTGGTAAGCCCCCTCCTCCATTGACAGCCCTCTTCCATTTTGACAGTCTTGTCAAACTGGTTGAAAACAACAGTCCATGCTCAATAAATCCATGTTAGGATTACACGGGGAACCCAGATAGTTTGAAACCCAGAACGAGGCAGACACAAGGGAAATACAAAAGAACAGTGTTTATTATGTACAGTGAATGTTTCACACGCTGGAACTCAGCACTCCTGGAAAGAGGAACGACAGGTTAGTGTTGGTCCAAGGGGAAGACCTGAGTGGTTGTTTGAAGGAGGTTCTTGTCCTTACAGTCCAAACCCGAAGGAGGGGAGCTGGTCCTTCAGTCCAGGGAGAGAGCAGCAGAGGGGAAACCAACGAGTGTCCAAGGGCACGAGGAAGGCTGGCAACTGGAGGCAAAAATGGCACGAGGAATACCTGACAGGCTGAGGGATCCAGATCAGGTCACGAGGAGAATCCAAAAACACGAGGAACCAGGAAACTGGAAAAGAGAACACAGGTGAACAAATTCTTTTCACCTAGACATATCTAGCTCAACAGTACTATACCATGAGAGGTGATATGCTCCAGCGATGAGTCACACTGGGCTGCAGCCTTTTGTAGATGGAGAGGCTCATCAGGCTGATGGCTGCCAGGTGTTGGTAATCAGCGGCCATCAGCAAGGCAGGCTGCAGGCAGTGGTGGTCTCTGAAAAACCTGGAGATGAGGCTGGGATCGAGGATGAAGGACCTGGGGATCCATGACATCTCCTCAGGACTGTACCCCTCCCAATCGACCAGGTATTGGAAACCCCTACCCCAGCGTCGCACGTCCAGGATGGATCGGACGGTGGATGCAGGGTGGTTGTTGATCAGGCGGGGCGGCGGAGGGAGGTCAGAAGGGGACACAAGGGACTGAGGGAAACAGGCTTCACCTGGGACACATGAAAGGTCGGGTGAATCCTCATCGCCCTGGGGAGTTGGAGGCAGACCGCAGAGGGGTTAACGATGCGGGTGATGGGGAAGGGACCAATGAAGGGGGGGTCCAGTTTACGGGGGGTGTCCCGCAGTTTGATGTCCCTGGTGGACAACCAAACCTGCTGGCCGACCTGGTAGGCGGGTGTCTCTGAACGGTGGTGGTCAGCGAACCGTTTAGCCTGGGCTGCGGTCCTAAGGAGGGCCGCCTTGGGCTGGCGCCAGATACGACGACACCGCCGAAAGTGGTGCTGCACGGATGGGACCGAGCAGTCAGACTCAGAGCTGGGAAAAAGAGGAGGAAGGTAACCGAGGGAAGCTTCGAAGGGGGACATACCGGTGGCAGAGGAACGGAGAGAGTTGTGGGCGTATTCCACCCAAATCAAGTGTTGGCTCCAGGATGACGGATTGGGCTCGACCAGGCAACGCAGGGTGGACTCCAACTCCTGACTGCAGCGCTCAGCTTGTCCGTTAGCCTGAGAATGGTAGCCGGAGGTAAGGCTAACGGACGCCCCGAGCGACTTGCAAAAGGAGTGCCAGACCTGGGAGATGAACTGCGGGCCTCGGTCGGAGACGACGTCCGAAGGAATCCCATGGAGCCTGAAAACATGGAGGGTGAGAAGGTGAGCGGTTTCAAGGGCAGAGGGGAGCTTAGGGAGGGGGACAAAGTGAGCGGCCTTGGAAAAACGGTCAACAACCGTGAGGATGGTGGTGTTGCCATCAGATGGGGGAAGACCGGTCACAAAATCGAGGGCGATGTGGGACCAAGGGCGACTAGGGGTCGGGAGGGGAAGCAGAGGGCCAGCCGGAGGTTGTGTACCAGACTTGTTTCTGGCACAGACGGGACAGGCCGAAACAAAGTCCTTGATGTCTCTGGACATGGAGGGCCACCAGAAATGAGTCTTTGTGAGGGCGAGCATGCAGTTGACTCCGGGGTGGCAGGAAAGCTTGTTCGAGTGGAGCCACTGGAGCACTTTGGACCGCACGTTGGAGGGAACAACGAGGGTACCGGGGGGACCACCACCAGGATCGGGTTCAGAGAGAAGGGCCTCCTGAACGGTAGCGGTGATGGGCCAGGAGAGGGAGCCGACAATACAGGTGGGAGGAACAATATTATTAGAAACCTCAGGCGAGTCAGGAGGGGCAAACTGCCTGGCCAGGGCATCGGGCATAACGTTCTTTGAGCCTGGGCGAAAAGTCAGGACGAAATTGAAACGATTAAAGAAAAGCGACCAACGGGCCTGACGGGGGATCAGACGCTTGGCGTTCTTAGATAGGTCAAGTTCTTATGGTCCGTCCAAATCAAAAAAGGGGTCTCAGTGCCTTCCAACCAGTGCCGCCATTCCTCTAATGCGAGCTTGACCGCCAACAGCTCGCGGTTGCCCACGTCGTAATTGCGTTCTGCTTGGGAGAGACGTCGAGAAAAGAAGGCGCAGGGATGAACCTTATTGTCCAAAGGTGATCGCTGGGAAAGGACCGCCCCTACCCCAGTGTCGGAGGCATCCACCTCCAGAATTAACTGGTGCGTAGGGTCTGGGTGGCAGAGGATGGGCGCGGAGGAAAAGAGAGACTTGAGTTTCTTAAAGGCGGCCTCGGCCTCTGGGGTCCAGTGAAAGGTTCGGGCGGTGGAAGTGAGCTGAGACAGGGGGGCGGCGACACGACTATAATTTTTTATAAATCGCCTGTAGAAATTTGCGAAGCCCAGGAAACGTTGTAACTGTTTCCTGGACTCGGGGGTCGGCCAGTCGACTACCACCCTGGTCTTCTCGGGGTCGGTTCAACAACATCCGCCCTCAAAAATAAAACCTAAGAATGAGACGGTGGAGGTATTAAACTCACACTTCTCCGCCTTAACGAATAACTGATTCTCCAGCAGCCGCTGAAGAACCGTGCAGACGTGAGCCGTGTGTTGAGAGGGGTCGCGGGGAAAAATAAGGATGTCATCGAGGTAGACGAAAACAAAATTACCAATAAGGTCGCGCAGGACGTCATTGACGAGCGCCTGAAAAACTGCGGGGGCATTGGTCAACCCAAAAGGCATAACTAAATATTCAAAATGACCCAAAGGAGTGTGAAAAGCTGTTTTCTACTCGTCGCCCTCCTTAATACGTACGAGGTGGTAAGCATTTCTTAAGTCGAGTTTAGTAAAACAAGAAGCCGACTGTAACTGTTCCTGCAGTGAGTCAATGAGGGGGAGCGGATACTTATTTTTTAACAGTTATGTTGTTTAAGCCGCGGTAATCAATACATGGCCTGAGAGTTTTATCCATTTTAGAAACGAAGAAGAAACTGGCTCCCAAAGGGGAGGTCGAGGGTCTAATAATACCAGAGGCAAGGGATTCATTAATGTAATTGGACATAGACTCCCTTTCGGGACCAGAAAGATTATAAAGTCTACTTGACGGCAAGGGGGCGCCAGGTAATAATTCAATCGAGCGGTCATAGGGACGGTGAGGAGGAAGAGACAAGGCGCATTGCTTGCTAAAGATGGCCGCCAGGTCGCGGTATTCAGCAGGAACAGAGGTGAGGTCGATCTCCTCTAGAGGAGGCGCGTTCCGAGGGAACTCTTTAATGGCGGAGCGAAGACAGTTACTGAGACACTTGTCGTTCCATTTGTCAACGCAGCCGCGCTCCCAATAAATAACTGGATTATGGTTTCGGAGCCAGGGGAAACCTAAAATTATCTGGGGCGTACGAGAATTAAACACGAAGAAATCTGTCATTTCGTGATGATTTCCTGAGATTATGACATGCAATTCGGTAGTCTTAAGGTTTATACGAGTCAAAGTGTCTCCGGTTTAGCCGGCGACAGAAATCGGAGGAATCTCGCGAGTGGGCAAAGAATATTCTTTAACTAAATCGGCGCTGATCAGGTTTTGTTCAGCACCTGAGTCGATGAGAGCAGAAAACGAAAAGCGATGGTCAGGTGTCTGAATGACCATGGGAAGTAATAGTTTGAATGGGGAGGTTAACGCAGACGTTCCCACCAGTAACTCCCGCTTTACTGGTGGAAGTTCTCTTTTCCCCGAAACGGGCAGTGGGGCAGAAAATGATCGGGGTTACCACAATAAATGCAGAGACGGGCGGATACACGCCGCTGTCTCTCTGCAGGAGTCAGCCGTGCGCGCCCCACCTGCATGGGCTCGGGGGAGCGATCCTGTGGAGGAAAAGAAGATGATTGGTTGAAACCAGGAAGCATGGAAGACTGGGAGTTGTAGTTCAAGGGGAACTGCTTGGGTGAAGCGGACTCATGGCGAGGGGTCGTGAACCCGGAAGTGGGAGGATTCTGGGAAACGTAGTACAAAGGGGCAGACTTGGGCTCACCTGGAGAAGTCGGAAACCCGGAAGCCGAGGGTTGATGGGAATTGTAGTTTGCCTCTCTCCTCCTTTCCCGGAAACGGTCATCGATGGAGATGGCAAGGTCTATTAGCTTGTCGAAAGCCTCGGGCTCGTCTCGCGTGGCCATCTGGTCTTTGAGAAAATCAGATAGTGCGTTTAAGAAAATACCTTGGAGGGCGGGCTCGTCCCATCCTGTTTGGGCAGCAAGGATCCGAAACTCCAGGGCGAACTCCGAGGCGTTACGACGGCCCTGTCGTAAATTCAACAAACGCTTGGCGGCGTTTGACGTCTGCAGGGGGCGATCAAAAATCCTACGAAACTCACGTAGAAATAGTTCATAGGAAGCAGGGGGATTATCATGGCTCAGAAGAAACGAGTGAGCCCACCGGAGAGCGTTACCTTTGAGCTGGCTTACAAAAAGGTGATCTTGGCCGCGTCCGAGGAGAACTGGGAGGGAGCCCCCTCGAAGGCGAGTCTGCACTGCAGCAAGAAGCCGCCACATTGGTCAGGGTCTCCGGTGAAGAACTCAGAAGGTTTAAAGAATATTTGTTGAACAGGAGGAGTGGGACCAGGAACCACGGGGGCTGGAGGAACAAATGGAGCTGAGGAGGCAGAAGCTTGCAGTTGACGCTTAATGCAATAAATCATACCTCCGAGCTCCAGAAGATTGAACTGGACCGTGGTTTGGTGAGTCAGCACTTGATGAAGAACTTTGTCCATGCCGTCGATCCTTTCCTCTGTGGAACCGGGGGTTGTCTGCTCGCTCTTGGTCTCATTCTGGGTCTTTTTTGGCTGGAGCATTTCTGTTAGGATTACGCGGGGAACCCAGATAGTTTGAAACCCAGAACGAGGCAGACACAGGGGAAATACAAAAGAACAGTGTTTATTATGTACAGTGAATGTTTCGCACGCTGGAACTCAGCACTCCTGGAAAGAGGGACGACAGGTTAGTATTGGTCCAAGGGGAAGACCTGAGTGGTTGTTTGAAGGAGGTTCTTGTCCTTACAGTCCAAACCCAAAGGAGGGGAGCTGGTCCTTCAGTCCAGGGAGAGAGCAGCAGAGGGGAAACCAACGAGGGTCCAAGGGCACAAGGAAGGCTGGCAACTGGAGGCAAAAATGGCACGAGGAATACCTGACAGGCTGAGGGATCCAGATCAGGTCACGAGGAGAATCCAAAAACACGAGGAACCAGGAAACTGGAAAAGAGAACACAGGTGGACAAATTCTTTTCACCTAGACATATCTAGCTCAACAGTACTATACCATGAGAGGTGATGTGCTCCAGTGATGAGTCACACTGGGCAGCAGCCTTTTGTAGATGGAGAGGCTCATCAGGCTGATGGCTGCCAGGTGTTGGTAATCAGCGGCCATCAGCAAGGCAGGCTGCAGGCAGTGGGACCATTACAATCCGGGTATACAATCCAATTTTTTTCAGTCAGGTCATATGGACAGTTTCTTCTTTTGTGCTGAAACTTTCACCTTCGATCCAGAAGGCTTCATCAGTCAAGGAAACACACAACAAAAATGATTCTTCCCCTACTGCTTACTCCAAAGTGGAACAAACCAGATCTGCTTGTGATAAGATGGTCTCTTTGGTACGCCCTTTCGTCCATGGCCAGCCATCTTCCTTGTAGACAGTCTTGTCAAACTGTTTGAAAACAACAAAGTCCATGCTCAATAATCCAGGTATACAATCCAACATTTTTCAGTCAGGTCATCTTGACAGTTTTTTTTTTTTTTTGTGCTGAAACGTTTCACCTTTGATCCGGAAGGCTTCATCAGTCAAGGAAAAACACAACAAAACTGATTCTTCCCCCAACAGATTACTCCAAATGGAAGAAGCCTGTTCTGCTTGTGATAAGAAGGTCTCTTTGGTACAGCCCCTCCTCCATTGCATGACCTGTTCCTTGATGAAAGTGTTGTCAAACTGGTTGAAAACAAAAAAGTCCATGCTCAATAATCCAGGTATACAATCAAACATTTTTCAGTCAAGTCATCTGGACAGTTTCTTTTTTTGTGCTGAAACGTTTCACCTTCAATCCGGAAGGCTTCATCAGTCAAGGAAACACACAAAAAAATTGATTCTTTCCCCAACAGATTACTCCAAATGGAAGAAACCAGTTCTGCTTGTGATAAGATGGTCTCTTTGGTACACCCCCTCCTCCATTGCTGGCACTCCTTCTTGTTGACAGTCTTGTCAAACTGGTTGAAAACAACACAGTCCTTGCTCAATAATCCAGGTGTACAATCCAACATTTATCAGTCAGGTCATCTGGACAGTTTCTTTTTTGTGCTGAAACATTTCGCCTTCCATCTGGAAGGCTTCATCAGTCAAGGAAACACACAACAAAACTGATTCTTCCCCCAACAGCTTACTCGAAAATGGAACAAACCAGTTCTGCTTGTAATAAGATGGTCTCTTTGATACACCCCCTGCTCCATTGCCGGCCCACCTCCTTGTTGACAGTATTGTCAAACTGGTTGAAAACAACAATGTCCATGCTCAATTATCCATGTATACAATATAACATTTATCAATCAGGCCATCTGGACAGTTTCTTTTTTTGTGCTGAAACGTTTCGCCTTTGATCTGGAAGGCTTCATCAGTCAAGGAAGCATACAACAAAAAAACTGATTCTTTCCCTAATAGCTTCCCCCAATAGCTAACATTCATACAACCGTATGTCCCACCACGCTCCCTGAGGTCAGCGGACCAGTTGCTCCTCACAGTTCCAGGAACTCGTCTTAAGCGCAGAGGTGACAGGGCCTTCTCTGTAGCAGGACCAAGACTCTGGAACGAGTTACCTCTGCTTGTCAGACAGGCCCCTCCCTCTCGGTTTTCAAGTCTCGTTTAAAAACTCACTACTATTCAGTAGCTTTCAACACAAGATGATCTGTGTTTTGATCCTGTATGCTCCACACTGATTTGTCGTCATTATCTGCATCGTTTTTTGTCTATATTCTGATTTACCTCATTTTGTATTTTGCTTTGTGTGTTACCCATTGTTCTGTCTGTACAGCACTTTGGTTGGCCTTGTAGCTGTTTTAAGTGCTTTATAAATAAAGTGGTATGGTATGTTGATTTTTCTGAAGAAAAACTGTTAAGTGAAAATTTTGTAGCAGTGAGCATTAGACACTGGCATGTCACTGGCTTGCAACTGTTCTTTTGACCTGGAAATTATTTATTTTTTATGTTAGAAAACTGCTTGGAATAGAAAAATACCAAAGTTAAAAAATAAAACTCAAGATTTGTACTATAATGTGTAACGTAATTTTTTTCTTGTTAGAATTTATGTTCATTTTAAAACTGGTACCAGAAAAAGTATCGTTCAGGAACCAATATTGAAGTGAAGGTACCGGTACCAGTATCAAAAATTTTAAATGATACCCAGCCCTACCCACAATAGAGACTACCACACCACTGAGCAGACTACTTTGGGGGGGCAGCTGTGGCTGAGTGGTTAGAGCAGTCATCCTCCAATGGGAGAGTTGGGGGATTGAATTCCACCAGCAGTCACATGCTGAAGTGTCCCTGGGTAAGACACGGAACCCCTCATAGCCTCTGATGTGTCCCATCAGTGTATGAATGTGATCTAAAGCTCTGATTAGTCTTTTTAGAATGATTTGTTCAGATTATCTTTGTTGAGATGTACAAAGTAGTAGAGTGCTGTATGAATGTGTGTGAATGGGTAAATGAGGACACAGATTATGCTGGAAAAGTGCTTTGAGTATCTTCAGTCCATTTACTACCTCTCCACAATGTAGACCACTACAGGGAAGACACCCACCAAACAGGGAAGAGTACTACTATCCTACCATACAAACTACCACACCACAGGGCAATTTGAATTGAACTACCTCTCCACAATGCACCACCACCCCACATTGCAGACTAACACCGTACTAATATGAACTGAATTAGGTTTTCCTGATGCATGCTCAATAATCCAGGTAGAAAAATCTAAAAAAGTTAAATCTGGTCCTCTGGACATTCAAAAAAACAAAACAAAGCAAATCAACAAAAAAATGTAGAAACGTTTCGTCTCTCATCCGAGAGACTTCCTAAGTCTGAGGAGCTGTATTCAGCTCAGTCTCTTAAATAGCACCTTCACAGAGTGGATCAACCAGTTTGCTGCTGACAACCAGAACCAGCTGATCACATGCTCAAGAAGGACCATCAGCCTAACAATGGATCATTAGCACACTGATGGCTGTTTACTGTTCACAGAGGGCTGAGTGATACTAGCAATCACAGCATTGTAAGAGGGGGACAGTTGAACCCGGAGGCCTCCACCCCTGTTTAATGATGGACGATTTCTTTTCACAAAGATGGCCTCCTTTACTCCTCTCTCAAACCATCGTTCCTCTCTGTCCAGGATGTGAACATCTTCATCCCTGAAAGATTGACCGCTGGCCTGGAGATGAGTGTAGACCGCAGAGTCCTGGCCTGATGATGTTGATCTTCTGTGCTGGGCCATCCTTTTGGCCAGTGGCTGTTTAGTTTCCCCGATGTAAGACTGATCACAGCCCTCCTGACACTGAACAGCATACACAACATTGCTCTGTTTGTGCCGGGGGACTGGATCTTTGGGATGAACCAGTCTTTGCCGTAATGTATTTTGGGGTTTAAAAGCCACTGGGACGTTATGTTTAGAAAATAAACGTCTCAGTTTCTCTGATACTCCCTCAACATATGGAATGACCACTGGTCTGGGTCTGGGTTCCTCCTTTTCACCTGTTGGCTGACTGGAGGCCTGTTTGGGTTTCTTCTCTGCTTTCAGGAAGGCCCAGTTAGGATATCCACATTGCTCTAGAGCCTGTCTTGTGTGGGATTTCTCCTTCTGCCTGGCTCCTGAGCTAGTGGGGACGCTGTCTGCTCTGTGATACAGAGTCCTGATGACTCCTAACTTGTGCTCCAAAGGGTGATGGGAGTCAAACTGCAAATACTGGTCTGTGTGGGTGGGTTTGCGGTACACCTCAGTTTGCAAATGTCCTCTATCAGAGACTGAGACCTCACAGTCCAAGAAA
>NC_056512.1:2799050-2805575 GCF_014905685.2 Nematolebias whitei
GACACCCGGGACTGCAGGGCCCAGAAGAAGAAGAAGAAGAAGAAGAACCTTCTGACATCCAGCCTGTAGGTGGTGGTGCACATCAAGCTGACAGCCGGGACCGCAGCCACATAAGAAGAAGAAGAAGAAGAAGCTTCTGACATCCAGCCTGTAGGTGGTGGTGCACATCAAGCTGACAGCCGGGACCGCAGCCACAGAAGAAGAAGAAGAAGAAGAAGAACCTTCTGACATCCAGCCTGTAGGTGGTGGTGCACATCAAGCTGACACCCGGGACTGCAGGGCCCAGAAGAAGAAGAAGAAGAAGAAGAAGAAGAAGAAGAAGCTTCTGACATCCAGCCTGTAGGTGGTGGTGCACATCAAGCTGACACCCGGGACCGCAGCCACAGAAGAAGAAGAAGAAGAAGAAGAACCTTCTGACATCCAGCCTGTAGGTGGTGGTGCACATCAAGCTGACACCCGGGACTGCAGGGCCCAGAAGATTTTTGATTTTTTGATTTTTAACAAAAACGTTTATTTACAATTTATCAAACAACAAACACAAAATTAAAAACAAAAATTAAAAACAAAGTTCACATCTGGGGTAAAATCACTTAAAGAAGGTGTTCGTTGTATTGCAGTTCATCATTTGCAGATATATTGCACAACACCCCGCCAAAGCTCCACGTTTTCAAAAACGCTTTCGTGTCCCCAGTGGCTCTGTGGAAGCAGAACTCCAGCCTCAGCCTGGTCTTGACGTTGCACCTCCACAGCGCCACCGCGTCGAGCTGAGGTCCGGCTTGCAGCCTGTCCCTTCGAGATAAATAGATAGCCATTTTGGCTTCAGCAATTAAAAAGTTTAAAAGCTGGCCCTTCGGTTTGTTGGCTCTGTTGAAGTAAAATCCATAAATGAAAACAGAATCAGTAAAAACTACACCAAAAAGGCTAAAAACATTTGTCAATAAACTAAAAAAAGGTGTCAGTCTCTGACAATCGATAAAAACATGAAAAACGCTCTCGGACAGACCACAGAACGGACACTCATTTAAAACCCCTGGACTAATGATGGCTAAAAACGAGTTGGTGGCGATGGCACCGTGCAGGATCCTCCACTGGAGATCACCCGTCCTCTTTCTTATAGGTGGTTTGTAGAGGGTCCTCCACCGGGGGGTCTGTCCTCTCAGCTTCTCGGCCCACACGCTGATGGCTCTGTGCAGCAGGGTTCTTTTGTTCGTGACCTTGACGCAGTTTCTATACAGAGTCTTTGGGCCGGTACTGCGCAAGTTCATGCGTGGCGTCGTGCTCGATAACAGAGGACCACTGTCTTCATCGAAGCCAGGATCCAGGAACAGATCTGGGAACGGGTCTGTTGACTCCGGTGGGTTCTGTCCTGCAGAGAGAAGACGCCACTCTGTGGCCGACAGCTTGCTCCTCACCAAGTCCAGGAAGCGCTGTGCAAGTCTGGCTGACCGGACCCCCAGCCTGGAAACCACGGCTTGGGTGTTGGAAAGGTCCGGTCCAGCTGCCCCCACCAGTTGTTTCAAGGACGTCGTCTTGGACCTGC
The DNA here is from genome assembly GCF_014905685.2 of Nematolebias whitei. NCBI lineage: Eukaryota > Metazoa > Chordata > Actinopteri > Cyprinodontiformes > Rivulidae > Nematolebias > Nematolebias whitei. The sequence goes on from NC_056512.1 coordinate 2,800,591, forward strand.
ACAGCACCTCCGTCAGTCCCGGTACTGCGCTGCACGACACGTCCAGCCTCGAGCCACAGACTAAAGGTTCTTCTAAAAGCCAATGCAGAGAATTACACGTGTGTGAACGAGTTAGTTTAAACAGGGCACATGATTTAAAAACACCCTGATAAAACTGAGGCAACCCGTTTAACTTTAAAAGGCTAAAATCAGTTAAAAACAGAGCAACATCCAGTCCCAGGTTATTCACACGCCTGAGAAGGCAGCTGGCCACGTCCCTCCACACAAGGTCAGGAGGTCCTGCCAAAAACTTCTGGACAAACTGTAGGCGGAACGTAGCTGTTCTGCTGGCCAGGTGGACAAGGCCCTGGCCCCCCTCCTCTCTCGGTAAAAACAAAACAGACTGTGGCACCCAATGTTTATCCTTCCAGAAAAAATTGATCATTTCTGACTGGATTTTCACCAGCAGACCTGGTGGCGGGTCTAAAACTGTCAGCTTGTGCCACAGCTGCGATGCCACAAGATTATTTAAAACCAATACTCTTCCTCTGTACGACATTTTAGAGTGTAGCCATCTCCACTTTGCTAACTTGTGTTTTACTTTTGCCTCTACGTCGTCCCAGTTTTTCTGCACCACAGTTTTGTTGCCCAAATAAACCCCGAGATATTTAAAACCGTCCTTCCTCCAGCCGAGACCTTGAGGGAGAACTGGGAGCCCAGCAGGCCATTCCCCTACAGCGAGGGCTTCGCTCTTTTCCCAGTTCACTCTCGCATCAGACAACGTAGAGAAGGTTCTCGTGACTTTACATAGCGTGTCGACGTCCTGTTGGTCTCTTATAAAAACAACAATGTCATCGGCGTAGGCGGACAAAACTACGTTGTCATTAAAACCAGGTAAAACCAAACCGTGAATACTCGAGCGTATCTTCTGAAGGAGGGGTTCCAGGGAGAGTGCGTAGAGCATCCCAGAGAGCGCACAGCCCTGTCGGACGCCTCTACTCACCCTAAAAGGAGCACACAGACTACCGTTGATCTTTAGCACACTCTCAATGCTGCTGTACAGTACCTGGATCTTGGCAATGAGACCAGCGCCGAACCCAAAGCTCTCCATGATCTTCCAGAGGAAGGCGTGCTCGACGCGGTCAAAAGCCTTTTCTTGATCTAATGAAATCAAGGCTGTTTTCAGACCCAATGAACTGGAGACTTCCAGAACATCTCGAATTAGGCAGACGTTGTCTACCATGGACCTGCTGGGGACGCAGTAGGTCTGGTCCCGGTGGATGACCTGCTCCACAGCTCCCCTCAGCCTAGTTGCCAGAACCTTGGAGAGGATTTTATAATCGGTGCAGAGGAGAGACACAGGGCGCCAGTTCTTAATGTCCTGCAGGTTCCCTTTTTTCGGCAGGAGGGTCAGGACCGCCCTGCGGCAAGACAGCGGGAGCGAACCAGTGAGCAGGCTCTCGTTGAAGACGTCTAGCAGGTCTCCTGCCAAGATGTCCCAGTAGGCTTTGAAAAACTCAACCGTGAGCCCGTCGACGCCAGGAGCCTTCTGACCCTGCATGCTCTCGAGGGCTGCGTGGAGCTCCTGAAGACCCAGAGGGCGCTCCAGGGAGGTGTTGGTCTCCTCAGAGACCTGGGGTAGTCCACGGCAGAACTCCCGATGCAGCTCCTCGTTCACCTGATACTCGCTCTTGAACAGAGCAGAGTAAAAATCCACAGCCCTCCTCCTGATCTGACCTGGTTCACTCAACCGCTGCCCTGTGTCTGACAGCAGCGAGTGGATCATCTTCCTCTGCCCGTGTTTCCTCTCCAAGCTGAAGAAGAAGCTCGATGGAGCATCCATCTCCGTGATGTTTTGGATCCGGGACCTGACCAACACGCCTTGGACTTTAGTGTCCAGCAGGTTTGCTAAGTCTAGCTTCTTGGATTTGAGAGCCTCAATGTGCTCTCGATTTCCTGTGGATTCGCTCAGTTGTTCCAAATCCACTATATTGATCTCCAGATCTCTGATAGATCTGGTAATGTCACGAGTAACATTGAGAGTGTGCTGTTGACAAAGTTGCCTGATTTGAACTTTCCCGTAGTCCCACCATTGCCTCAGACAGGTGAAATCACCCTTCCTCTGTCTAAAAGCAGTCCAAAAATACTTTAGAGTCTCTTTAAAACTTTGGTCGTGAGTTAAAACCGAATTAAAATGCCAGTAAGCGCTTCTTGGTAAAATGTTTCTGATAAAAACACTACCTAAAAGCAGCGAGTGGTCTGTAAAAGCCACAGGTAAAATCTGGCATGTCCTAAACACGTTGAAATGGTGTTTAAAACAATAAAAACGGTCAAGACGAGCTAAAGAGATGCAATTTTCTTTAAGGTGGGACCACGTGTACTGCCTGGAGCCTGCGTGCATCCTCCTCCATACGTCCACCAGGCCATGGGACGAGACCAGCTGCCGCAGAGCGCGCTGGGCTGCTGGATGAGGCTCTGCATGATTGCGGTCTAAAGACTCGTTTTCTGTGCAATTAAAATCCCCTCCTATAAAAACATAATCCTCGGACCCACAATCCCCCAACTTTCCACCAATTTCTTCTAAAAAACGTTTTTTCTCTGCATTGGCATTAGGAGCGTAAATATTAATAAAAATTACATTAAAATGTTCAAAACCAGCCTTGACTAAAAGACACCGGCCCTGAACTATGTGTCGCACCTCTATGCGGCTGGGAGTGAAAGCTCTAGAGAAGAGGAGTCCCACTCCTGCACTCTGGGAGGTGCCGTGGCTAAAAAAGGCCTCCCCTTCCCACTCCCTGCACCACTCTGTCTCATTTGATGCATCACTATGTGTCTCTTGTAAGAGCAGAACGTCAATTTTTTTATATTTAATGGTTTGGTAAACCAGTGCACGCTTCACAGCCTCTCTAGCTCCGTTGATGTTTAAAGATGCTATTTTAAAAGAATCCATGCAAAGTGAGAGGTTTAAAAGCGGGTACAAAAAGACAATAATAAATATTAAAATGCTGGTGTTCATCATGTGTTCACAATTGTTTTCTGACCTTGCCCATGATTTTCCTTAATCTAAATACTTCTTGGTCGGTGAACCCAGATTCTGTTTTGTGCCTCAGGTAATGTCTGGCCGAGTCGTAAAACGTCTTCAGGTTTGGGAAGTACTTTTCAACTTTCAAACCTCTCAGCCCTCGTGTCTGTTTGAGGAAGGACAGGAAGGTTTCCACAGGATAGCGGGGTTCAGTGCAGTCAGCCTGTGACACAGAGGCTTCACTGAAGTCTGAGCACCAGCCCTCACTGTCACTGCTGTCCACCCCCTCCCTCATCTCTGCGCACATTTTGCTGGCTCGTGCATTGACCTCTACGTTTTTCCTTTTTCCCCTTTTTTTCACCTGGGTTGGGGCCCCCAGCTCCATCTCCTCTACAACCGCCCCTGCTTCTCCCTCCACACCAGTTCCTGACTTCTCACTTTTCTTTCCTGCACCTTTTATTTCCTCATCCACCTCCACCTCTCCTTTCCCTTCCCGATCACCACACACCAACTCCTTGTCACCCTCCTGCACTCCTTGCTCTCCGTTTCTCTCCCCCACCTCCCCTGGAGCCTCCTCCTCACCATCCACAACACCACCATTCTCCCCACCACCACCATTCTCCCCAACACCACCATTCTCCCTACCACCACCACACACCTCCGTGCTTCCACCTTTTCCCACACACATACTTTTTGTTGCTTCACCGTCCACAGCTGTCACCTCAACACTAACTTGTTCCACGTCAGCTGGGGTCGCGGACTCTCCCGCAACAGCTGCGGGAGGGGGACCCGCCGCAGCCGGGGGGTTCCCCGCAGCAGCAGCCGCAGGAGGGGTACCCGCCGCAGCCGGGGGGTTCCCCGCAGCACCGGGCGGGGCCGGTCCGGCCCTGTTTGGGCACATTTTTATTACGTGCCCCTCCTGGCCACATCCAAAACATTTCATATTCGAGGAAGTGGCAAATAAAAGATATTCAAAATCGTCCAGTTTAACATGGAAACGAACGTTAAACTCTTCCCCCCGCTTGTTCAAAATCATAAAGAGTGTTCTCCTGTGGGAGACGACATGTTTGAGAAGTGGTGATTTACACCCCGTCAACACTTTTTTAATCGGGGACACCACCTTCCCGTGTCTGGACAACTCCTTAATCAAAAACTCGTCGCTAATAAACGGGGGGACGTTGGAGAGAGTGATCTTGGTGGCTGGCAGCGCCAGTGGTGACACCTGTAGGAACAAGTCTCCCACTGAGATGCCAGCCTCGACCAGTTGTTGAGCCTTCTCCACCCTATCAACAAAGATGACCACAGCCCCGTTCATGCGGGCTGCAGACCTGATGGACCCATGTCCAACCACCTCCCCCACCGCTAAACAAACTTCCTCCACGCTGCACGGAGAACCAGCACTCACCTTGATGCCGTTTTTCCGCGTCAGCGTGGAGAAGCTTCCCGTGCTCTCTACCACCATGGCGTCTAGACGCCGGCCAGCCAGGTGCACCTGACGGCCACACCCTGTCAAACAAACTTTTTTAAACTAATAAAACACCAAACCCCACAAATAAATAATTAACAAAAACATAAACACCAAGTGAAAAAAGTAGAAAAAGGACAGAAAAACCGAATGACTAGACACTCTCACTTTCTGCTCCTCTGCTCTTCCTCTCACACCCTCCTCTCACAAGAAGAAGAAGCTTCTGACATCCAGCCTGTAGGTGGTGGTGCACATCAAGCTGACACCCGGGACCGCAGCCACAGAAGAAGAAGAAGAAGAAGAAGAACCTTCTGACATCCAGCCTGTAGGTGGTGGTGCACATCAAGCTGACACCCGGGACTGCAGGGCCCAGAAGAAGAAGAAGAAGAAGAAGAAGAAGAAGAAGAAGCTTCTGACATCCAGCCTGTAGGTGGTGGTGCACATCAAGCTGACAGCCGGGACTGCAGGGCCCAGAAGAAGAAGAAGAAGAAGAAGAAGAAGAAGAAGCTTCTGACATCC